>NC_138528.1:37801082-38291082 GCF_964234715.1 Podarcis melisellensis | reverse complement strand
TGTCATAAAGAACTGGTCAGAACAGCTCTTACTGTCTGAAAGATTTAATTGCTGGTACTGTGGGTTAAACCACAGAGCCTAGGACTTGCCAATCAGAAGGTCGGCAGTTCGAATCCCCGCGACGAGGTGAGCTCCCGTTGCTTGGTCCCTTCTCCTGCCAACCTAGCAGTTTGAAAGCACGTCAAAGTGCAAGTAGATATATAGGTACCGCTCCGGCGGGAAGGTAAACAGCGTTTCTGTGCGCTTCTCTGGTTCACCAGTAGTGACTTAGTCATGCTGGCCACATGACCCGGAAGCTTTATTGGCCGGAAGCTTTATTTATGTCAAATAATTAACATAACAATAAAATAAATAATATCCAGATATACACACCAGACATATAGGTAGGCTGGCTGACAGGTCCAAGCTGGAGTGAGTGTGGTTGGAAAAATTATTCTGTCTGCACAAGGCAAGGGGAGGAGTGTAGTTGGTGGAAATGCTGCCTCTTACTTTTAAGATCTGAACTTAATGCTAAGCACCACAGCACTGAGGCTGGGGATAAATCCTCTGCCTGCTCCTTAAAAGTAAAGGGCAGCATTTCTACCCAAAAGACCCCACACTTGTGGATTAGGGGTGGAGATAAATCCTGCCCATTACTTTTAAAGAGCAGGCCAAGGGGTTATCTTTGATTTTAGCAATATGGTGCTTAGATCAGAGATGCCTGTAGCTCTCCTATGCTTCACAGTATACGATGTCGGATGATTGGCAGGGGACATGATTGGCCCCAAACAGCCTTGCACACAAAACCGAGAAGCCTGGAAGGTTGCCGATTCCTCATGGCTGATATACTGAATGCTAGCATCATGAACTGCTCAAATTCCCTCCATATGGTGAGCTGCATAACTGCAGCCTCTCGAAAAAGGACCTTCCAGACCTAGCCTAATTCCATTGAATCAGAATAGCCATTGGCTCACCCAGAGCAGCAAAGAGTATGAGAGCAACAGAGATCTACCCTATTTTGTTTTTCTAGTATTCCTGTCCTTTCCCATCTTCTGGTTTTTACCTCTGATTCCAATAGCTCTTCAGTCCTGACTCCTGGCCAGGGGCGCCGACTTATAAAAAATATTGGGGGGGCGGGGGCCCATACCGACTTATAAAAAATATTGGGGGGGCCCAAGACCTCCAAACCGCTGCTGCTGGGGGAACGAAAGGGGCGAGCCCCGGGCTGCCCCGACCTTAAGTGAACCTGTGAGGGCCTGCCCTTTGCGGCAGCCGATTGGCTGCCACCGTGGGCGGTGAATATTAATGAGCTAGGGGGAATCCCCGCTTCTCGCGGGGCTGGCGTCAGCCCCGCGAGATTGTTGATGGGGTATTTTAAAAGGTAACTATCGTCAAACAAGGAAAATAAAAAATACCAACATAATTTTGTGATTTTACAAAGCATAATATAACTAATAATTTTCTTAAATTATTGGGGGGGCAGAGCCCCCCCAAACAAATTTTTGAGGGGGCTCGGGCCCCCTCAGGCCCCATGGAGTCGGCGCCTATGCCCCTGGCTTATTCTCTCTTATTGTTGCTTCTGCTGCTGCCCGTTTTTCACCAGCAGGTCCCAAGGCAGGTTGCATTTTAAAACTCTGCATTAAAAACAATTTACTGTCTGTCAGGCGTGCGTGCAGGAGACAGGCCCTGTGAACAATAGGACTTTGCAGGACTGGGGCCTTCCTAAGTTTGTTCTGAAGAGGCAAGGCGCGGCCGCACAGGTGAGGCCAATTGGTAACTCACAGCACCAGCAAGTGACAATAGCTGGGAAGGGATATAAGGTCAGCATTTTTCTCTTCGGCTCTTTGCCACAGCAACACGCTCCCTTCCTTGCTGCTTTTGCCTTCCTGATCCTTGAACCTCAGCTTCTTGACTCCCTCCTTCTTGATCCTCAGACCCCTGACTTCATGACTCCTTGCTTCTTGATCCTCGGACCCTTTACTTTGTGACTCCTTGCTTCTTGACTCCCGGCTCTCTAACCCTCAGACTCTTGACTTCCTGACTCCTGGCTTCTGGACCCCAGTTCCTACCCCACCATCTTGCCCCCGGTCCTGACGTTCCCTGCCGGGACTTTGTTTGCCCGTGAACCAGACCTTGACACAGTCACAGAAGTAGGGTGGGTCCTGAAAGCACACATTTCAGGTATCAAGTGCCAGGGTAAAGAGGTGTGTCTTCAGCATCTGATGAAAGTTGTATATAGTGAAAGTGCCAGATGCAGCTCTGTGAGGAGGGAAGGCCACAGAGAATGCCCTCTCTCAGGCCACCACCATCCCCAAACTTCTGAGGGCAGCAGAACCACCAAGAGGGCTTCTCAACGCCTGAGTGAGTTAAGGGAAGAAGGGAGGTCTTTTCTTTCAGACAACCTTTGACAACCAAGTGGCTGGGAGAGGACAAATGAGGGATGTTGTTGCCCCACGCTGGTTGTAAGTTCCCAGAAAGATTGGATTAGTTATTGTTGGATGCAGATCACAGGACTGGATGGCAATAAGTGTCTTACCCAAGATAGCAAAATAGATACAGTGGTACCTCGGGTTAAGAACTTAATTCGTTCTGGAGGTCTGTTTTTAACCTGAAACTGTTCTTAACCTGAGACGCCACTATAGCTAATGGGGCCTCCTGCTTTCGCTGCGCTGCTGGCGTGCGATTTTTGTTCTCATCCTGAAGCAAAGTTCTTAACCCGAGGTAATATTTCTGGGTTAGTGGAGTCTGTAACCTGAAGCGTATGTAACTTGAGGTACCACTGTATAAGGTGGAGCCCGAAACACCAGCCCACTCCAATCAATAACCTTTTTTTGTGTAATTTACTCACAGACACTCATTTCTCTCGTAGATCCCTCCCACAAAATAAATCCCATTTACTTGACTCATTTTAAAGCCCCCTTGAATCATCTCGCTCCCTGTAAAAGAATTTATGAAAAACAAACATATATTAGCTATATCTTTACATTGGGGATAAAGGGGATTAAGAAAAAATGACTACTACATAATTCTCCACCCTTGTCCCACAGTTTATTTCTGTTCAGCATAACTGGTGTCACCCAGCGTTTATGGTGGTTTTAGTTTTCAAGGTGTTTTAGTTGGCATGAGGGTCACTGTGTGCGCCTGTTTGTCGGTATGCATTAAAATAATAGATTTAATTCTACTTCATTTATTTCAATTCTGAACTGCTGCACAGGATGTTATTTGTAATAAAGTTGTGTTTGCATTCAGTTCTGTACTACTAGGTTTGAAAAATGTATTCATTTATTTATTATTAAAACAAGCTCATTTTTGTGGGAAAAGATAATTACAAGGAAAGATGTCTCATTAAGCACAACTATTTCTAAAGTAAGATATATATTTTTATATTAGTCAAGTATGAGGCCTTTTATGAATTTCATTTGCCATCTATATATCCAGGGATCTTTGATCCTAATGCTTTTAATGATATTTATTGCCATATCCGCATAGCAACATATTATTAAAGCATGAATTAATAAATTGGGAAGCCCTGTTTTAAGTTTGACTTTATTGAGGCAGAATACAATTTAGAAATGCTTAGTTACAAAAGGAAGCAATAGTACCTATGCCATTAAATGAAAGTTGAAGAATTTGCATTTGCTGGGAACATTTATGTCAAGAAGGAATAGCACAGCATTTTAGATACTGGAACACTAGCACTCAGCTGGCAGGTTCAATGATGAAGCAGTTGCTAGTGTTACACAGGCTTGAGTCAGATAATTAATAAATATGCTCCTTCTGTGAATATTCAGAAAAACAAGCTGAGAGAGTAGACTTGCCCCAGATGTGAGCAAAACTTCCCAAATATAAAGAACAAGTAGGATCTGCAACAAAAGGGTATTGTGTATCCCCAGGACTGAGTCAGTTTTGGGGTCTAGCTGGACAGGAATGTCTCTTCCAGATCACTGTAATAAGCTTTTAAGTACTTAATCAATACAACTCCTTCACTCTTCCCATTTTCCAGCTTTCTTTTCCAACATGACTCCATTGAGCAACCTCAGTCCACATTGAGCCATAAGTTCCTCCCCTCCTTTAATTACTTTTTAAATTCAAACATCTGCATATCTCAGAAGTCCCCTGAGCATGGCCAGAGTGGTTTAACAATCATTTTTTCAGTCTGTGAATTGTGGCTCTGTGAGGGGAATAGATATTTCCTAACTCTCTTAACAAAATGCACTTCCCAGGATTCTTTGGGGAGAGGGGAAGCCATTACAGTTAAAGTGGTACAACACTGTAAGAAGCATCTTAAATGTAAATGAAAACTGCAGATGTGGCCTTTGAGTAGTGTCTAACTAAGTTTTACTCTGAGAAGACCCATTGAAATTAATGGACCTTACATAGGCATGTTTATTAATTTCAGTAGATTTACTCTGAGTCAGTATATAAGCAGTAGCCGCTGAGGTGACTTCCAGATATTGCTGGTCTACAGCTCCTATCATCCTTGACCACTGGCCATGCTGGGGCTGATGGGACATAGGAGTCCAAGGACACATGAAGGGCACCACATAGCCTATTCTAGATAGATAGATAGATACATGATAGATAGATAGATGATAGAATAATAACAAACTCAGGTGGATCAAGCAAACCAGTACCACCCACTTCTGAAGTAACAATTTCTTACATAGAGTAGTATTCAACAATTGTTGAAGGTGATCTGCAGTCTTGGGCTCTATGTTATCCAAACAAGTAACATGAGTTCTACATTTGCCCTCTTGAAGCGATTCTGTAGAGTTCAAAAGATGAAGGTGAAATAAGAGGATACTGACAGTTGGTAGAATCAGTTGGGAACCAAGAGCTGGTTCTAGATCTGCTGAAAAGCTCATGTAGTTGTGAGGAAAGAGCGGTGAGGAAATCCTTTACAACTGGAATGGGAACCTGTTACCCTTCCAGACATTGTTGGGCTGGAAGTCTACCAGCCATGGGCATTGATCTACCTCTACCTCTAATATATATTGGCGGGGAGGGGGGGACAGACCCAGAGGCAACATAGGTGGGGTGGGGCAGAGTTGAGAATTTGTATTTTGAAGACCTGTGAGTAGAATGCATTGCTTATCCTGAACATAATACAGCAGCCTTTCAGATATATCATTATTATACTCTTAAAACTGAATTGCTAGGTTTGGTATGAATGTAGTGTTGGTGTTCTTAATAAGTCTCACAGGCTTGGCATCAGTGAAACTGCACACAGGAATAAAAATAAGAGCTGGGGCAAGGCATTGCTTCAGAAAGGGATTCATTCCATTCAGTGAAGTGAATGTGCAGATTCTACTTACCTTGTAGGTTCCAGGGTGAGTCAAGAAATTATTTATCCTGAAAGCATCAATTCATTGCATACTATCCACTAAAAATCAAAGCGCCCCCTCGCTCACCATAGGTAAGTAGGAATTAATAGAATGTCCTCATTCACTTTATCAAACGGAATGAATCTTCTACCATCCAAGGATGGTGTTTAAGAAAATGCATATGAGCTTCATTCTGGATTGCACCCAGCACCTGTGAGTTTATAGGTCAGTTATATTTTTTGTGTATTTAAACTACCATTGAGAAACTTCCTCAGGAGTGCACATACTTCTTAAAGGAAGAAAAAGAAAAGTTACAGGAAGAGAAAAATGAAAGAAGGCAGGGTATTGTGACAATAAACCAGAGGGGGAGCAAAACCATCCCACCAGAAACAGCCTTTCCTGTCATTCATAACTAAGTATTGCCTCTGGAAAGGTCAGTCAAGGCATGGCTAAATGACAAAAGTGATAGAAATAGGCCCATCTGACCAAAGGTAAGAAAGAAAGAAGGGAGAGGAGCAAAGAAGAAAGATCAATGTGAGGGTTTTGTTTTTTGTCTTTTGCCTCTATGCTTGGCTTTTTGAATGTACCCTGCCAAGGAATGGCCACTTCCATCAAATACACAGTTTTGTTTTCACCTGTTACAATAACTTCACAGCACACCTACTGCCTTTTAGTATATTTTTATATGATTATTACATGTGGGATAAGCTAGGCAGGAAAACATAAGAAGAGCATATTTGGGCAGTGAAAAGAAGCAAATATTTGTAGAATGGGGTAATAGGTTTAAACTGTGGAGAGAAATGAGGCAAGTCTTATGATTTTAAAACAGCAAAAAAGAAAGAAAGGGGCCGAAATAATAAGTTGAGTTGCTTTTAACGTTTTTATTCCACATATATTAAAATATGACTACTTTGAGTACGTCCTTGCAAGAAGTAGTAACAGTTTTTCACGAAGGTATGTTTCCTTCTAAATGATTTGCATTCGGTTTTGATTCCATTTATGATCAAAATGGGCAGCAGTGCAGCGGCACAGATCCAGCATCTCATTTGGATAAGGATGGCACTTCCCTCCTGCTTTTAATCCCAAGGACCGGGTGAAGATGTCGCCAGTAACATTTTGCTCCTTGCCCCACAGATTGCACAGATAGGACAGTGTTTCCTGCTTTGATTTCCTGCACTTGACTTCGCCCATAGCCAGTAGAGGCTGAGTTCTTAATTTTATTTTAATCCAAAGCAGCATTTTTAAATATATTTCAGCTTCTTCCTTTTTTTTAAAAAAAAAGGAAAGAACACTGCATAAACAAACAGAAAACAGCAGGACAAGTGTTGTGACCTTCTAGCAAAAAACTGTATGGCGTGCATAAAAGCCCACTGCATTAGACAAGGAGAAAGGGGGAGGGAGAAGGAAGTGGGTAATTATTTGAAGCAGTGCTCTTACTGTTGTTGGAATGAGACAGACTAACAGTGGCAGCAGTCATTTTGCTGAATCAAAGTCCATGTTAGTCGCATTATACACTGCCACAAAAGGTTGTTAAGGCTGGTATTAGCATGTACCACTGAGGACATTGGAAGGACTCGATCTGTCACACTAAATCGCCTTCTTGCCCTCAACCATTGAAGTCTCCAGCTCCTCTGACATGTTCTTTCATTAATGGCCTGGCCTTGACAACTGATCCTAATTGCCTCTGAACCACACTTCATGTATTATTGGTGTCTGCCTGCCCTGCTTCATGTCAACAAGCTGCAGCATGCGCAGGGTGTACCCGGTGCCTTTTCTGAAAGGGTGCTCACATAGTCATTTACCTCTGAGGGTTTGAGCCTCACTGGGAATGAAGTACAAAGCTAAAGATCTCCCTGTCTCTTCTTACTAATACTTTAATGTGGCTCTCTGCTATGTATTTATTAGGCATGTACAAAGACTCAGTAACACATCAAACCGATTACGCAAGATTCCCTTTAAAGCCTGGCATGCAAATGCTAAATCAAAAGTTGCCCATATTTGAGCTGCTGCTTCAAGTCCGTGTCTTGAAAGCTTGCTCACCTAGAGAGGAAGTACGAGTTGTGCTTCATTTTTCGGAAGAAGTCATTGAGCTCAGATTTAAAGTAGCAGCCCAAGAGGAATCGTATCTGTGGCATTCAGAACAAACCTTCACCATCAGCTGCACTGGCTAATGAAAGAGAAATGTTCGTTTCTTCCTCGTGGCTTAAAATATTGAGGGCTTCTAATTTTCTATATGCCTTCTTTTACACTACTGAACAAAAATAAACTAGATGTGAAGTTCATTTTTCACCTGGACAAGAGTGTTGCTTGAAATAAAACAGATCACTAATGAAGAAGTAATTAAGAAGTTAGATTGTTTTGTAGAGTTCTTCTGTTTTAGAATTCTGATGATAATAAATTCAGCTTGGTAATAGGGATAGTTTGTTTAAAGAACAGGAAAGTTTTAACCACAATGTAACATTTCTAGGTACGTAAGTTGTTTTGGTGTTTTTGTCTTCATTTCCTGTGTGGCTGTAAGGAAAGATTTTCATTGTTGCTGCTTTCTTAGAAAAATTATGTTGCACATTTCTCTCTCTATATATATATATACTGCATATATTTTGTTTGTGTGTATTTATGTATGTGTATATATGTGTGTGTGTGTGTGTGTGTGTGTGTGTGTGTGTATACAAACAGTGTTATTTCAGTCTTTCTGTCCCAACAAACCATTTCTTCTCTCACCAAAGCGGAGGATGCTTTTAAGGAATGCAAGTTCTGCCAGTGATGATGTTGCTAATGATTTAAAAATAAGTAATAAAATTCCCCTGATCTTTGGTTCTAGGTATATTTTAGTCTAATCTGGCCAGTAACATGCATGCCACTAACATCATAATCATGGTTATTGCTGCAAATTGTTTCATTTTTGAGTTTTAATGTTATAAGTAAATTATGCCATGGGATAAAATATATGTATCTCTGGGAATTAAATATGTTTGTTTCTGCTAGATGGGATTAGAATATGATGTCTGGCCAGCTTCTTTTGTGTAGTAATACTGCCACCTTCTGAATCAATGAGGAATTGTCTGAGGCTCATGTTTTCTTGGAGACTTTTTTCAAGAAATGCTTTGCAGGTTGACTGTTTGCTTTGAGCCAGCAGCATAACATCCCAAAGTCAAAAGTGTTTGAGACTGGAAATCGCCTGAATCCTATCATTGAAATGATTGCTTCAAAAGCCACTATGGGAGACGGTTTAACTTATCAGCAAAGCTGCATTCCCAATGTGACAGCCTGACAGCCTAGGAGAAGTCAGCAGGAAGACTCAGTGGGCAACATTTGTTTCAGAATACTGTTCTAAAAATAAAATACCCTTTAACTCCGAGACCACAGCATAATCCTTGGCGATATTTTATTATGTGCTGAAGCAACAACAAAAAGGACCACATGGATCCTGAATTAATTCTGAGCAGGAAATTCAATAGCAGAAAAGGTTGGATGGTGGTTGTAGGGCAGAGGTGGCCACAGCTGGGATTAGAAGATGGGGGGTGGGTGGGTTTGCAAACATTCTTTCACCATCATTCAATCAGACAACGTGCCCTTCAGCAGAACAGCAAACCCTCCCGATTCTCTCGAATTAGGAAGATTAGCATGAAGCGCATAATGCAAGATGATGGAATTTGTCATAATTTGCATTGTCCTGGAAAGATTCGGTTTGATAGAGCAATGCGTCTCAGAGCATGTCATGTCCCACGGGCAGGTCATGGAGGAAGCTTGGCAGAAATAATTTTGTGATATGTGCATCAGTTGTAAATGCCTCACAACCAATTTGTCACACACACACACAAGTGGAGGTCAGAGGAGTTGAAAGAGGTGGGCATTTGCCCAACACGTAGAGAAGTTTGACTTCAGGACGATAAACCCAAAGTGTGGCACTGTAAACAATTTTGATGTCGACAGTTTGTACATGCGTAATATACACAAATGCACTCTGCGCACTTGACTAGATACCTTCCATATGCCTTCCTTGTGCAATGTGAAAGGTTTTTATTAAAATGAACCTTTTGAATTTTTGTGCGTGTGAGCGAGAAGCACTTGATTCACCGTGCGTTATTATTGTGCCATTTATTTCTTGCAGAAATTACTAGATATATGCACATCAGGAGGGCTTTTCTGAGTGATTGCTCCTGACCTTGATAATGTTCCCAAACTGCAGATCGAAAAGGATCATCAGCATGTACTTGACAAAACGGACATGACAGTGTTACTTATCTGCTGCGGCATTTCTGAAAATGGGCATGTAGAATTCAGACAGGCAAGGGGAGCATGTTTATTTACAGTAGTATAGCAAGGAAGAAAAGGTCCAATGTTGTCAATTGACTATTTGTTTATGGACCAGCTGACGATGAAACCGCTGTCTTTGATATTTAGAAATTTCTTCTACCCAATAGCATTGCAACTAGTGTTCATGGGTTGTTGTTTACCATTTCAATATCTGCTGCTTCTTCTTCGGGATGATATTTAGTGATGTTTCCTTTATTTGTCTGTCTTCATACACTTCAAACAAAAGATTAATGTTGGCGGCTCACTAACACTGATCTTTTGTGACAGTTGAGCATTTGCAATTTGAAGGGCTAATACAAAAAAGAATAGAAATAAAAAGGAGGGAAATGAACGTAATAGCTTTTAAAACACAAATTCCTAAATCGTGGGATTCAGTGTTTCTTGTCACTTTAAAAAGGATGGCTGTTCTGTCTTTTCTTTTCTTTTCTTTTTTTTGGTATGGATATAATTGTAGAATTCAGGTTCTTTAAAAACCCAATTACCTTAGGGCACAACTCAAGATGAATAAATCTTTCAACACACTGTATCTGGGAACATGATACATGAGAAACTAATAATGCTGTGCCATTAGAACTAGATCAAGAAGAACTATGTAAAGTTTTTGTTACCTTGTTATTTATTAGATTGTGCACCATAGAAGTGGACTTTAATAATGTTCAGGCCATTATAAATCAATTTTTGTTTGCAAAGTAGCCCTCACAATAGACTTTTTATAAAATGCTAATATTGATTCTATCTTTATCAACAGTATAGTTTTCATTTATGTTGGGGAAACTTATAGGCTTGAGGGAGATGTGAATTGCGTGGCAGTACTCCAGAATAAATATTATTTTAGTAAAAGTCTCAAGATAACATACTTTAATACGTGTGTGAAACATTTTTAATTAGGTTGTGACATGTCTTTCTGGTTAATCATATATGCTCTAATAATGTGCTATGAGCCATAGATTACACAAAACAATGTGTTTTGAACTTCAGATTACATAATTATTATTTTTTTCTTAGAAAAAAAAGTATTAAGTTTTTTTTAAGGTAGAACCAAAAAGACTGTAACTTCTAACACCTGTTGCATTTCTAGTCAAAAGAAGTACATACTAACATCTATTCACATTGCATTTTTTGCTTCCACACTGAAGCTGCAGGAAGTTCTTAAGCATTTTAAATTAATAAGCCCAGTGTTACTTGACAGATGAAACCCAGAGCCTTGTTACATTGTATCATAATAGCAGTCCAGGTACAAATCTGTCTGTCTGTCTATTAATCAATAGAATCGACCACAAAGACCGTTGGCTGCAGAATAATTTGGATTTCAGCATTATTTAACCATTATCTTCTAGAATATATTTTTGTGAATAAGCACTATGATAAAAACACATTGGAACATTGTGGTTTGGGATGGAGAGGGGTAACAGGACTCCAACCCACATTTTTTTCTCCATAAGATAGGTATAATATGGACCTGCATTATAAGTTTGACAATGAATGAAGTGATTATGCAGCTGTTGCAAACTAAAAGTGCTGTTCACATGATGAATGTACTGTATATTTCTTCCAGTACAAACTCTGCAGAAAATAGAAGGCGATTGAAAGCTATGGGATGAAAAAAAATCTCTGTGCATTTTCTCATGCTAAAAAGCCATAATGTTTTAGATCAGTGCCTTTGCCTATAAACCTCCACTCAATGAAAATATAGCTATATTTTCATTACATATTTGTAATACCAAAAGAAATTTGGGTGCATGATATAATCAGTCAGTCACAGCATGTGATCAATGAATTATTTAATCAACTTCCATTGATGCTTAGTTGCATTTCCTGTCTTAATGACTCAGGATACTTATGTTTTATTTCTTTGAAATTGTGTACTAGTTCTGTGTTAGCTAGAAAAATAACAGCATGTACTTTTGTGTTAAAAGACATTACATCTGTTTGTACTTTTGCTTAAACATTGCATTTGTGTATTTGCCAGTTTCTGTGTACTTCTGAAAAGTTTCCCCCGCAAGCTTTGTATTTCACAGTTGAGCTGCCCTTACTTAAGGCCAGATACTTAACCATTAGTTCTAAGTGGTTCCAATTTTGTGGATGCTTCAGGCTCACAGGGGAAGCAAGCAACGTCCAGTTACAAGTCCAAGTCAAGTAGGGAGGATACAGGACCTTGGACAGCTGCAAGAGAAGTTGTCTATCCAGCAAGCTAGAACCAACTGCAGGATTATATGGGAATTGATGCTTTTGAATTATGGTGCTGGAGGAGACTCTTGAGAGTCCCATGGACTGCAAGAAGATCAAACTTATCCATTTTTAAGGAAATCAGCCCCGAGTGCTCACTGGAAGGACAGCTCCTGAAGCTGAGGCTCAATACTTTGGCCACCTCATGAGAAGAGAAGACTCCCTGGAAAAGACCCTGATGTTGGGAAAGATGGAGAGCGCACAAGGAGAAGGGGACGACAGCGGACGAGATGGTTGGACAGTGTTCTTGAAGCTACCAACATGAGTCTGACCAACCTCGGGAGGCAGTGGAAGACAGGAGTGCCTGGCGTGCTCTGGTCCATGGGGTCACAAAGAGTCGGACACGACTAAACAACAGCAACAACAAGGTGAACTTTTGTAGACTCTGCCTCCCTGGAGGAGCTGGCTGACTAGTTAAAAGACCATGGCCTTATCTGGTAGCCATTGAAAAACAGACACAGAAGAGGACTCTTTTTGAGTCAGAGAATGGTTGCAGGGCTATGTAACCTGAACTTCGTCATTATCACAATCATCCACCATGCATTGCACTGTCTCTAGGTCACGAGTCAGGACAAGTGTGCTGTTTGTGTTCCCATCACACATTCAGTGCAAACTCCGACGAGGTGTATGTGCATATTTGTATCTTCCAAAAGCCCTTGACAAAAATTGCCAACCTGCCCAAGTTCCTCCTCACATGCTAGAAATGTGTGTGCCCTTTACCTCAGTGGGTGGCCAACCTATGACCTCTGTTGAATCGCCAATTCCCATTATCCCTGGGTCATGCTGGTTTGGACTGATGGGAGCTAGAGTCCCAACAACAACGTTTGATCATCTGTTTGCCACCTTGGGCTCCTCTTGGGATGAAGGTTGGGATATAAATTTAATAAATAACAATAAGAACACCTGGAGATCGCAGGTTAGCAACCCCTGCTCTACCACCATATACACAAGATCTCATTTCTGCATCACCACCTTATGATGGTGGAATGCCCACCCATCGTCTTTCCATTATTATGCAAAAAACCAAACAAACACTCAAGACATGATAGTGAAAACAGGCTTCAAATTTGTCACCAAAGCCTATTATGAAAATATAGCAATTGGGAGAAATTTTCTATGAGTGGATACCCTTGTAGGAAAGCCGCCTAGCCTGCTTTAAAGAAAGACAAACTGATACCCTTACAAATAGATCTATCCATGAGGAATGCGGCCTGGCCTACTGTTCAGCATTGTAGGCTGCAAAGATGTCCTGTGAATAAATCTGATTCTGAACGAGTCGGCCAGCCCACTATAAAAAGCAGCAGGTTAGTCTCTACAGCCAGGGTCATAATTCACCCTTAGAGGAAGACAAAAAAAATAAAAAAATAAAATTTAGCAAGGGACAACTATGTCTAGTAGATAAAGATCACATGTACCTTCTTTTCTAAATGCTGAAGTTGAAAGCTCGTGAATTCGAGTAGTGTAATAAAAAAACAAAAGGCAACATGCCAATCGTTCCAGCTTACAAAACCAGAGATTTGCCAAAAGCAAAAGTCCAGTGACAATGCTTGCATGATGTGGCAGAAAGATAATAAAGTATTATGTTGTATGTCAAAACATATTCGGTTGTTCATTTCTGACCCTTCCTTACTAGCTAAAGACTTAGAAACAGTCTTTTTGCTCCCTTCCAACCTGTGTGCAGCAACTGGAGAACTGCTCCACCTATTTATTTCAGGTACCTGAATTGAATTCTGTGTTCCCATCAGACTTCAGCTGAACATGAAGTAGTTATTAGGAGTGTGAGTGGGCCCCAAGATTCACTCTGTATCTGCATATGGATGCTTAAGCTGAGATTCCTGCAGTGCCAGGAGCTCAACTAGATGATCCTTGAGGTCCCTTACAACTCTATGATTCTGTGTGCATTTGCTTTATATAAAAAAATCCAGTGTTTGAGACGCACTGTGCTCTCTCCATTTAGATCTGTGTTTCAGGTTCTGAGTCACTCTGCTGAAGCTGTCTTCTCCATTCACTATTATGAGGAATCTAAAAACAGCTATTATCGTTTCCCCCTTTTGACCAAAGTGAATGAAATGCACAGGAGCTCCTCCAAAATCAATAAAGCCTGCCAAATTGCAGGTAAATAGGTCCAGGGACTTTTGTGGGGGGGGAGTAAAAGGAAATTACCTTCTTCTATAATTCATATAAATTTCATATTTTTGAGGTGGAGGGGCTGGGGTTTATTCTTGCTTAGACATTTCTAAAACTTCACAGCTTCACACCAGCCTTCTCCTTTTAGTGGTTGGTTATGTCTTCTAAGTGTAATACTTTCTCTACAGAGTTTTGAAGAGCTCTCAAGAGTTTTGCTAAAGGGGAGCAGTGTAGTTGAAATCAAGCTTTTGTTTTTAAAAGAAAATTACCCACTGCTGTGCTTTAACAAGAGTTGCGGAAGCGGACTGGAGAATCAGCCTAATTTTTCTTATTATTTGTTACCCTCGCACAAAGCTTGTCCTGCTGGTTTTGGTATCTGAAGTTGTTGAGCCGTTAGAACTTGATGTTGAATTGGTGTCTCACTGCCCCCCCCCCCCCCCGCTAAGTTTTAAGAATGGTTGGTGCTTTTGGAAAGGTGGGGGCTCCAGAAGTTCTTGAACAAGAGACAAAGCCGTCCATGTGGGTGAAATGGCAAAACACATCAAGTAAATAGAGCACAGTCTACTAGGATATTTTGTCGTGATCATTCTATAGAAATGTCAGACAGCACATTTTAACAGTCCTGCTTCTCTGTGCTCCAGATTGGCATTGCCATGTGCGTAACTCACACCAAAGAACTGAGAGAAGTTTGGAAAATCAAGTACTATTTTTTACCCTTTTAAATGGTGTGCACCCAAATGATCTACCATAATTTGATATACCGATTCAGGAACTAGTGATTTTGACAGGCAGTTGAAATACAAATTAGTTTATAGGTGTAGCTGTGCCAGTTTTCTGGTTTTTGCGTGCAGGCGTTGGGAAAACCTTTTTTAGAGGGTGAGCTTTTATTGTTAGCCTGTTACATGGTTAATGTCTGAAGTGCCTCTTAATGTACAGATGTGTTAACAGTCTAGTAAGTCTGGAGTTAACGTCACACAATAAAGTCTATTTTGAATGTGCTTATTCTCTCCACCCCCTCCCCTTTTGAACTCACTTGGAATCTCATAGATGCTAATGAAGCAATAAAGTGGGAGTTTTAAGAGAGATTGAATGTTAAATAAAAGCATTCAAAAAGAACAATATCCTGTAAGAGTCCTATTTCAGTGCGGCACGGCCTTCCTCTCTAAACTACGTTCTGCTCTTGACCAGTTTATCTGTAAGAGTATATGACCCTGTCAGCTCAAAAAGAGCTGCAGAGATTTGATGATGCAATAACTAGCTATCCCGTAACTTACAGCAAATGAGATCTCAAGAATGCTTAAGATTGTGGAGAAACGCTGTCCTGTTTGGCAAGCTTTTCCTTTCGATACGCTCTTGCATATTTGATACATTTTCCTTACTGGTTAGTACCCAGAGATGTATATATGCTATCACACAATTGATCTTGGTTTTGTTTGGAGAATGCTGTTTCTCCAAATGATGCTGTGTAATCTAATACTGGGCATCTAGTTTTCAATCAAAGGATGTTGATATTTAATTTTCCTTAATGATGGCAACCTTTCAAAACTCATTCTGAGGTTTGAAAGACCCAAGTGGAAGGGTTTATTTGTGTGTGTGGACTTTGGAGGTAATCATTAGCTGTCTTTAATTTTATCCAACAAAATATTCCTTCACTTGCTCCCAACTATTCTTTTCTTTCTTTCACCTGTGTTTCCTGCTATCACTCATGAAGTATTTAATGGATGTTATAGTAGAGTTAGTTGGAAACTCATTCTAAGGCAGCATCTTTTTGTCTGACCATAGTGAAACAGTATTGCCTGCATAGGCAAACATTATTTTGACCCTTAGGCTTCAGTAAAACAGTTGTGCAATTTTCACCCTATATATTTTTCCGCCTTCCTTTTAGTTTGGTCCTGTGCTGACTTTTGCTTCCTCCGAGCTTTGTCATTGGATCTTACCAGCAATATGCAGCGAAGAGGGAGTTTTTCTCTAATGAATTTCCTTAGGTACGTAACAGCATAGAAATTATTGCATCCCTTTCCTGCTTCTGAGTGTGTGTGAGCCCTAGGTTGGTTGCTGAGCATGGATTTCAATGAAGATAGTGTTAGTGGGGGGGGGGGGAATAGGAACACATCTGAAGTGTGTGAAACACAGTGGGTGAGTGCTTATAAATACAAGTGTGTGCAAAAGTACATGTGTTTCTGAAGAGTAATTTTGTTCAGGAAAATGGACATCAAATGTCCTTCCTTCCATTTTCCCTTTCCTTATGTTCTGATGCCGTAATGGGTAGAATAGGTTTTTTAAATATTTATCAATACAGTGGTACCTCGGGTTAAGTACTTAATTCGTTCCGGAGGTCCGTTCTTAACCTGAAACTGTTCTTAACCTGAAGCACCACTTTAGCTAATGGGGCCTCCTGCTGCCGCCGCGCTGCCAAAACACGATTTCTGTTCTTATCCTGAAGCAAAGTTCTTTACCTAAAGCACTATTTCTGGGTTAGCGGAGTCTGTAACTTGAAGCGTATGTAACCTGAAGCGTATGTAACCCGAGGTACCACTGTAATGCTGTATGGTGCCTTCAAACAGAAGACCATTCTCTGTAGGTTGGGGCACATGGAGTGGTATTCAGCTACAGGGTCACATCAACCCAAATATTTTCATTTGCACAGCAGGTCTTTCATCCCTTTCCTCCTCCTTCGTGTGCCACACGTCCTCCTCAAATCTGCTCCAGGGGGTTGGGGAAACCTCTAGAACAGATTTAGGGGGTGCATGGGCGAGGAGGGGGGAGAGCATTCTGCTGCGCAAACAGAAATCCTTGTGCTGATGGAACGATCACTTGGCGCCACGTTGGATTCCACCCCCAGCCATCCTGCTTAGCAAACGTCATATAACCTTACTTGTAAACCAGTTCTGAGTGTTCAAAGTATTTTAGTTCCATTCTGTGTGAGCTTTGGAAGATGTTAATCCTTTTAAATGTGTTTCTTTAAGTCTGAGTTAGAAGTAAAGGAAATCTCATGCATTTCCCCTCAAATTTTCAGCATAAAATGCAATGAACGGTAGGTCGTAAATATGTAATTAGAGCCCATGGCAGGGTGGTTTTGCAATCAAAGCAGAGCTGGAACTGTGTTTTGATGTGAACAGAACTCGGGAGAAAACTTTAAAAAGAGTGTGACAATTCGGAGCCATTTGGTGAGTGAGATCCAGCTTGGCAGGAAGTAAGCTGGTCAGATAAACAGTGGAGCAGGTAGTGCATTATCAAAGTAGACTCTGAGGAATCAGCCCTGTACTGTGGCAGATGCGAACCACATTCTCAAGTTAAATCTTTAAATTCTTCTAATTCTTTGCCAGCCCTTTTGAAATGGGGAAGTGCTGGTTGAAATGTACAATCCTGTAGAGAGCAAAGCAAAGCAGAAGGCAGATAACTTTTTAATATATTTGAACACTCTTAACAGGGATTTCGTTCTTGCAAAGAAGCCAATGAGACCTTTTGCCCATGTTGTCTGTAGCTACATTTTGTATTTTTTATATATATAATTTGTCTTGAGGAACAGATTTCCCTCTTTATTTTCTACATATTTCTTCCCAGTCATGGGCAGTAAGGCTATCAATGTTTGCTATTGTGAACATGTTTACAGGCCTTGGCAAAAAGGTGGTATATAAATCCAGTAAAGGTCAAGGTCAAGGACCCCTGGATGGTTAAGTCCAGTCAAAGGTGACTATGAGGTTGTGGCCCTCATCTCACTTTCAGACCAAGGGAGCCAGCATTTGTCCACAGACAGCTTTCTGGTTCATGTGGCCAGCATGACTAAACCGCTTCTGGCACAACGGAAATCAGATCATATGGAAACGCTGTTTATCTTCCCGCTGCAGTGGTACCTATTTATCTACTTGCACTGGTGTGCTTTCGAACTGCTAGGTTGACAGGAGCTGGGACAGAGCAACAGGAGCTCACCCCATCATGGGGATTCAAACCGCTGACCTTCTGATCGGCGCCACCATCATCCAATAGTGCTGGCCATCATGGCTATTTTCTAGCTCCCTTGTAGGGAGACAGAATGCCTCTGAAAACCACGTGCTGAGAATCAGAAGGAGAGAGAGTGCTGTTGCACTGCGGTCCTGCTTGCATGCTTCCAGCAGACATTTGGTTGGCCCCCATGAGACCAGGATGTTGAACTATATGGGCCTTTGCCCCCTGATCCTGCTGTGCTCTGCTTATGTTTGTATTCTCCTTCTTCCTTCATGGATAGACTGCCTGGGAAGGGTACGTTAAATACTAGTTTACCTGAACAAGATAAACAGAATTTAGTTATGATAGGAATGTAGGGATCTACTTGGGCACTAAAGTTTGCAGCTAGTTGGGTTGGAGATGAGAAAACATGTATACCACCCACCTCAGCACTATCTCTCCCCCATTCCTGGTGGGGATTTAATTATTATTTATTTAATTTTATGATTAAAAAACCTATATTCCACCTAATTGAAATAAAATAAAGGCAGCTGGGAAATCAAATAACAAAGAGACAAAACCAATAACAACACCCAAATTAAACCCGATCACAAAATCAGGAGGTAAAAACCAAAAAGAGATTTAACAATTTCGTCAAAATAAAACACCAGATTAAGCCAGAAAAAAATATTAATCAGCTGAAGACCGTTTTTCAAAAGCAACACATCATTGTAAGTTGTCAAAAGCAATGGTGTCACGACCCTGGAGTCCAGCAGTTGCCTGCTACAGGAACACCGGCTAAGGAGGCAGGCTAGGTTCCTGGCTCTGAGCCTGAAGGTGGTGTCAGGGGCCAGGCAGGAATCCATTGAATTAGGCGCCACAACACCAGGACTTTCAGGCACACCTTTCCGTGGGCTTGAGCAACAGAGTGCCTCCCAGCGTATGTTGATGTTTGAGCATTGCAGAATGTGCAAGAGGTCATGGAACACAGAAAAAAACTTCAAGCCAGTGGGTTAGCCCTTTAAGAAACTCTAGTTCTCCCCCCCTCCCCCCCAAAAAGGGGGTCTAAGAGAAGCTCCGGAGACATTAGAAGTCTGCAAAATCTGCTCACTCTGTAGTGTTTGTGAGTGAGCTGTGCTGCTAAAAGAACATGTTCAGAATCACACAGTTCCATATTTGTAATTTTAATATACCCATTAAAACAGGAATTAAACAAGCATACGACTCCTTGAAATTCCTCTGACTCATTCCATCTGTAGATGAGAACTGCTGCGGAGTTCAGAATTTTAATAATAGTAGTGTTAGTGCGGATGGCAACTGACTGAATGTCCAGAATGAAGGCAAGGAATCTGTTTTTCAAAACTTACATTGAGCATTGTTCATCTAATACGGGTTATCAACGTCAGTTGTTTTCTGGCAGACACTTAAAAGGCACGTGAAAGCTTTATTATCTGCCAGTTAACTTTTGCTCTCTGTTTCATATATTTTCAATAAAGAAGGGAATTTTAGTCATGCCAACTGAACTCTGACAAATGTGCGTGCACTTAGATGATAGATGCTTCTTGGTCCCCGGGTGAAAAAACATAACGAAGTTAGGAAGAGAGAACTGTGTTTTATTTGGTGTTAACATTTTTTACTGATTTAGCAGCCATGTATTTCTCTTGTAAAGAAGAGGCACTAGAATGTCTGGTGTGAACACTTCACAGTTGTTCCTCTGCCCCCTTCCCCATTTTCAGGCTTTGCCATTTCCCTCATGCAAAAGATTCTGTCAGATCACCTCTTTGTGTTTTAAGAAGTGCTGAAAAACTTACCAGTTAGGTCTCAGTGAACTGAGGCAGCTCCATCTTTCTGTTTAATGTAGAGTAGCAAATTCCAGATAAATATTTTCCAGTAAGTAAAACAATAGTAATAATAAGGGGTGGGGGTGGGAATGTGCTGGGATTGTTAGATCTGAAGAATTTCAAGCAGAATTAAGATAACTGCTAGCATCTTGAGTTGGATTAGCTGTTTGTGAAAACAAGTTACTTCAGTTGAGGGCAAATCACATAACTACTTGTAGCATGTCTGTTTGACCCTAAGCTTCTATTTCTTCTGACAGTTCTGTAGTGTATAACAAGTCTTTTTGTGAGCATAAGATACCTGCATGGAGGAACATATTTTTTTCTGGGCAGTTAGGCTAAAATTATCAATAGAGCATATTTTGTTGATATTCATGGAGCTTTCTATCAAGATTTGGTACACTTAAAAAAAAAATCAGGTAGAGATTGAACTCCTTAATAAGTATACTTCAGTGCTCAGCCATGCAATCATAGTTCCAATAGCAAGGAAAATACAGTTGTGTGGGTAAGTTGGTTGTTTTTTTACCATGGTTACACTAAGATGACTTCTTGACACTTAAAAGAGAGAATTTAATACCTTGAAAAACTACTCGGGGGGGGGGGGGCAGGACGTGCAAATGAAACAAAGTACTTCACAAAAGTTGGTGCCACTCAGTTTAGTTCATATGTCACGCTAAACCAAACCATGTAACATAACCTTGGTTACAGCTCATGGTTAATGTGGACAGCGTTAAACGAAGAACCTGGATTTGGTTGGCATGATAAGCTCGGTAACCAGCAAAAAGGGAGGAAAGTGGATGTGAGCTTCTTTCCCGGAGTCCAAGTGTTCACAGTAAGCCAAAGTTAGTGAATCAGGCCACCGTTACAGAGCCACTTTACATAATACATTTGTGCAAGTGCTTAGCAGCAGTAATAGCACATATTTTGATCCAAGGATCACAGGGATATACGGCATCTTCAGGCACATTGACTAACTACACCAGGAGAGACACAGTCTCCCCCATCCCCAATTTAAAGCATTTATATCCCACTCGCCACTCAGAAAGGCTCTCAGAATAGCTTACATATCAATACAAACAACACAGTCCTTTCTCTCAACCTGAAATCTACAAAAGGCATGGCACAAAAGGGAAAAGGGGTGGGGAAGGAAAAAGAAACCAAGGAAAAGAGGGGGTTGAAAAGCAATGTCTGTATATCAGATTTCAGCCCCCTAAAAAAAATAAAAAATTGCAGTAGTTGTAAGGAAAGTTTGAGAAATGTGAGAATCAACATGAATGTAAGAATATGAATCAAGATCCCCTTCTATATGAAGGCAACATTTGGGAAATTGGGAATAATCCTTTAAATTCCAGCAAGCACTAGTTAGAATAAGAGATATCTTAACACTAAAATAAAATGTTAATGTTTTAAATCTTAAGTCTTATTACTTTCAACCCACCAATCCAAGAAGCAATTTCCAGGCTTTAATGTAACTGCAAGTTCAATCTAATTCTGGACAGTGGCACAGCTGAACTAATACTACTCCGCTATCTGTAATAGAAATATAATACCAACAGAGAGAAATAATCACTTCTATTGTTCTACCAATTAATATGTAAAGTGAAAAGCACTGACAAAAATTATAAATCCTTTGCAAAATCTGAAGAGAGTAAATCACTGGGATGATAATACCAAATCATCTTGAAATGCTATTATGGGAGGATTACACATGGTACAAATTAGAGATATTAGCTTTGATAGCTTCCTCAAAGGATAGAATGTCACATGATGGCTACTGGGCACCTTTAGAGAGAAACACAGAGGCTCTAGCTGTTGTATATATGTAAAATGTAATGCCCGGTTCAGGAGAAAATACCTTTCCGTTAGTGTGCTAACAAAGAACAAATCAGGGACACACACAGAGATGGTGCACAAACAGTTGTGTCTTTGTGCACCCATGGATCCAAGCCATAAAAAGTTGAAGTTTGGCACACAGGTAGTCCAACACACCCTAACAATTAGATGCTATAAAATGGAACCCTTTTGTCGTCAAACTTTGAAATTTGCCTTAACAACAGCAGGCAGCTCTCTAGCAAAGAGCCAATCAAGGCATAAATGATACAATTCAAAAAGTTATCAAGCTGCAAGGAGTGGGGAGAAGAAATAAATACTAGAATGCAAATTTTATTTATGTACAATGTGTGGCATCTAACTGCTGATATGTGACTGGAACGGAGTTTTGCCCTTCATCTCCTCCCACTGTGGCTTGGGAACATAAATAACACTGTCACCCAGAAGAGGAATAAGGTTTGGAGCATGGAGCTGGGTGTACAGAAATGCCTGTTGTACACTTGCAAGTTGTGAACAACTCCAGCAAAACATGCTGCTGGCAGTAAGAATGCAACCGTGAGCACATTTACTTGAAAACAAACGCTATCGACGTCATAGCACTTCCAAGTAAACATGCTTAAAAGAGGGATCAAAGTTTAACGTGTGTGTTTTCGGCTTCTAATGATAGAAGTATGTTCTTTGTAATTGCAAGAGCTAACATTACGGGTGAAATAGTGTGGGGGGAAATATGTTAAATAATTGCTATTGTTAGCAGCACGTGGTCACTTTTATATGTGCCTCTGCATAGGTGATTGATAAATTTTAGTGGTACCTCAGGTTAAGTACTTAATTCGTTCTGGAGGTCCGTTCTTAACCTGAAACTGTTCTTAACCTGAAGCACCACTTTAGCTAATGGGGCCTCCCGCAGCCGCCGCACTGCTGGAGCACGATTTCTGTTCTCAAACTGAAGCAAAGTTCTTAACCTGAAGCACTATTTCTGGGTTAGCGGAGTTTGTAACCTAAAGCGTATGTAACCTGGAGTGTATGTCACCCGAGATACCACTGTACCTAGATATCAGAAGATTTCACTGTCTTGTATCTAAGCCCCACTACACCGATAGTCTGTGGAAAGAATAGAATTGCCCTAGGTTGTAGCCATTGCTTGGGAACTGTTGCAACTGCTTCGTGTAGTTTCAAGGCCTTCATTGGAGCTTGGTTGTTTGTCCTGCTCTGAAGAGGGAAATGGTGTCAGTTTAGTTGGGTTTGTGGATTGCAGCAGTAGTTACTACTTGGGTGCCTAAACTTGTGTCGATAACTTGTAGATAATTCCATAGTCTACACAAAGATTTTCAAGATAATTAAATGTGGGGAAGTGCATTTCAAATATGCCATGTAGATACTTTGCTTCCGTTTGGTTTGGTATTTATTTGCTGGCCACAAGTGTTTACTCGATATTGAAACACAGGAAGCACAAACTTGTGTTGTTGTTTTTCATTTTGGCTTATTTTTAATGCCATTTACAGATCCTGGAACTAAGGCCAGAAAAATGAATACTACCTTGTCTGTCTGTTTGTAGAGTAGATATGCAAGTGTGGAGTTATAAACCTTGGCTGCAAACTAAATAGCAAACAGATTTTTCATAAGGCCAAAAATTACTGTGGAAATAATTTCTGAGATGCACAACTTTTCCCATTGCTCTTTTAGAATAACAAAGGAACTAGGTCAGGGAAATTTAGGATATTTTAGAGTACATACAGTATTATATTGTTTGCCAGTACCTAATTTACAATTACAGAGCTCCATGAATATTGAAATGATTCAGCTTCCCATTATAAATGTATGTGGCAGTTTGGTTGTTGATCAGTTTATGAAGTTAATGCAAATGAAACTGTCTTCCTGTCAGCATTTGAAATATATAATGCAGTCATGTTGTATATTCAGGGACAGGCCATTGACAGTCAATTAACAAGTTTGATTGGTATGTCAACTCATTCTTTTGAATTGTTAATAGTATGTTAATAGCATTCATTTCTTTGTGCAGTCCCATTTGCAGCTTCACAGTTACAGCTATTTTTTAATAATTCTGAGTAACCTAAAATAGTGCCTTAATAATAGATTATTAAACACCTGTCTGGTGTAGCTTAGGGAGGTTTTTCTAGACTGGGAGTTTGCAGTGTATCCCTTTGATATTCAAATCAACAAATGATAGCCTTTTTATTCAAAACGTAAGTTCTTTTGATGGTTAGCTTGTTAAGAAATATTCAGCTCCAGTCTGACCTGATCTGGTTTCCCATGGAAAAGATCTGATGCTGTTTGAAGGTTCATAAATGTAATGCCAATGACAATTTGTTGTTGACGTTTTGCTGCCTCAGCCTTCAGATGCTCCTGGTTGATGTGCCGCTTTAGCTTCACCAAATAATGCTTGCAGGTAAATGATCTTCTGATTTATCAGATAGTTTCAAAGCAAAGAGTTCTCTTCTGTGGTCTGTAGTCATGGTTTTTCAGGCTTGGAGGGGTACTTTAAAAGGCACATCAAAGTTGACAGTTGAATCTTAAGGCAAGGAATGATGGGAGATGGGAGAATTGTGGGAATATTTTTAGTGAATAACATATTACCGAGTGTTTTGAAGACCTTCAAAGGTCTATCAAACCAGTTCCCCATAGCAGATTTATTTCCACCTTTTAAAAATATATGGGATACACAGGTTAACTCTCAGTTTCCTGGGTAAGCTGCTGAGCTATTGACATATATATGTTATATGCCAATGTTTTATACAATACATTTCTTGTTCAGGCATTCACTCACCTGCTTAAAAATTCCCTATAGCAAAACTTCAAGCACCAGTTAAATGAAGACACCAATCAAGCCTTTTCTTTGAATTAATTTAGCTATTGATTTACAAAATCAGAATGACTAGATTGCAAAATAAGCAATCATATCACTCTATTAACTAGCAAGTGTAATTCCTAGAACATTTATGTTTTGGTGTTTCCCTGTACCCCATCATTGCTTTCATTTCTTTTTTATAATTAGGATGTCAAAATTCCTGGTTTGTTTATTCTAAAATAATTACCATCTAGGCAAAATCATCCCAATACCAAGTAAAATCATGGTATGTTATTGGAACCACTTACGATGACAAATGTTAGTTAACAACTTTTGTGACATAGAGTGGACTTTATCTACTTCTAAAGGCTGAAGACAGAGGTGTTCTTACTCATCTCAACAGGCTGAAGAGGCAAGCAGCTCTGTACACCTTGATAAATCTTGTCCATGCCAATTCCTTTTCTATTAATAGAAATGTGAAAGTACCAAGATGCCACAAGTATCAAAATTCAGATGGCTTTAGATCACTCAGGATTGCAGGGGTGATTCTGTCAGCTGGATGGGACAGGGGAAACTCAGCATAAAGTGAGAATTGGTCCTGAATAGTTGAATGCCAAAGGTGCAGATTAATGTAGAACCTTAATTTGCATTCACAGTCACATTCACAGGGTAAAACAAAAAAAATTCCTTCCAGTAGCACCTTAAAGACCAACTAAGTTAGTTCTTGGTATGAGCTTTCGTGTGCATGCACACGAAAGCTCATACCAAGAACTAACTTAGTTGGTCTTTAAGGTGTTACTGGAAGGAATTTTTTTTGTTTTGACTATGGCAGACCAACACGGCTACCTATCTGTAACATTCACAGGGTATTCACTATTCACTATTCACTATTCACAGGATAGTTTGCACTTTCCCCTCTGGGGGCATTGGTCAATTGTGCAGGAGATCTGAAATGTGGTTCTGATTCCTTCCATGAATTTCTCCACTTTAGACTGCAGATGGCTCCCAAAGCTATGATGCTTCATTATTTGGAACCAAATTCTTTCTGTATAAATATATTGTGAAACAATTGTATACTGCAGTAAAGTCCTGCATAGTACGTGATTGGTAGGTTTCCACACAACCATCTAAAGAGCACTGGTGTAATAAAATTTGGGCGGCACTGTTTATGTACAAACATACTCAGGAAGGCTGATGAAAGGTGGCTTAAACAAATGAATCATCCTCATTTTGAAAGAAAAAAAAAGTATTACAGCACCATGGTCTCCTTTATTTCCAATGTGGAAGCCCTCTCAAATTCTAGACAGGTACATTTGCCTACACTTCTTCTGCCAATGATGTCAGATACAGCGAGATACTGTAGATGTCTCATATGCATTATATACTATGGATTGTAATCAGTGTGTTTATTCCTTTAACGATCTTGGAAGTGTGGCAGTAGCAGTGGTGGGCTTTGTGTCTGTTGTTCCCTGTACCTTCACAGTCTGTTGGCTTTAGGGAAATATATTCATCTGACCCTTTTGTTATTTTGTTTGAGAAACGTGATGTTTGTTGTACTTACTGTTATAATGTAATGAAAACATACTTTAGAAAGAAAAAGGAATGTGGCCCAAAAGCTCCATGACAGCATTAGGCGTAGCTCCTATCTCACCTGAGATGCATAAAGTAAACTTTCTGCTCACAACAAGCTACAAATGGAGACCCTGAAGAACAATACTGCAATAACTGATTATTGTCACTGGATTTCAAAATACAAAGCATAGCTTTGTGTAAGTGTAGCATCCTATGGGGAATTGTGTTCTGTCTTCCTGCTGCTCCTGTAAGTAGTTCTTGAGCTAATTGTTAGTGGCAAGTACAAAACAGCAAGACCACCTGTGTGTGTTTTGTTACACTTACACTTTCTGCTTAAACAACCTTGCACCTGAGTTTCCCTAAGAAGGGCTACTGTGTTCATTTAAACGAAGCTGAATAATCCTAGCCATGCTCTTGCACTCATGTCCTGCTTTTGGGCTTCCCATAGGCATCTTGTGGGCCATTGTGGGAACAGGGATGCTGGTGTTGATAGACACTTTTTCTAATCTAGCAGTGCTTCTTGTGTTCTCACTATTCGGTTTGTAAGGCATAGAGACCACAAATTGTACTCTGGGTCTGCAGCAGAGAAATGAAATGAAATGTCATTGACTACAGCTCACTTAACAATCAAGGAAGCAACTGGTGTCTCAGCATGCGTATTTTCTAGAGCTTGGTGGTTCAAGGTCAATTCTGGACTTCCTTTTTATCCCAGCTAATCGTTTTTCTTTCTTTGTTACAGTGCAGCCTCTGTGCATCCATTTAAACAGCTGGCAACTGTGTCAGCCCCTTTTCCTTATCCCACCTGTCTAAACAGCAGAGAAGGGAACAAGGGGTCAGCACAACTCTGCGGTCCATGTGAAGGAATGTTGCACAAAAAGCTCTGCGCAAAGTAGTGTGTTGTCTTTTTGCTAGGACTGCTTTTGGCACTCTGGGATTTGTGCTAACGTGCCGAACCAGCTGCATGGAATTCTCCCATCTGGATGAGTTCTAAAATTTAGTTAATCCTTGACAGAATCATAGAGGAAACCAGAGTTCCAGCTGGTATGAATTTGAAAATGTTCCTTAAAGACGCAGCATTACCAAATGATATTTATCAAAATCTAACCACTTCTAACACGACGTGTTTTAACCTGCACTGACCTTAGTTTATATTCTGTCTGTACTGGGTGCTATGGAGATGTGGAACTGTTCCCCACTATAATCTGTTCAAGGATTTCTAGTACAGTGGTACCTCAGGTTAAGTACTTAATTCGTTCCAGAGGTCCATACGTAACCTGAAACTGTCCTTAACCTGAAGCACCACTTTAGCTAATGGGGCCTCCTGCTGCTGCTGCGCCGTCGGAGCCCGATTTCTGTTCTCATCCTGAAGCAAAGTTCTTAACCTGAAGCACTATTTCTGGGTTAGCAGAGCCTGTAACCTGAAGCGTATGTAACCTGAGGTACCATTGTACTCCGCTTCCCCTTTGAGAATGGTCAACGTTAAAGTCACACAAAGTTAGTTGTTAATCTGAAATTAAGTCAATGTTGATTGTCCAATTGTTGATCATCTGTTTACTAAAGTTGTAGCTTGCCGCCTGCCTCACCGTTCTCCCCAGTCAGCATTTTGAAAGAACCAACCTTTGCGAGAGGCAGATTCTTGAGTTAGCTTAGAGAGTCAAGTGTCTGCTGGGAGAGAGCATCTGACTATGAGAATAGAGTGTCACACTGTTAATGTGTTTCATACACTGTGAATTACTATGGTGTGATGTACTGCTTTCACCTTTCTTACAGAATATTTTGGCTGCCCAGCCATCCCTCTTCTGTTTATAATCACACTAATTTAGGGAGATAGTTGGCAGAGTAAAGACAGGTAGGGAATGGCAAAAATCTAACTCATTCTTCATTAAATTTTATGACTGCAATCTCAAGTCTCCTTGAATGCCAAGTTTCCTGTATAATGTCACAGCCTTGAATGGAAGTGTCAATGGAAACTTCAGTTTAGAAATTTTTCGTCAGCTATCCTTGGCTGTTTTATTGTAACAATCCTGAAGTAAACCTTTTAATATACGGCGCAAGAAGCCAAAGTTTTCTTAGAAGTAATTTTTAGTGTTCAAGTGACAGAGTTATATGAGATTCTAAGAATGAGATGTATGAATGCGAGACACTAAAGGTATATATACATCTCTCTTTACAAACTATATTATCCTATACAGAATATGGTATAGTATTCTTTTCATTCCATGAGCATTTATATATTTCCTGGTTCATTCTTGATATGAAAGTTCAAAACACCTAACACCTAAATATTATTTCCACCATGTTCTATTATTTGTTTCACTTCCTGTATGCTTGGTTCAGTATAAAAACAGGGAAAATAATGAAGTGGAGCCCAATTGGTGCACTAACACTCATTAAAGGGCTTTTGATCCATCAGAGACATCCACTAACAGAAGAGGAAGCGAGGTGATTTTTTTTTTGCCAGTTTTGCTCTACACTACACAACTTTTCACACCACCTTCCACCTTGTTCTGTAGGGTCCCTCAACTCTCTGGCGCTTATTTTCAGTGTGGG
Organism: Podarcis melisellensis; assembly: GCF_964234715.1. Lineage (NCBI taxonomy): Eukaryota > Metazoa > Chordata > Lepidosauria > Squamata > Lacertidae > Podarcis > Podarcis melisellensis. Next base: position 38,262,589 of record NC_138528.1, on the reverse strand, counting down.
CTTCAGTTTGGAAGGAGAACTGGCAAGAACTTCCTTCCCTCCTCTTCTGCTGTCAGACTCCTCCTTCCATGAGTGCAGGGGTACAAGGTGGATTGCATCCTGTACAATTTATTTGGCATTAATATTAAATCTAAAACTATTTTTTTATGGAGGTTCTTGAGTTACTGGTCTCTCAACATAGAATCCAGGACTGCTGGACACACCAGCTAGCAAACCTGCCTCCACAACAGATTAGGTCAGCATTGCTGCACCCAAAATACTTTATGAATCAAGTGAAGTACAGAGACAAAGGGGAAGAATTAGAGACCACAGGAAGCAACTGAATAAGCTATTGGCAAACCTCCTTTTGTCTTGGTTTCTGTATTTTTTTTAAAGAAACTTATTATTCAATGTGAAGTGTCTCCTGCTAGCTGTGAGGCCTAGAAACCTTTTAAAAAAACCCAAGATGTTCAGGTTCTCAAGTATCAGTGGGAGCTAAGAGAGCCTCCATGAGATGTTAGTTGACATAGTTAGTTAGTTAGTTAGTTAGTTAGTTAGTTAGTTAGTTACAGTGGTACCTCAGGTTAAGAACTTAATTCGTTCTGGAGGTCCGTTCTTAACCTGAAACTGTTCTTAACCTGAGGAACCACTTTAGCTAATGGAGCCTCCCACTGCCACCGCCACGAGATTTCTGTTCTCATCCTGAAGCAAAGTTCTTAACCCGAGGTACTATTTCTGGGTTAGTGGAGTCATCTGGGTTAGTTATTCAGCGTCTGTAACCTGAAGCATCTGTAACCTGACGTACCACTGTAATTGGTTGGTTGGTTGGTTGGTTGGTTGGTTAGTATACTGCCCTTCATCCGTAGATCTCAGGAGAGTCCACCACATAAAAGTGCAATATGAAAATACAAAATACATGCTAAAAATAAGCCTCCCACCAGCCAACTGAACCTCCCTGGAAAGAGCATTCCAGTAATGGGAAGCCACTGCAGAAAAGGCCCATTCTCATGTTACCACCCTCTGGACATCTCCTGGAAGAGGCATATATTCTTTAAAACAATTATAGAATACAGCCCCATTTTGATCCTAAGGTTTATTGTGACAGGTGAATCATACATCCCTTGTGATGATACTGGATCTTTCATATATACAACAAGGACTCTGGGGAAGGCATACAAAGTACAAATCTTCATAACTAAATGTGACATTCTTAGCACATAGCTGAGTAACTTTTTGGTGAGAAAAATGACTGCATTATCATGTGTTCAATTATAAGTGTTTTAAATCAGGAGTGAGGAAGCTGTGGCTTTCCAGATGTCAGATGCCAATGCTTATCCTTCTCAGCCAGCATTGCCATGATGGGAGTTGTAGTCTGGCAACACCTAAAGTGCTTCAGGTTATCTACCCCTGTTTAAAAGAAACATATTTGATTAGAAGTTTTGTCCTATAAATCTGAGCGTACCTGTTTTTTCATTCTCCCTATGCACATTCTGGGTAGCGCACATAATCATTTTACCAATAAATGATGCCACCTTATCTGTTTTAAATTCTGTAATACTTGGGGATTCACAAGACCACATCTATCTGTCTTAAAATAAACCTGATGGAAGTCACATAAGGTCTGCAGAATATATATTCCCTATGATATATGCTTCCTTTGGACAATGATCCATATTGTCTGTATTCTTCTGTTAGCAAACATCAATTCAGTAAATAATAATGATGACATCTCACAGCATTCAATGCACTTCTTTGTCTCTGTAATTCCCCCTCCTCCTTCCATAGTGGGCACATCTTCAAAATATGATTGTCATTATTAGGTTCTCTTAGTCATTAGCTTTCCTCTTAAAATCCTTTCCTTATCAGCCAGGACCTTCAGGGGCTGCTTTGTTCCTTTGCTATAAATTCTCTCCAACATCATCTGGTTTTGAAGTCTCCAAAACTGGAGACTGTAATCTATTATGTCCATCACCTCCCTCCTTTTTATTGTGATGTCTTAAACATAAAACCAGTAATCCAGTGTAATAATATGGCCAGATTGCTGTCCGTTATCACCATAGTTATAGGTCACTTTCATCTTTCTACCAGTTTTTCTTCAATCCTTACATGTTTTCAGAAATTTTATGGAGTTGGATTTTGTTGCGCTCACCCATCAGATCTCATATTTTTGTCTCCAGCTGGCATTTCTAACCTGTCTAGAGCCTTTGGTATTATTTCTCTTTTCTCATTTATGTTAATAACACTCTGCAACTTAGTGTGCTCTGTGGATTTCATTAGTATGCCGCTAATCCCATCTTCCATTGCATTAATGAAGATGTTAAACAAAATCAGACCTAGCATCAATCCCTACGGCACCCCACTAAACTCCTGTCCCAAGTTAATATGTTGGGATTTTTCATTTAAACTTCTCTTATTCCCCTGGCTAGTTAAAAAATGTTTATATCCATGCTGATTTAAATTATTTTCTTCAGTGATTGTATCATATACTATTAAAATCCAGAAGCTCTTGCATTTCTTCTACTCATTAGTTCCAGAATTATATCTTAACGTGCTGTCAAGTCTGACTAGCCTACTATTTTATTTCTAACACTGAATTCTTTATGCCTTAATGTAGTTGGTACTCCTCTTCTCAGTCTTCATTGTCTGTTTAAAAATTGGACACATTTATTTATTTGTTTAGACTGAAACTTTAATTAATGTTTATTTTCATTTGTATATCACTCAGATCCTTTAGGAGGAAATACACACAGCCCTAATTATGCTTTAAAACTTTAGACAGTTTATAGATTCTTCCTTAATTGGTTCTGTAGTCTTTAAAGTCAGGTTGTTTAGTAAGTGAATAGGATCAGTGGTCTTGCTTTTTTGAAATAATGACTTCTCACTGTTCTGTCATGTGTCACTATGTTTTGGCAGAGAAAGACTTGGTGCATCTCAGCTGAGCAACTTAAAGCACATTCCATGCAGATATATGTAACAGCACCTTGATGGCTTTTTTAAGGGAAAGCGGCTTCTAAACAGGTGTTTAGGAGTGGAGAGACAGGGTATGGGTGGTGGTGGTATTTAATTCCTTCTGTTTTTCCATTACAACTCTCCAACCCTCCATGGGAGTTCCATATAGGGACAAAAGCATGTTTGGAATCCTGCAAGGGAATAAAATGGCAGCCAGGTATGGTGGAAGATCACCCTGTCAACATGAAATAACTTATGGAATTCACTTTTGCAGTCCAGATCCACAAATAATTGGATTGTTAGATGAATCAAAGTTTAATCAAGGAGTTACCCAGGTAGTAAGGTTGAATAGCATTAATATGTATGACTGGAAGCCACACTGTGTCTTGAGTTAGAATCTGCTTTTGGAATGTTTACTTGTGCACTGAACTCGGTGCTGCATGTAGGTTGGGTTTCCTTTATGCAGCAGCCGGTTGTACCTCTGATAGAACAGATCTGTGCACTTATTGCTTTCCCTGGATCACCGCATATCATTATGAACAATCACCTCTGGTCATTCTTAATTCAGATTCAGGGATGTTCATGTGAGTTAATTTGATTCATGAATTTTAACTGAAACACATATTTTTCATATCCAAAGAGGCTCAAATGATTGGGTCAATTCACATGTAACATGGTTTTGAGGACCAGGAGCACATTGCAGGATTGAACAATCTCTTGTGGGTCCCCCGCTCCCATGCTCAGATTCCTTCCCTCTGTTTCTTGTTTAAGCAAACCAGCGCTTGCCTGGTTCAAATGCAGTAACAATCTAGGTAGGGAAGGAATTGAAGCAGAGGAGAAGGGTCCTAACAGGCCATCAGCACTTTCCAGTTGAAAACATTTTATACAAACTGACCCACAGATGTGAATCAAAAATATTTAGTAGAAAACCAGTTTTTTATATTGCATGTCTAATGAAAAACAATCTCCTTGTTTTCCAAATATAGGACTGTTTTGGCTATTTCACAGGGAGAGGAGAAATGCTATTATTCAGTTCCTATATCATAAGTACAAAGCCTGCACGTGACATGCTGTGAATCTGTACATCTACCCCCCAAAAGCAGAACAAAACACAATGGCAAAACGGATTCACACATTCTTAAATTATTGAACATGCACCAATTATTTAAGTAAAAACTTTCTGAAAACTCTGTTTGCCCTGGAAAGTTCAATAAAAGATTCCACATTACCAAATGCAATTTCATTGCCATTAGCTAAATACGAGGGACGTAGGAAGAAGGAATTACCATATATTAAATTAAAGGCTCACCACCTTAAAGCTGTAATCCCTTTAGAAAAGATAATTTCTATCTAACTTAATCAGCAAGAGGTCTTTATTGCCTGAAGTTTTAATTGATTTAAACCCTCTATAAGGTCAGAGGTACACATGGCTGACCAGAGGCGGCCAATTAACACATTGTCAGTTGTGCTTATTTACCTTGACTGAACTGTAATGTAGGGCTATTTTTTGGGGAGGGGGTAATCAGTACTGCTGAATCTTCTGTGAACTTTAACCTTTTAAAGGGCAGCAGTCATTCAGATAGCAGCGTGCAAGAACAAAGGTTTAGTTTATTGTATATTGCCCCCTTTTTATTTTAGAGACAGGTGAACCGGGTAAATGATATATATTGTCATTTAATGCCTTGGTTACTTTCGTTTCAGTTTATTTCTTTTAAAATGCTGGTAGTGATGAGCCACTGTTAATAATGTAAATTTTTTTTTATCATATAGCCCAGTGTATATCAATGGGCTCTATTCCATTCAATCCAGCAAATACTATTTGCACTTAAATGTGTTTTGCCATGAAACTTGCCAAATCTACAGAAGCAACATCTTTATTTTAATACATTGCCTGTAAACCATAGCCTATGTGTGAACCTGGCAAATGTGTCAACAAGAAGCAGGGAGTATGAAACTTCCATTACTACTAATGACTAGGTCTTAAATGTGGCCCAAACTATGTAGAGCAGAGCTTTCCAAACTGTGTGTCACAACACTTTAGTGTGCCGGCGTGTCGTGCAGACGCCCCCTGCGCTTCTCTCGAGGTTGGAGGGGTTGCTTTAACCTCTGGTTTGCTAGTAAAACTGAATTACTGTGCCATGAAATGATACATGTCTAAAAAGTGTGTCACCAACACTGAAAAGTTTGGAAAGCTCTGATGTGGAGAGCTATGTTCATGGAATAAAAAGAGGCATGAGAATAAAATGTTTTGCTGAAAAAGCATGTGTTGCGCACAGGTGAGCAACATGAGTCTTTGTGGTTTGTTTCCATAGAGAATATGCTGGTGATACATTTGCTGGATATAAAATATTGGCCAAGCAGACCTCGTTAAGAAGGCCTTCACGTTTGGGCTACAGAGGAAAAGTTGAAAACTTAGCATTATTTATTAAGTTCTTTGGCGCAATATGTTGTGATAACTCCTTTTGTATGAAGTTCACCAGAAAGTTCTTTTTTACCCCCATAAAAACTGGGATTACCTCCTTGCCAACAGTGTTGTTTCGGATACCCAGTCCACTGTAGGCAGCTTGACATACCCCAAGGAATGTGACTGTCCCAACATGGGAGGCAATTGGAAACTCTTCCACCCAGCAGTGCCTCCACACACAAATCTTCATGGTTGAAAATTGCTCATTGATTGGGTAGCCCTGGCAGACTGGAGTCTCCATGCCAGTGTCCACCCAGAATATCTACTTGGACTGGTGAGATTAGGCAGGGAAGAGAAATGAGAACACAACAACTATGGAAGTGTACTTTGAGTTTATGGTCCCCAAAGCATCTCAAATGAGTTTACTTCTGTTTGCTTCCTCCCAGACATCGACAGTCTGACCTGCCTTTCCCCTGCTTTCTGTTCCCCCACAGTACCTTGCCCTGACCTCTAGCGCAGGTGGCTGGAATAGGTTGGTGAGCTGGACTCAGCATGGACAGCCAGTTCTAGTCTAAACTGGTAACTGAGGCACACTGTTTTTTCTGAATTAAAGCTTGGATCTTGCCTGTCTGAGGACACACTCCACAGTGCCCATGTGGAGGTACCGCAGCATTATATGACCCCAGAGGAGGTTGTCCATTGTGCCTTAGTGTGAGATGCTGTGCTCCCCATTTTGATGGGGAGCAGGTATGCACTCTCAGAGAGACAGGGTGGACACACCATCAAGCACAATTGGTATGCTCAGCTTATGAGGCAGAGAGACAGGCTGCTGCCAAAGGGTTCTGTTTGGAAGGAGGCATGTTGATATAAGTTCATTAATTTACTGGTATATACCAGTTTCCCCAAGGCACACTAAAGCTCCCTAGTTGTGGTTTATCCCCAAAAAGGACCCTTCTGCCTTTTGTGGGGAATGAACTTATTCTAGTCTGTCTTCAGCTGGCCAAAACAAAGCTAGGGAGGCAAATGCTGGCTTCTAGAGAGAACTTTTGAGACTGGACAGAGTTGGGTTTATATATATATATATATATATATATATATATATATATATATATATATATATATATATTATTAAAGTTTCAAAAGTTTTTTATAACAACAAAAACAAAATAAAACAATACAATAAAAATGACAAACAAAAAATATAAAAAACAAATATAATTTCAACCCTTATTTTCTTATAACTTACTTCCCCGACTTCCTCTTGCCTCCCCTTCCTGTATTCCAGTTTCCCAATTATTCTTCAGCAAATCCTTCCCTTATTTTTCACTTAATTTTAACCTTTCTTTTTCTTTTAAACTTATCCATTACTGCTAATAACCACATATTTTCTAATCCAACGTCATTCTAACATTCATTAATTTTGCAGTATTTCTTTAGATAGTCCTTAAATTTTTCCCAATCTTCTTCTGCTGTTTCCCTGGGTTTTTATAAAGCCAGGCGCTGGTTTAGCTTAGGCTGGATTCATGGGCAGTGAGCACTAGGCACATTTAAGGAACCTAGCAAATCTTGAGGGATGTGGCTGTATGTAGCCAGCCATGATGTGTAAAGAATGAGAAAAGGGAATCGTTTTCATTAATTGTGAGGCTTACTCCCCTGAATAAGCCACGTCGCAAGAGTTCCAAGGCTTTTGCCAACTCTGGCAAGGGAGGCCTTTCCACAACCAGCAATGCTCACCCTGGAGTCCCCACGGAGGCAGCACACCTTCCCTTGCTTGTGGGCCTGAATAGATGCAGACATAAAGAGCTTTTTTAGTCTTCTGGAAGGGTTAACACTGCTACCTTTAGACCGGCCTGACCTTGTCTGCTTGGAAAAAGCGTCAAAGCTGATAAATTTACTCATACAATTTGCATATATTTAAAATGAAGCTGTCTGTGGAGGACCCCTCCTGATCTCTGCCTTTCTCTCTGTAGCTCTGGGACTATTGGCAGGCTGAGCCAAGTTGGCTGGGAAGTTTCTAAGTGGCCATTGTCAGCTCTGAGAGAGAGTAGTCCTTTATTTTCTTTATGTCGTTTCATGAGTGAAATGCTGCTTTTGCTTCCAGGAATGCTTCTGAATCAAGGCTAGGCAAATTTTAGCCTGGCATCATAGCCAGCTGTTAGTACTTTGTGTGTGCTCTGGCCCTTGAAGGGCAGCTATGAAAGTGTTACTTTACAGAGGCTTTCCTCTGTATGTCAAAATGTGCAAAGCACCCACAAAACATATTGGCACTTGCAACAGCTAAACTGGAAAGCCAGCACAGTATAGGTTTGGAAACGCTGTAGACTGGGAAAATTCAGGTCTGCACATCAGGCCACCGCATCTTGAGGCAGTCTCATGTTGCTTTGAGGTAATCAACTAGACTGGTGTTTCCCAACCTTTGGTCTCCAGCTGTTTTCAGACTACAATTCCCATCATCCCTGACCACTGGTCCTGCTAGCTACAGATTGTGAGAGTCGTAGTGCAAAAACAGCTGGAGACTCAAGGTTGGGAAACTGGGCTAGACCTACTGGAGTGATTTAATATCACAGTGGAGATCACCTTGACCAGCTAAGGGAGACTGCTGGGCAACAAGGTAGGCACCACACCAACAGCCTCCCTAACTTGTCTCCATAACCCAAACACAAATGTAGGCTCTGTAGCACCACCCCTAGGTGGAGCAATTTTCTAGTGCTAATAAAATTAATCATGATGGATTATTGCAACATGTCTCCTCCACCACTTGAGTCTAGGCTGGTGCTGCGCCCAGGTAGGCAGAACAGAATCAAGTCAGCTCCTTCCCCAATTCTCCTACCCAGGTATCAGTTATGCACCCCAGGTAAACCTTATCATTCCACCCTTCCTCAGTCGTGCCACCTGCTGCCAGCCAATGGCATGACCATTTCTGGTGGGCACCCTTCATCCTGCCTCATTCTCTCATCCTGACACATTCTCTCAGGACGTGCCCACAAAGTTCCCTGAAGACAACCCCACTACACCTCTCACCCTCTCCTCCATCTTCTCACTCGGGCAAAACCCCTTCCCACCACCTGTCTATAGTCAACTACTGGCCTACTGACCTTGCTTGGTGGTTGCAGATTGAAAGTGTAGGGAAAACCATGTAGACTATTCTGGGCTCCTTAGAAGAAGGTATGCATATATAGATGAAATAAATTAATAGTGCATGTTTTGGAAACAGCACTCCCTAGCGTCAATTTGTAATAGGCATGCAACTGAAATAAGTAACACCTGAGAAGCCATTTTGTAAAATGGCTGCTATGGGGAAACTAAAGTGAAATCTGAATTGGCCTTATACCTTATTCTGGGCTGTTTCCAGAACTGCAGCTCTGCTCCTGCAACAGACTTCCAGTCAGGCAATGGCATTTTCTTACCCAAACCACTGAGTTGTGTGCTTTTCTGTTACCTTTCACTTTGCCATCTTATAATTTGTAAAGAGACAAAGTATTATTTCAGAAAGCAAGGAAGATATATCAGAATCAATGCCAAAAGTTATGCCAGTTTTCTTCAAATTGCTCTTAAGATTTGTTTACAACTTTTTTTGGGGGGGGACTATATGGGTTAATTTTACCAGAAGTATCCAGGAGACTTTTAAGACGGTGTTATCTTGGTACATATTTCAAAACACTGACAGATATTTTATCAGTAATTAGTATTCATATTATGTCTCAAACAATCTGTTCAAGAATAGGGGAAATGAACTGGTTGAACAGCTCTTTCAAACTGATAATTAATGTTCGGGGTGGGGGGTGCATTTAAAATAGAGGTCAAACAGGAAGTTATTTTTTAATGGAATAATGTAAATGACCTGCACTGGGGATTCGCCTTGTCTATTGAGTTAACTTTGGGGGAAAAAACCCTTCTTAAGAAATATATCACCCTTCCAAATAATTTCTTCCTGGATTCATTGCTCATCTTGTCAATATGCCACTTGATAGCTGGCTGGACTCCCTTGTTCAATGGCACATATTTTTAAATAGCACACATCCTCCCTCCCCACTCCCACACATACAAAGACCATTTGTTCTTTTTAACAAAAATATTAATTGCATTTCGTTCTCTTCCATTTTTTGGGTTATATATAGCATGCAAAACAATATTTTAGACATCTTAAACAACTTAAAAATATAGTTGATGGGTGTCAGTTGATCTATTATATTTTCTCTTTCCCGCTGCCTCCCCCTCTTCAGCTGCTAATCATAGAATTTGATTGCCAAATAGTTTTAACATATTCTTCCAATAGCTACATGTGTGAGTCTTCTGTGAGACACAGGCAGTTTTATAAGGACAGATTTGGAGTTGCATATGGGTTTGTCACATGGTTTGATTGCCATGTCTTTGAGGACATCAGGTTGTGTTTTTTTTAACACACACACACACATTCTGCAAATAATTCCCCCAAAATAATTTATGCTAAGATAATTTGTATTATGATACAATTCCAAGTGCTGATCATGATCTTTATAGCCCATTATGGCTTGAGACCATAATTTCTGAAGGGCTCTATTAAAAATGAACCTTCTGGTCATTAAGGGAGGCCTTTACCTATTCTGTCTTCCCCTGGTGTCCATTTGTATGGGGACATGGGGAAGGATTTTCTGAATAGCCATGTGCAGGCAGGCTCATTTTGATTGTTTTATGGGACTCTTTTACTCTGTGACTCGGAGTTGGAGTCCAACAACATTCAGAGACAACACATTGGCTACCTTTTACTCTAGTCTCAAGCCTGTTGGAGCTTGAAAGGGGAGAACAAGCACCTTGAATCAAGTCTAGAAGTGAATTGGTAACCAGTAAACATTGTGAAGGATCAGTGTAATGTAGCATTATAGCTTGGCTCTGGTGAAAGCCCTGGCAGCTGCATTCTGAAACAACGAATGTTTCTATACTGTTTTCAGAAGCAGCAATCTATGTAAATTACAATATATTAATCAAGCCTGGAGGTGGCCAAGGCATAAGTGACTGGTGCCAGATCCAGTTTCTCCAGAAAAGGGTGTAGTTGGTATATAGGATAATAAAACAACGACAAAAACTCTAGGCTGTTATCATCGCTACCACAACACGGGCATCCAAGAGTTGGGCTATACTACAACTGCCTCAAGCCTGTCAGATAAGGCAGTAAAGGTAGAAAAATAAGTGAAATGTTATTTGTTTATACCTCAGTTCATATGAATATTGTGTGAATGGAATTTGCATAGCTCATTTAAATTAAATGCAAAGTAATGCTTAATCTTATGCAAATTTTGCAATATATGTGTATAAAAAGTACACAAATCACAGACAAATTAGCATTGCAAAACTTTTCAACCCTAAACACAACCAATGGCTCTTTAAAAAATATTTGTGAGATTGTCTTATTCGCTGAGGGAAGGGAGGGGAAGAATTACTGTTTGGAGCCAACGTACCACAAGGAATGATGGTGACCCTGGCGTGTCTGCCTTAAATTAATGAGAATTGTTGCTGACTAGAACATGTCACAGTACCTCCTCACCCTACCCCCTGTTTTGTGCACTTGCGAGTTGACAGGTTGTAAACAAATTTACTTGAAATGTGACACAATCTTTTATCGATACCTTGGAAATATTGTGACTTTGTGAGAGGTTAAATTTCCATATTTCTAGCCTTACCTGTTCAGTTCATTGCTGATTTGTCTGAAGGTGATTATGCATACATGGACCTCCATGTATTAACTTTCCAGTTCCAGCTTATTACAGTGCTGTACTTTTTTATGATGCATCTAAATCCCTGTCAGAAATGACCTTTACTCTGGTTTTCTTGCTTCTTTTGTACGAATGTTAAGAGATGATTTTGCAATATCCTCTCACGGTGAACGTAGAAGACAATTTCACCACTGTTCTTAATGTTTTCCTCCTACTGTTTTCCCTCTCTTCTAGGTGGGAGATATTCTCTACTGTGCGGGGCAGATTGCCCTAGTGCCGTGTACGATGCAGCTGGTCAGCGCAGGCATAGAAGCAGAGGCCTTGGTTTCCTTAAGCCACGTTGAAAAAGTCCTCAAAGCCATGAGCCACAATGCTGAACTCCACCATGTACTTATGGCAAACTGTTATGTAACTGACAGCAAGTACATTCCTGTCGCTCAAGCTGCTTGGCAGAAGAAATTAAGAGAACTTAAAAAGGTATATGTAATATCAATTTTCGTTCCCCTCCCCACCCGCTTTGAAAATAACAGTTTGTTATTTTCCTCCTAACTTAAAGTCATATCAGAACATTCTCAGTGCATTTCGTTGGGGTTCAAGTAAGACGGATATAATAAGGTTTGATTGAGCTGTTTTGTTCTGGCTCATAAGTGGCTGTGCACGATTGAAACAGAAAATTGCTTAATAGAAAGATATATTCATCACCAAGTTTGTCTTCATCCCCCAAAGCAATAAGTGAAAGAACCAACTCCAGCTAGAAACTTTTTGAAAAGTACAGTATTTAGTCAATGTGCCCATATCCTTTTCTTCAGGAAGGTGGTTTAATTTCTCATCATGCTTTATGGGTTCTGCACTTATTTACTTAGATAACTTCAGAGTTCATCTTTTGCTGACTACATTTCATTTTATTCTGAAGAAGTTTTAAAGTAGTAAGTATCACAGTTATATACCCCTCTGGAATAGCATGGCACAAAGGCTGGGTCTGTATCAGGAAGGGGAAATCAATGAAAACAACTCCTCCTTCAGTACTGGATCTCTGCCCTTCAGTCTATTAAGATTGAATTTTATGACATTCGTAACAACCGGGTTTAGATATAGAGGGTTGGATCCAAAGGTTGTGCAAGCAGAACACAATTGTGCAACCCATCTTTCCACATCCCTCTTCTCCCTTGGAGCCTCCTGTGTTCCTCAAAAGCCTCTTTAGAAGGTCATTTACACTCCTGGGAGGCTGCAGTTGAAGGAATTGGCACCAGTTGTGAAAGTCTCGTCTCAGTAATGGATGAGAGCCAGTAAACTGCAGCTCAAACCGGATAAGACTGGGGCTTCTGTTGTTTATGGTTTGGTAACCTCTAGGTTAGATTATTGCAAGGCATTAAACGTAGGGCAGCCTCTGAAGACAATTCGGAAACTTCAGCTGGTGCAGAATTCAGCTACCAGGTTGCTCACCAGGGTCAAACAGTTTGAGCATATACCTCCAAACCTGTCCCAACTGCACTAGCTGCAGTTTGTTGCTGGGCCCAGTTCAAATTGCTGGTTTTGAACCATAAAGCCTTAAAACAGCTCAGGACTGCGTTTCCTCAACATGATCCAACCTGGACCTTGTGATCATCATCTAAGACCCTTATTTGTTTACCTCCTCCTTTCACCCATCTTGCCATTCATCTTCCCAGCCAAGTTATTCTTCCTAGCTGGCTGAGATGCTCTGACTCAACACCTTTGAACATCAGAGGTTGAGCCCCGCTGTTCCCAATACACTGCCTGACTTCTCACTCTACAGCTTTCTGGAATACAGTCTCTGCTGACAACACAGACACACGCCATCCTGTTTATTTTGCACCTAAAGCGTCCTTTCAGGCTTATTCGACCATGTATTTTAAAAAGTCTGTGGAGAGCCCTCTCCTTCATTACCATTCTCTAGGCCAGTGATGGCCAAACTTGGCCCTCCAACTGTTTTGGGACTACAACTCCCATCACCCCTGGCCAGCAGGCCCAGTGGTCAAGGATGATGGGAACTGTAGTCCCAAAACAGCTGGAGGGCCAAGTTTGGCCATCACTGCTCTAGGCCAACCCTGTGGCACCTGTAAAGGGCTTGACTCTGAAATAAAGTTTGCTGAAATAATAAACCCATCTTTTTCTTTTTAGATCATCTCTTCAGTTTCATCTGCAGTTTTTTAGCTGTCAAATGACTGTTTCCATCACTTACAAGCTCCATCCACCCAGGTCTTTATTCTTGTTGACATCTGCCATATCATAAGTACTTATTGGGATGGGAGAGGAAACAAGTACAACAAAGATAATTATCATCATCATCATTTTGCTGTAACTGCTATTGCTTGATTCAAGCAGAAAACTGCTCTAGCAAAATAGCAGTACATTTCCCAACACTATTGTGTGTGTGCACACAGTACCAATTCAGCTTAAATAATGGTCAAATACACTGTAAAAGTAAAAGTAAGCTGAGGATCATCTCATGAAGTTTAGATTTACAGAGTTTAGAAAATTAGTGTTTCCCTTTATTTATTTATTTATTTATTTATTTAAGATGAAGTCATTTAGAAGAGGCATTTTATGGCTGCAAGATATCAAGTGCATGTCATCATATTTTTGAAAAATGATTTCTAAAATAAACTTCCGGAAAATATTTAGAAAGTGCTCCAGCTACCCAGCTTACTTCTGTTATTATTTTTGTCCTGTGGTGCTTTGATGCATATGGTCATACTGAAAATTTAGGAGAACGCATACAACAGTCAACCTGGAGAGATGCATGCATATTCACACAAGAGAGAGAAGGGCAATAGAAGAAAGTTCAGGATCCCAATCCCAGAAATTGAGTTAATTTTCTATATGTCCATCAGGCACCTTGTATTCATAGCTTGCAAGGCTCTTGGATCAATCCTACTCAGTATAATATAATTTAAAAATAAACACAGCATTGAAGATGGCCATCTGTATTCCTTTCACAAACCTGCATTTATTATTCTTATTATTACCCCGCACATCTGGCTGGGTTTCCCCAGACACTCCGGGCAGCTTACAACATATCTAAAAACAAAATAAAAACATCAATCCTTAAAAATTTCCCTAAACGGGGCTGCCTTCAGATGTCTTCTAAAAGTCCGATAGTTGTTTTATTTCCTTGACATCTGAAGGGAGGGCGTTCCACAGGGAAGGTGTCACTACCGAGAAGGCCTTCTGCCTGGTTTCCTGTAACTTCACTTTTCGCAGTGAGGGAACCAGCAGAAGACCCTAATATCCATGCGAATATTGTTTTCTTTGTAGGGTTGCGATGTGTTTCTTGGCAGAGGCTCTGATAGTTCTGTGGTAGAGCATTTGCTTTGCATGTGGAAGGTTCCTAGTTTAGTCTTGGGTATCTCCAGGTAGAGAGACGCGAGTGGCTAGCCTAGGACTTGCCGATCAGAAGGTTGGCGGTTCGAATCCCCGCGACGGGGTCAGCTCCCACTGCTTGGTCCCTGCTCCTGCCAACCTAGCAGTTCGAAAGCACGTCAAAGTGCAAGTAGATAAATAGGTACCGCTCCGGCGGAAAGGTAAACGGCGTTTCCATGCGCTGCTCTGGTTTGCCAGAAGCGGCTTAGTCATGCTGGCCACATGACCTGGAAGCTGTACGCCGGCTCCCTTGGCCAGTAAAGCGAATGAGCACTGCAACCCCAGAGTCGGTCACGACTGGACCTAATGGTCAGGGGTCCCTTTACCTTTACCTTATCTGAAATCTTGGAGAGCCACTCACTGCCAGTCAGTATAGGCAAAAGTGAGCCAGAAGCTCTGACTCATTATAAGGCAGCTTCCTGAGCCCTGTCCCAGGCCTAGAATTTTCTCTTCTTAAAAATGGTTTGCATTTTCCTCTACTGAAAAAGAAGTAACAATGTCATTATCTAGCGTGATGATATTATGAGTGATTTTTGCTAACTCATTCCCTGTAATTATCAATATAAAGAAAATTAACCATATGGGTTGTAGTCCACTTATTTTGGATGGGACAGATGGCATTATTGATGGATGGAAAGAATCCAAATGTTTATAGTATAATGAAATAGCAGCAACTAGTTGCAAGAGTTCATTCTCATTCGCTCAGGCATATTATTGAGTTGTGGTTGAACTCTATCATTTACTAACAGCTCTTTAAGGACATTGCAGAGCTGTTGTTACATAAAGGGCAACTCTGTGAAAAACTCCCAAGATTCCTAGGTGTGGTGCTGTTGTCCCCCAGCTTCAACTAATTGTCTCCTCGTTGCCCTTTCCAGACAAGTGACCAGCTAATCAAATGAAGTGCATGGCAGAGAAGCTAAGTGCGATAGCATCATCACACAATGTGTAATGATACAAAACATGGTGCATTGGGGATGATGGCACACGAACTGTCTGTTTCACACATAGGCAAATGTGTAGCATAAATTCTATCTTTGTCTTCTTTGGCGACCATACATAGGCTGCAATAATTATAACATTTGGTTTTGATATGGAAGGCAGTGGTTCTAATCTTATTTATTGTTTTCTTCTGCTTTTGATGGGTGTTGTCTGGAAAAGCAACCTAATTTATTTTAAATAAATAATCAATAGATAAATAAATAAATAATTTTCATCAAATAATGACGCTCACTGGGGACTCTTGCACCAGTCACTGAGCAATTGCCTATCCTGTTTGCCAGAAACTTTTGCATGATTCAAATTACACTTATAATGCACGTCATACTATTAAAACTGCTTCACCAAGCACTTCTGTATGGAATCAGATTCCAAGGAAGGAGATTTTGACTAAACATTAAAAATAACTTTCTGAAAGTAAGAGCTGTTTGACGGTGGAATGGAATATGATGGATTCTCCTTCATTGGAGGTTTTTAAGCAGACGTTGAGTGACCATCGGTCAGGGATTCTTTAGCTGTGGTTCCTGCATTGCAGGGAATTGAACAAGTCGACATTTAGGGTCCCTTCCAACTCTACAATTATATGATGCAGAAAAGCCAGGTCAGATCATTCTGTTTTTGTCACATAGAGTGTAACCAAAACCAAAAGTATCGGCTTTCTTTTTGCATGAAAAGTGGTGTACTAAGAAAAAAGTGATGATTATTTGGTACGGTGGCATTGGAAGCGCATTCCACTATATCTGTAAAGCCTGGATAAGTTGGAAGTTATTTCCTACCTCCCTTTATCCCCATCCCTATGTCACCTCCCAGCTGAACTGCTGTTTCTCCTGGCCTCAGAGAATGTATACATTGGCGGCGGCTGCAGCAGCAGCAGCAAGCAAAGGAAGGGATGAGACAGGAAGGAGCCAAGCAGGGAGGGAAATGGGTGTAGAAAATCAAGATGGGGGAGCCTAGGGTGAGGATTGGAACATAGTAGAACCAGGAATTTTGCAGGTGGTGAATGGGTGGGATGGCTAGGGAGTGGGAACCAAAGAGTAAGAGGAAATGGGAAAGAGGCTAGGCCCATCTCTTCACCTGAAACTACAAGAACCTCCTGGGGACAATGTGGATCTCTTAGACTTTGCATTGCATCCTCTCAATCACTGTATCCTTGGAAGAATACCGAACAGCAGCAGAAAAATTAATCACATTGCTCTCCTTTTTAGAAAATCTCTTGTGGTTATATTAATGTAGCTGGTCATGCTATTGAGGGGAAACCAATTAGTTTGAAAGATATTGCTATAAGCTTCTATGAGGTCCTGTATAAATCCAGTTGAAAAGTTATAGATATAATTAGCTAGTATCTTCTGCCATATCAGGATTGCGGCCTTTATTTTGCATTGAAATGTTGTGAATGTTCATTGACTCTAGCATTTAAAAAGCAAGATTCCTGTACAAAACATCCAGTAAGGGTGAGACTTTCATCTTGTGTCTTACAAATTTCATTTCCCAAGGGCCAGGATTTAAAAAAAAACACGCTTTTGTATTCTTGTGAGGTAATTATAACGTAAATATTTAACACAGGTCACACTTAGATAGAACTCTAAATGTCTTTGGAATTGCTGTGCCTTTTGAAACTGGTCCACAAAGGAACATAAAAAGATTGTAATGCTTTTAAAAAAGCAAACAGATAAGAATAATCAGGGGAAATAGGTCAGTGAAATATGCTATACATTTTGAGAAACCTGCATAGATTGCAGCATTTATAATTGAACATAGTCACTGAAAGAACGATGAAATGGTGAACAATGAAGGACATGGCTTAAATGGCTTTAACTATAGCCTTTAAAAAAATGTATAAAAATACATGAGATTAATACATGAGAGACAAGGTGAGGATTGATTCAAACTCCCTTTTCACATTTGTGTCATCTTTATTTCAGTATTATTTTTATTGTAAGAACCTTTTAATTGTACCCTGCTTTCCTAAAGTAGACTAAGGGTAAGCCAGATAAATAAACAAAACAATAACAAAACTCATGATTACCAGGATGAATAAATACTGTATTGTATCCTGAAGGGCAGCATGGGTGGGTGGAACTCTGAGCAGTAGTATTAAAGGGGGAGGATATACCTGTGACAAGGTCCTGCTTTCCAGAGTGGCGCTGTTATGCATGCTCATGACAGGTGGATGGGAGCATGCAGAGAGGGAGCATAGCAAGGAAGTTTCTTGCTAAGCCAAGAAAGAGTATTTATGGGAAGGACTCAGGCTGCAGGGGAATGCTTAAGCTTTGCCCCAGTGGTAACATACGAGCCCTCAGGCCTCACCAATTCAGGACCAACCCATTCCGAATCTCACATGTTCATGCAGGTCTGCCAATTTCTAGTACAGAAAACAAGCTCAGTGATGCTCTGTTCATATGGAAGTGCTGGAAATAGGTACCTCCAGCATGGTGTCATCTGTAAAATGTCATAGCAAGAAAATCTCTTGCCTCCTGGACACCTTTCAGCAAGAGGGTCCCATACCCTATTTAGATAGTGAATATTTCCATGATACCTGCTAAAATGGAGACAGTTATATTTACTCTAGCAAGGGGAAGCAAGGCGTTCTATTCCCCTCACCACATACTCTCTGTCTCTCCCCCCAAACTGGCACTCATTGGCTACTGAGCATGCCCAGTCCTCACTGGTGTGTTTTGAGAAATCCTCCCTTAAGTTTGAAGTTTTGCAGTCGTAAGAGTTCTAGTAAAAATACTGATACATATCTCTTTTTATCTGTTATGGCCTTACCTCTTTCAACATTCACCACCTGACTTTGCCATTTCAAGAAATGAGGTCTTGAAGGGCTTCAAAGAAAGGAGACCATTGCTCTCCCACTGAGAATCTGCCCAGATCTGTAAGAACATGTCCATATAATGTTTGCTATGGAATAGAGAAGATGTGTCCAGGCTATGGGAGAACAGTTCAAGATGATTTTTCTCCCCAGAAACAGTTCCACAGCCTTGCCTACCCATGAGCTCAGTATGTTCTGTTCCTTTATTTATACTGCTCAGTGTCCGCTTACCTTATTAATTTACTCATTTTGAATTATATCTGTGTCAATTCTACCTGCCACTCTGAAATGCCAGGGACCCTGACTAAAAACGCTTCTATTTGGAAGTCAGCCACATTGAGTTCCAAGGAGCTTACTGCCAAATAATTGGGCTTTGGAAATGTGAGATACAAAAGTAGTATATCTGGTCCTTTTTGTTTTGCTCTCATTCAGGCCTGGATACTTACAGTGACTTGAATGTGAACTACTGCTATTTTAATGCTGCTTTAAACTTTCACACAGCACACACTGCCAGCCACTGACCCAGCAACATGTATGCCAGCTCAGCAGTGAATAATCACTTTAACTGCTCTGTGTTTTTCTTCTTCATCCATGAAGCAGAATAAATGCTTTTGGCTTGTATAATGCATTCTTATAGCACTCTGTCAGATCTCTTGTTTGTGATTTGGGGTTTTCATAACCCCCACTCACCACTCACTCTTGTGCGTGTGGGTCTGTCTGGAAAAAAATAAGAGAATATATATATCTGCCTTACAGTGCAATCCTATAACAGATCTACTCAAATGGAAGTCCTATTGAGCTCAGCTGGGCTTTCTCTCTGATAAGTAAGTCTAGAACTGCAGATTTTGCTTTGTATAGATCTACAGTGTTGACCTGCAAAAATTAGCATAGTACTCATAATTGGTTATTTATAACAACAAGCCTTTAGCTTTCAGTATAAAGTCTAACAGATATTTTTTGTTGTTGTTAAAATAAAGTTGTCCAGTTAAGTACTAATAGACGAGTAACATAGCACTGCCATATGTTGAGTTTAGCATTGCAATAGGTTAATCATCGGTCAATGGAACCTCAGTTTACACTAACTGCAGTTGAGCAATTAAAATGTTGGCTTCCAGTGTCTAGAGATTGACATGGGAAACTGCTGAGCCTATTAGCTCTTTCGGCAGCCTTTGCTACCATGGGTGTTTGTCACAACCAATGGACCTGGCAAGCTTACTTGGCACTCCTTTTGAGGGCTTGCATTCCTTCCTGGCAGGAAGCTGGTGATAGTGAGAGGTTGCGGTTAATTACCCAAGGACCTTCCCTCTGGGCCAACCATTTATAGTTGCTGCTTGGTCCAAAGTTTTTAAGAGCGAATTTGTAGCTGATTGTCCACACCTTCAGCCACATGTCACTGTTATTAGAGAGTGGGTGTGGGATTTTCCTTTGCACACTAATGGCGGGTTGTGCCCAGACTGAGAAGAGTTGCTGTGGTCGCACCCCTAGGTACCTTCATGATTGTCTATCCAGCAGAGGTCAGAGTTATGAACATGTACAAAGAGATAGCCCTTTCACAGCTTTTCTTGCTTTTCTTTTCTTTTTGTATCGAATCCCCGCAGCGGGGTGAGCTCCCGTCGTTCGGTCCCAGCTCCTGCCCACCTAGCAGTTCGAAAGCACCCCTAAAGTACAAGTAGGCAAATAGGTACTGCTTTATAGCGGGAAGGTAAACGGCGTTTCCGTGTGCTGTGCTGGTGCTGGCTCGCCAGAGCAGCTTCGTCACCCTGGCCACGTGACCCGGAAGTGTCTGCGGACAGCGCTGGCTCCCGGCCTCTTAAGTGAGATGGGCGCATAACCCTAGAGTTGGACACGACTGGCCCGCACGGGCAGGGGTACCTTTACCTTTTTCAGAATTCTCCTTTTGTGGGAGTACAGGAGACTAGAAGAGGAACTAAATGTCCGCTTGAGTTATGGCAAACTTGGTTATTGTGATGAAATTTTGTCCGCAGCTAACAGACAGAACTTTGACTTATTGTACCATTGTCTCTTGCTGCCCCATCTCTCCTCTGAACAGAGCTGGCAGACTGACAGCTCACAAAAGTCAGAAGTGGTGTCATGCAGCAGATGGCTCCCCACTCACGTCCATCATGGTGGTGGTACTAAGACTGGGCCATCCCCTATTGTCAACGTTTAAGCTGCTCCTGCAACATCATATTTGGACTATTGCTATACTAGTTACCATATTTTCCATGTATAAGTCGCACCCTATTTGGGGGGACTCAGGATTAAGAAAATGGGGGGGGGTTGCACAGAATTGTTGAGCTTTGAGGGGGATTCCCCAGAGTTGTTAAGCTTTTTTTGGGGGGGTGTCAAAAATTGCTCACACAAAGGGCCGACGCTTACACTCGCACGCATACCCAAATAAACCTATCGTCAGCCTGCTCAACGCAAGCAGCCGCCAATCGCACTGCCGATTGCCGCAGCAACACACTATCGGCACCAGCCCTTGCCACAGCAAACAAACACCCGCCCTAGCACCGCTACAAATCTCCTGCTCGCGGCTGCACCCAATCTCCCCTCCCACCAATGCACCCAACTTTTTAACATACTTTTTCAGTAAAAAATAAATAAATCATCTTATACACAGAAAAAATGGTATATCAATAAATGTTGCACTTGTCATAGAATATATGTTAGTTTTTGAGAAAGTATTGAATAGCCGAGAGTGTGACAATAACCTCTCCCCACCCTCGCCCCATGAATTCAGGCATGAGAAGCTGCCTTATGCTGAATCAGACCACTGGTTCATCTAGCTCAGTATTGTGTGCCTTGAGTAGTAGAGGCATTCAAGGATTTCAGGGATTCAAGGCATTCAAGGATCTCTCCCAGCCCTACTTGAAGATCCTGGCAATTGACCCTGGCGCTTCCTGAATGCAACTCAGGTGCTCTGCCCATGTGCTATGGCCCTCTCCTATTGGCCTTCTAAATCAAAGGCATTGCTTTTCTCTTATTTCAAATGGCCAGCATTTCCTCTCAGGCATAATACTGTGACTATGTTGGACTAAACCGCTGTCTCTTTCTCTGCCATCCTAAGGGCTACTAAAAGAAAAGAAAAAGAAATATTAAATTCCTGCACCATATTGCCTGGAGTAACTTCTGGAGTAACACAGTGCCGCATGTTAGCTAAAGCTTAACCAAATTACCCTCCATGTGGGGTAGGAAAAACCCATAGCCTTTTTTTAAGGAAGGTTTTGGTTTACCGTACTAAAGGAAGGTATTTTTTTCCTCACTGGTTTTAAACTTAGAAAGAAGGGGGGAAAGTATTGCATAGCACCTGGAGCAGGTATAAGGCATGTCTCTGCTGCAAATGACCAGAAGAAGGCAGCGGAATTGATTGGTTCAGCACTAGTATTAGCATATGGTAATTACGTTCTGGGTTTCTGTGGGAAGCCTAAGATTGCAGTAAAGATTTTATTGTAGCCATTCAACTCTCAACTTTTGGATGAATTTCACTCTTTGAAGGCTAAGTATACTTTCAAAGACATTTTACAGATATCTAAAAAAATTCCACTCTGGATTGAAATAAAGCATTTCAATGAAATATATCCATTAAATATTGTGAAGTTGGCTCTTTTTATCATTTGAACGTACCTTTGCATCTGCTTTTTATTATTTAGACCTTTTCTGGCCTTAAAACCCCCCTTAACTCAGTTTAGCAGTCTCCCTCCAAGAGAGTGTATTTTTGACACCACACAGAATAAAACTTGGAGACTGATAGTCTGTGATCAGATTCCATGCGACAGACGTGATCTGCTTCTACTTTATATTGCTATCAATTTATGGCTTTGTTCCTTAAATAGTTATGCTTCTTCCACATGTAACAGATATATTGAATTATGTATGTTTGAGAGGTATTTCAAGGAATCTTAACTTTAATCATTATTCTTATCTTGTCTTAGGAACCCATAGTTTGGCAAGAAAAATAGCCTTTCAATATGGCAATTATTTTCTTATCAATTTCATATTTTCATATCCTTGTGTTTCACTGGCATACAGTACTTGACTTTACATTTTAGCTCTGCAGGAAATATTTTAAACATTATTATTACAAAGGGAGAAATCAAAAATCAAAGTGAATTCCTAGTACAATGCTGTGGTGCAGGAAGGTGCAATTGCTGTTAACAGCAGCCTGCATTATACTCTAGAACTAATTCACAGCTTGACAGAAAGTCCCTGCTGGGGAAGAAATGTAGGGGAACTGGCAAGAGTTTTACCACATTTGCTTCCTGCTGCTAATAAGCTTTAACCTGTTTCATTTTTATTATGCTTACTGTTTAGATATTTTGCTTCCAAAATTATTTCTGTAGCACTGAGAATACTTTAAAAGGATTGTGGCACGAAGGACCATTTTAATATTTAAGACTGTCAGCAAGGGAGATTATAGGCCATAATGAGTAAGGTGGCTGCCTCCTGCTTATTGTGATTTCAAAGTTCAAGCACTGAACTCAAAAGATTAAGGATAGCGAGTGGCTAATACATACAGTTTGATGTACATTTTACTGCTCTGGAAACAGTATATTTATAGGTGTTCTTTCTACTAGTCTGATATATTTGCAGATATTTAATTTTTTCTGTATACGATATGTATGTATGCATTTAATTATATGATTAAGTTTCCTGTTAGCTCTGTTGGTTAGAGCTTAGTGCTAATAAAGCCAAAGTTGCAGGTGTGATCCTTGTATGGGCCAGCTGCATATTCATGCATTACCGGGGTTGGACTAGATGATCCTGCACCAGCCCTGGCACCACTACCATAACGTAAGTTATAGACCCTCGTACCTACGGGACCACCTCTCCCAGTATGCCCTGTGGAGGACCTTAAGGTCCATAAATAGCAACACCCTAGAGGTCCCAGGCCCCAAGGAAGTCAGATTAGCCTCAACCAGAGCCAGGACCTTTTCAACACTGGCTCTGACCTGGTGGAACTCTGTCTCATGAGACCAGGGCCTTGCAGGATCTGATTTCTTTCCGCAGGGCCTGGCCTTCGGCTTGGAATCAACTTGATCCCCTTCCCCTCTTTCCTTTTTCCTTCTGTGATGGAACTCCTATTTGGGGACTTCCCTGGCTTTTTTCTGGCCCATGTAGGACCAGTCTGGATAGTTGGCCTTGGTGAAGATTTGACGTTTTCATCCCCAAAAAGGTTTTGATATGAGTTTCTACTGAAATGAGGTTGCATTTTAATGCTGTATTTTAATCTTGTTTTTAAGTTGTATTTTAATCAATTGTTTTTATACCTGGTGTTAGCCGCCCTGAGCCCGGTCTTGGCTGGGGAGGGCGGGGTATAAATAAAATTTATTATTATTACCATAACGTAAGTGAACTTTAGGCCCAGTACCTTTAGGCCCCACCCTGTGCCCTCCAGGTGTTTTGGACTACAACTTCCATTGACCCCAGCCTCTATTACAGTCAAACCTCGGTTGTGGAACGTAATCCGTTCCAGAAGCCCGTTCGACAACCAAGGCGCAGCTTCTGATTGGTTGCAAGAGCCTCTTGCACTAAAGTAGAAGCTGCATCAGACATGCGGCTTCCAAAAAAAGTTCGAAAACTGGAACATTTACTTCCAGGTTTTCGGAGTTCAGGAGCCAAAACGTTCAGAAACGGAGCCATTTGACAACCGAGGTTTGACTGTACTCAGAAATGGCCACTGCATAGCGGCAGTAATTTCCTGGTAGCAAGTTGTTCGTGTATGATGGCAATGCAAATCCAGGATTTCCCCCCAATGTTTGTGCATTGAAAAGGTTTACAATAGTATTCAGTACATATGAGGAGATGCTCATCTATTAAAAATGCTTGCTTCATAGATTTAACTGCCACTGGAAGCAATTTGAGGAAACTTAATAAGGCTGCCATTTTTTCTACGCTACCCGTCCTGAAACTTTCTTGGCAGCTAAAAGGCCAGAATTTACATTTGCTTACAATTATTTGATTGTTAAATAATTACTCCCATTACTTTTTTTTTTTTTTGCACAGATTACCTGTCTGCTACTTTTGCTGTCCAAGGAAATGGAGATTCTTTGTCATTTGGTCTATTCTAAATTAAAGAAAATGAATACTGAATTGCTAGTTCTATAAAGAACGTGATGGGATCATGAAAGTGAAAGATAATGCTACCTTAAGGAGTTGCAGTTTTTCAAAAAAAAATCTTCAGTGGCAGTTTTGATTATGATAGTGACAGGATTAATGAGCCTATAAATTATACATTTGAAAGTTTCCTCACAGTGTCTGCATAACAAGAGTGCACCGGTTTAAGCTTCAGAACAAAGTATCCTTACCAACAATAGGTTTGTCACTTGCAAAGTAGAGATTCCACTAGGAAAACTGCAGAGGAAAAAGTCAAAGTCTTTTAGAAAAGAGAAAGAGAACTCGGCTTATTCACAGCTATATCAATGGACCATATAAATCCCTTGAGTGTTTCGGTTATTCCAGTGGATGAATCTGCCTGGTAGTCACATCTGCAAGCTTGTCTTGTAAGCATCCCAAAAGTACATTATCCTACAATTTCTGCAAATTATCTGCAATATATAGAATAACCGTTTTGTGCCATTTGAAAACAGTTCCCAAGTTCAGTTGTTTTTGAAAGTCGGTGTCAGGCTTTCCAAATGAAAAGGAAACTAAGTTTAAAACTCGCAATCCTGCCCTGACCTTTCAGAGCACTGCATTCGGTTTTTATTAGTTCGATTGATCACCTGATTAGAGGTTTCTTCTGTGTACAGCAGTCTATCTGAATAGCAGAAGCTGTAGGATTGGGCGCTTAAATTGCTTAGGGTTTTAGAAATAAAATCCATGAGATTGAAGCCGCCAGGTGTTTTTCTCATTCGGTCTGTTATATAAATTTGAGAGCAGATTTTCTATAATCTATCTTATTATGTAGGTAGTTATGCTGTTGTTTCCCATTTTCAAATAAGAAATACTGATTGCAAAGAGATAAACATTTCCTTGGGTCCTTAAGGAGCAGGTATTACATGAAACTGCTTGAATTCATTTTTGCAAGCTGCCAGATTTTGTTTCCATAAGGATTCTTCCTCTTTAAAAAAAATGACATGGCTAAGTGTTATACATTGAGGTTGTTTGCTGAAACAAGGCTATTGTATATCCGTGAGTAAAATTCTATGGTTGAGTTTAGCTGGTGGTGCAATTTGGACGTTTTCTTTTAAATAATTGAACATATTATCTAACATTTGCTGTGGAATTTCAAAGGATGAGACTACCATTATGTACAAGAGGAACAAGGACTGAAGAGCCATATAGCTAGAAAGCAGGAGGAAGGAGGCGGGGGATAATGGTTGGCTAAAAGCAGGGTTTGTCATGGGAACAGTCTTCCTGCACTGACTGTGTCATCCTAGCAAAGAAGAGACTACGAAAAAGAATCCAAGCTAGCATTTCACTGCTCTTCGCACTACTGTCAATTGAACTCGAGACTACAGAAAGACTAAGCAGTTGAAAAATATAGCATAAACCTGTAAACTGGGGGAGGCTGGGTGATTCTTATCAGCGCTAGGTTCTTGGCTCTGTTGCTGGTTTCCAAAACGGAAACATTCATAATCTGTAAATTAATACAAATACATTGTGGTTTATTCAAGGAAAGGACACAGGCGAATAGCACAGTGTTTTATTGAGAGCAGAGTTTTATTGATTGTGAGCAGCAGCTGCGGAACGAATTCCCCAGCTTGCAGAGATCAATTGCACTCAGTTACAATTTGGAAAATAGGTACTAAGCGATCAGTTGGTGGAAGTGCTAATAGTGGTACGAGAAGCTGCAGTGGTGGAACATGCAAGTTCTAATAAGATGAGGCACAATAGTTTCCCAGTTACTTCTCGGGTAATTTTTAGGATCTTCATGTAAAACGATGGTCATTACTGACAGGATGGTCATAAGTTCCAAGCGGATACAGTGGTACCTCGGGTTACAGACGCTTCAGGTTACAGACTCCTCTAACCCAGAGGTAGTACCTCAGGTTAAGAACTTTGCTTCAGGATGAGAAAAGAGACCACATGGTGGTGGCAGCAGGAGGCCCCAGCTAAAGTGGTACGTCAGGTTAAGAATAGTTTCAGGTTAAGAACGGAGCTCCAGAACGAATTAAGTTCTTAACCCAAGGTACCACTGTATTCAGAAAAAAAAGGAATTGCTTACTTAATACCAACCTGAATCTAATTTTGTAGGGTTGTTTATAAATCTGCCAGAGCACTGTTCGTGTGGTTGCCAACTGTAGATAATCAACCAGGGAGGCAGGATTTCTATTGTCTTGCTCCTGGCTACCAGGCAGTGATCCAAAGGTTTAAAAGAGTTTGTGCATATATATGTAAATTCTGTCCAGATCTTTGGATGAACCCATGGAGGTCAGCAGCAGTGATGGTGGGTATGATCCCACTCTTCCTCTCCAGGTGTTGATTAAGAACAGGAATTTTATAGGCCATATGAAACCACTTGCTCACATATCTCAAATTCAGACTCATTCCGAGTCTCAGAATCATAGAATCTTAAGAGCTGGAGGAACCCAAGGGTCATCTAGTCCAACCCCGTGCAATGCAGTGAAGTCTTAAAATAATGTTGAACTATATACTTTTTAATCTAAATTATATCATCCCTCTTCCCAATTTGCTGAAGTCTTTTCATATATCGCCCTTTAGTCTAATGCTTGCAGAACCAGAAATGTTTTAAAACACCTGTGAAGATACTGCACAACTCAGGTTTTCACAGACCTCCAGGGAAAGGTTCTTTCGATTAACACTACCTGTGATCTTTTAAAGAAGCAGCCCAAGTTCATATACTGGATATCAGGTGTATAGCCACTGCCTTTTTTTTTGTATTCTTATCATGACTGCTCTTGGTGGGTTGTAGCAATTCTGAGTGAGATTCTTTTATTTATTTCTTGCAGATGAGTTTGTTTTTTCAATTGTATTGTGAAAACTTCAATAGAAGAAGAAAAAAGATACATATGAGCTAGTTAAGGAAGAAGCTTTATGCGTTGAGGCCCAAGGAAGCAGCTTGGATTGTGCCAAGCAGGCAAATTATTATTAATAATAATAATAATAATAATAATAATAATAATAATAATAATAATTTATACCCTGCCCATCTGGCTGGGTTTCCCCAGCCACTCTGGGCGGCTTCCAACTGAATATTAAAAACAATACAGCATCAGACATTAAAAACGTCCCTAAACAGGGCCGTCTTCAGTTGACTTTTAAAAGTAAAATAGTTGTTTATTGCCTTGACATCTGCTGGGAGGGAGTTCCACAGGGCAGGCGCCACTACCGAGAAGGCCTTCTGCCTGGTTCCCTGTAACCTTACTTCTTGCAGTGAGGGAACCTCTAGAAAACTATATAAAGTAATGAGATCAGCCAACCACATAGTACATCAGACATGGCATCTGAATAGTGTTTCATGTAGTCGAGAATGAAATACCTAATTTTTCACCCTATAGGACACTTTTCCCCCTCCAAAAATGAAGGGGAAATGTGTGTGCGTCCTATGGGGTGAATGCAGGCTTTCGCTGAAGCCTGGAGAGCGAGAGGGGTCGGTGCGCACCGACCCCTCTCGCTCTCCAGGCTTCAGGAAGCTAGCCACAAGCCTTGCAAGCCCGGCGGGAGTTCCTGCGGGCTCACGAGGCTTGCGGGCAACAGCCTGCAGCCCAAAGCACGGGACGGCCTCCGGAGGGCGCCCTGTGTTTCGCGCAGGTGTCCGCAAGCCTTGCGAGCCCGGCGGGAGTTCCCGCCAGGCTCGCAAGGCTTTCGGGCAGCAGCCTGCAGCCCACAAGCTCGGGGGACAGCAGGGAGGCGCAGCGCCGCCATCCCGCTGTTCCCTGACCTGGTTTGGATTCCCCAACCTGGTTTTGGGGGGGGAAATAAAGGAAATTTTCCCCCCAAAAAACTAGGTGCGTCCTATGGGCCGGTGCGCCCTATGGGACGAAAAATACGGTACATAATCTCCTACATGCCAGGGGATGATAATTCATGTTTTGGTCCCAATCAGAAACCGAATCAAAATATGAATCCATATAGCTCAGTCTACTCTGACTGGCAGCAGCTAAGGTCTTGAGAGGGAGCCCTTCCCAGCCCTCCTTCAGATGGTTTAAGTAGAGATGCTGGGGTAGAAACTTCTATTGTGCTCTACCACTGAGCTCTGGCATGTCTCCCTAAGGGTTGTAACCTTCTCAACAGGTGAAGCTGGTAAAAGGCATTCCTGCTCAGTGATGCAACCTTAATGCAGGTGCACTTGAGAACATTTCTAGCCATTGGAATCCAATCAGGCCAAGTCAGCTATCATTTTCTCAGCCTTAGCTGTACTTGCCTTTTTAAGTCCAGAGACCACTGGATCAGGGTGAGAATGGCAAGAGGTGGTGTGGTCACTGCACCCATGCACATCACAATTGCAATCTCTGAACAATGTATTCAGTGTCATTACATTTGCACTGAAGAAAAAGGGGCAGGATTCAAATTCTGCAAAATGCACAGGCAGTATCATGAGAACATGAGCACCCATCCCTGTCCTTTCAAGAGCATCATTATGTACATCTGTCAGGCTTGTTACTCATGCCACCAACACTGGTAGCACTTGCAGCATTTCTTGAGTTACATACGGTAATTCTAAGGCATGGCTTGGATAATTTCTGTGTTGAGAGAGACTGAGATACTCAGTAATAAAATAATCTAACAGGATATAATTGGAAACGGTTTCTCAAACATTTCTCTGTTCTGCAGAACTAGCCTCTCTCTTTTTAAAAACAAGTTGGAGGCCATTTGACTTAAGAGTTTCTGCAGCACTAGTGGGGGCGAATTAAATTCCTGGAAGCTCCATCACACAAATCCATACTTTAAAGGTTGAGGCCTCCGTAAAACATGAATATGTGGGCGCATGGTGCACGGTCTTTCACTTGCAATGATGATCATTTGTTTGAGTTTGAAATTGTACTTTTGCCTTGGCCTAATTCCTGTGTATTTCTTTCCATATTCTAAATGGCAGTTGAAGGCAAGCAGAAATACAAAGTAATTGATTTAACAACCTAAGACAAGTACAAGAAAGTCGGAAAGTTTTGTCTCAATGCTTGACTTGACCCGAGACAGCTTTTTAAGACTTATTTTCTAAACAGTACCTCAGCACCTTGGGCCAACCAGGTGGCCTTTAAGCCTGAATGAGCGTGACTTTTTTTCTGTACCATAAAGCTCCAGTATTCATCTTTTCAAACTGTTCTGCAGTACTGGAAGCAGAATTATATTGACAAGGTTAGAATTCATCTCCTGGAGGGAGAATTCTGTGCTACTGTTAAGTGCTAATATAACATTTATGTGTTGGTACCTTAATAACAGCCCCAGCTTACCTAATGAAACTACTGAAAGCAAACAGTACTACTACTCAGCGAGATTTTATTATGACTGAAGTGACTGCAATTTGAGGCAAATTATCCCTATTTTTGTTCCCATATCAAACACAGACATGCTAAAGAAATTGCTACAAGTTTTGGTGTGGAATTAGACTTCACTATCGTTAATCTAGATGTAAGTGCATTTTTCATGTAAACAGCTCACGAGGGTCAAGCAGCAGAGACTTTGCTGTGGAGGAAAAATGCTTGTCAATAACTTTGTGAGTGAATTTTGAAATAAAGTGTCTGCAACCTGTCATTATTCCTTCCTCTCGAAGTCAAGAGTGAGTGGATGAAAATTGAGCATGTGAATTGAAAGCAGAGTGAGTGTTATGGCCTTATCGACCCCAGGTAAAATTACTGTTTTAACTTGTAATTATTTTTCCATTCAGGGGTCAGACAATGGACCGTATTTACTATTCTGAACTGCAATGTAAGCAAATTGGTATATCAAAAAGTTGCTACCAATACATGGACAGGCAAAAGGAAGCCTCAGTTTTTTAATATTAACATTGCTTAGCATGTGGTTTCTTTCAAGAAATGCAAAAGAAAGTAAAAGGTAGGAATATAAAAGTTTTTTAAAAAATTGAAGAACAAGAAGATATATGTGTAAATAAATTCCATCTACCCCTAACAGACAGGGCAGCCTCTCATCACTGTGGCAACAGAGGCTGCAAGGCCTTCCTGCTCCTTTGGCTTACAAGAAACTTAGATCCCCAGCAACCCAACACTCACCCCCCCTCCACCATAGCCCCTGTGGCTTCCTGCAGCGCATCTCAACATGTGGCCAGCAGGTTGGATGAGTTACGGACATTATGTGAATGAGTTTGTTCCTCTACTCTCAAATCAGGGACCAGCACACAGTCCATCATTCTTACTCAAGGTTTCAGTGAGTTCTCCAGGCATGTTGGCAGGGGATTCATCGGCCTTGGAGCCTGCTCTGTCTGGGAAAGGAGCTCAGACATCTTGGGACTGGGCAAGTTGGCAAGCACTTTCTCTGTGGGGGCGGGGGGAGCATTTAAAAAATAATAAAAAATCTAGAGCTTTTAAATACTCAAGAGTAGTCTTGTCAGATGGCAAGGGTGGCTGCTCACGAGTAACCAGGCAGGACTCCGACCTGTCTTTTACAGGTTTTATTTAGGTGCAAACTATTTACAGTGTAGAACCCCAAAGTTCATGTCTGACTCAATCGCTAGCAGAATCCGGGAGTGCCCGTTTCCTGGACCTCCTCCAGCATAAAAGCCTCGTTACGCCCAGCCTTTTCCTTCCATCTTTGTGCTTTAGTCTTCTGCGCAGGGTGGGCGACGGAGGGGGCATGCTTCCCTCTTGGCTGGCTTTGCCAGAAGTGGTGCTGAGGCTCCCACCAACATCCTCTGGTCCTTTCACTTCTTCCCCACTGGAGGTGGGGTTTTCCTCATCACTGGACGAGGAACTGCTTCGCAAGATTTTCGGAGGCTCCCGAAAATCTGTTTCCCACCCCTGTTCTGATGGCAGTTCCCTGACAAGTCTCTTTTAATTTCTAGGCAGAAGATGAAGACATGAATAACGATGTGCCTGCCGCATATGGAGAACTAGCTGTGATAGTGGTACCTTCCCTTCCCAGAGCTGCCTCTATTGAATGGCATGTCATTGCAGCAGTAGATGAGCAACAGGAAAGGCAGAAGGTTGTGCTACTGAGGTCACTTGAGAACTTCCAAATTGAATGTGAAGCTGTGCAGTCCTGTGCATCTTGTAGTGCAGCTATTTCCATGTCCTTAAACCTGACTTCACCATCAACATCTACAATCAGCTTAGACAGTGTCCTGCATGACGTGGTGGAAATGTTTAAGCAAGCAGTAGAGAAGCTGTCAGGAGACGGTGATACAACTCCTTTGGGTTTTAGAACTTTCTACCGCAAGGATATCGTTGATATGGAGGCACTAGAAGCAGGTAAGTTTCTAACTTGTCTACATACATATTTGTAGTCATCTCAAAAAAATACCAATTTCCAGAGTGGTAGCCCTGTTTGCCTGTTGCAACAAAAATAGCAAACAGGCTTGTGGCATCTTGAAAACCTAATCAATTTAGTCTCTCTGACCAATTTAACCAAAGCTTTCATGGGCTAAAGCCTGTTTTGTCAGATGCACAGAGAGAAATCTGTATGTGTACTGAATGGCAATTAGATGAAAAAGTACAGTAATACAATAACTGAACTAGAACTTAAATGCATAGTAAATAGGCCTAGCAACGCTTTTTGGTAGTAATTTACTCGGTGCATCAGAGATGAATGTGTAAACAATACCTGTAGCTTGTGGTGAACCAATAACGGGCCAGTACCCACACAAAAAAATACTTTTCGACAAATCTGACACCAGAAGCTTATTCACCATAAATCTTGTTGCCTGTGGCTTGCTCATACTTCTGACCTTTTCTCATGGAATATTGAAATGTGAACGATCCATCAGATCAGGTCATCATTTGTGCCAGGGCATAATGGCTTAGCTCCAGAAACAGGCTTAGCCAAACTTCCCATTTAAAGTGGGCTTTTGGAAATGTGTATTTAGAGTCTTTCAAATGCTTGGTATATAATCACAGATTTATTTTGGATTTTGGCTAAAATACAATGTGTAGGAAAGAAAGAAATCGGACCCATTTTGTGGTTTTAGACTTTTGATGATACAGTAGTACAGAAATCTTGATCATTAAATTGGAAGAAGCTGCCCAAGGACTTCAGTGATGATGCCACCCTAAGACTGTACCCTAAACAGCCTTGGCCCAATATAACTGAAGGAGCATCTCCACCCCCATCATTCTGCCCAGACACTGAAGTCCAGCACTGAGGACCTTCTGGCGGTTCTCTCACTACGATAAGTGAGGCTGCAGGGAACCAGGCAGAGGGCCTTCTTGGTAGTGGTGCCCGCCCTGTGAAACACCGTCGCACCAGATGTCAAAGAAATAAACAACTATCTAACTTTTAGAAGACATCTGATGGCAGCCCTGTTTAGGGAAGCTTTTAATATATGATGAATTATTGTATTTTAAGATTTTGTTGGGAGCCGCCCATCTGGCTGGGGAAACCCAGCCAGATGGGTGGGGTATAAATTATTATTATTATTAGACATGCGTCAAGAAAGAACAGTTGCCGTATCATTGTAGTCCCCCCCTCCCCCCAAAAAATTTTTGGTTTCAGAGGAAAAAGGTAGCAGGAGGGCTACCAGAAGATAAGATCAGCAAACCACAATAAACACTAATGTCCGTACAATACTTCATGTATGTGTATGCAATAGTTAACTGCATCAGGATCACTGCTTGTAATAATGTTTAGTGGCAGTTAGAGAAAATTACTACTAAACACATGAAAGGGTGAGACTTATCATCATGCATAGTGAGCTAATGAGTAGAAATTCTGTTAGAGAAAGAATTTGCTTCCACAGACATAATCCTTTAAGATTGATAGTAGCTCAGAATATAATGGAGAGTTTCTTATCCCATGACATGAAAAAAATGGTGTGTTCTTTTTTTGTGGAGAGAGAGGATGAGCATGTAGGAACCTGAATTTGGGCAGAATAACCATGATCTTCATAATGCTATCATTCATAAAACATTAGCTGGACACTGGGAAATTCTTCCCATTAATTCCCCTACTTGTACAGTGGTACCTCGAGTTAAGTGCTTAATTCATTCCGGAGGTCTGTACTTAACCTGAAACTGTTCTTAACCTGAAGCACCACTTTAGCTAAGGGGCCTCCCGCTGCTGCCGCGCCACCAGAGCACGATTTCTGTTCTCATCCTGAAGCAAAGTTCTTAACCTGAGGTACTATTTCTGGGTTAGCGGAGTCTGTAACCTGAAGCGTTTGTAACCCGAGTTACCACTGTATGTGTAATAGCAGGTTTGAGAAACCCACAAAGTGGTCCAGCATGGATCCACCACTTGGATCTGTTGCTGTAGAAAGAATCCTCTTACACCTATATGCCAGGGCTGCAAAATAGCTGCAGATCTCATTTTATTCTTACAAAAGCTAGCAGAGTTTTGTCATTGTCTTTGTGAGTAGAGATCAGGCTTCCATTGGTGACTCACATATGCGCAAACATTTTTAAAAAGATATTTGCAAAACTCAACTGATCCATATTAATTAGCTGACATAAATGTTAGCCCTCAAAGATTGTACTGTCCTATTTTTTTAAACCTAACCTGCAGCACTATTCAAAGTAAATTCAAGTTGACATTGCTTAATAGATTTAAAATATAAAAATAGAAAGCGATAAAAGTGTGGCATAGAATAAGCACAGCTAATGCACGAAGCAAGGAATGAACATATAGCCTGACAGAATATTATTTATTGTGCAGTGCTTTGTTTAAGAGCTGATAGAACATGCATCTAGCTTGCAAATTGTGTTATCATCTTTTTCTCTTGCAAATTCCAAATGTTTCAAGAGATGTATAATGGTTCTGATAATAAGCTATATAGTTTTTTCTTACATTTGGCAATAGGGTTTTCTTTTTAAAAATGTAAGTATACAAGGAAGAAAGATTAGTTTGCAGTAGTTCTAAGGGTGTGAATAGGTAAACTTGTAAATTTGTTCTATCTGGGGCAGCTAAATTTTGTTTATTTAAAACATTTATTATTTGCTCTCCTGTACGGCAGCAGTCCCAGAGAGGGGTACATTAAAAAGTTCAAATACAATGCGTATGATGGAAAGAAAACCAACGCAATAATAAACCAATGACTCAGACATTAATGTTCAGCAAGCACACGGGTGAAAAGGTATGTCAGATGCATCTAGGAGTTCCACAGCCTGGGTGCTATTACGGAGAAGGCCCTCAGTAATGACATAAGAGCATAAGAATCTTGCTGGGTTAGGCCCATCTAATGCCACAACTTGTTATCACAGCAGTAGCGCTCTTCCCTCCTGTGGCTGGCATTCAGAAGTCTGCTGGGAGAATTCAACATAGTGCTACAGCAATCATTACATAAGTGAAAGCACTACAGTTTGCCAGGCAGAGTAAATCACTCCTCTCTGTTGGGATATTCCATTTCACCTTAAGGTACAGGCATGAGACTGTTGTGTGTCACATGTCTGTTTACACTCCAGCACAGCTTGCTGGGAACTACCGTTTGTGTATAGCTTTTGCTTATGCTACTTGCTTTGGACATGAAGGAGAGAAGACATGTTTTTCCTTTTGTCCTGATGTATGCTGAATAAGTATGCTCAACACAGCCTCTTCCTGCCACTTCTGTTGCACAGCATTATTTACTCTGCTGAGTGTGCGTGCCCAGCTTCTGAAGGCTTCTGAAGCTAGGGTCGCAGATTCACACTGATCCAAGGATTGGAGATCACCCAGCACACCAGCCGGTGGGCTGGGGCCAGCTGGGGGCCTGCCAATTGCCCCTGATTCCTTGGCTGCATCCCAACACTCTCCTCCCCCATGAGCTGCTCTGGGGGTTTTCCCAACCCCTCCCCACAAGCCAATTCCAAGGTGCAGGTGGAGTGGAGGGAGCTAAAGCCACATTGCTCTGGTCAAAGTCATTGCACAGGCTTCAACTAGTGGGACTCATTAGTTGAATCCGGCACACTGCCGGAAGTGGAAGTAGAACACAGCAATCTTGGCTGGTAGCCATGATACCCTTACCCTTCATCAATTTGTCAAATCCTCTTTGGAAGCAATCCAAAATTGTGGCTATCACTATGTCTTGAGGGAGTGAATTCCATAGTTGAACTGTGTACAGGTGGTGTCCCATTTTGTTCATGTCCAATTGATGCGCCACCACTGACACATAGGTTCTTTTGGGCCCAGAAGATGGCAGGGCAGGGTGGGCTTATGTATGTTCCACTGGCGCACGTGGGGGCCAAAAATATACTGTTGCCAGCTGTAGTGTGTGGAAAAGGAATTTGTCTGTACTGAATCTCCATCATTCAGTTTTATTGGATGGCTCTGAGTTTTAGTATCCACTTTCTCTACACCATGCAAAATCATACATCTCTCTCATGTCTCCCTTACTCACCTTTTTTATAAATGAAAAAGGCCTAGATGTTGTAACCTTTCCTCCTTCCTTACTTTACCATTTTGGTGACTCCCACATAATCAATTTCAGATTGTTATGTTGCTCCCCGTAGATCTTAATACATGGGCAGGTCTATATGAGTGAAGATGCTCCAGGCCCCAAGTTGTACATGGCTCTGTAAGTCAACATAAGCACCTTGAACTTAGTCTGTAGCAAACTGGCAGCCAGTTTTCAGAATTGGTGCTAATGTGTTCCTGGTAGGCTGCATCATATGGCAGCCTCACCAGTGCATTTTGTGCTGACTGCATCTTCCAGACCAGCTCTAAGAGCAACCCTGCATGGATCACATTACAGTAATCCAGTGCAGTGTGACCAGGCTATCAACGGTCATAGCATGAAACCTAGCTAGAGCTGATTGAAGGTGACCTTAGCCATAGGGGCCACAAGTCACCTGCAACAGTTCTGGATCTAACAGCATTCTCAAAATACATACCTATTCTTTCAGGGCAGCAGGTAACCTGCCCAATTCCCAGATTTGTGAATCTTGTCAGAATTTAATCTCAGGTTTTTTTGGTCCTTATCATGAAATCCAAACACGTCTAGAATCTGCACAACCTCACCTATAGCAGATAATACAGAGAAATAGATATGTATTGTGCCACAACAGCCAAAGGTATTCAGGCGATTGATATATTGGTGGCACACACCCAGGAATATGTCAGTATTGTCCAAATTAAGCTTTTGAATTCATTATAACGTGACCTTAAAACAATTTTCAGAAATCTTCTGTTAAAAAAAAAGCATCCTAGGTTAGAAAATCAAGGTAGAACCTTCATGTCAGAGCTTTTTTGCATATTCCCTTGAAAACCTCTTTTTTAAATGTATTTTTAAATGATTTTTAAATGATATTTATATATTTATATTAATTATTACTACCTTTTTACTGCCTTCTTTATATTTAGATGGTGTAAATTGCTTTTATGTTAATTTAACATCAACACTTCTGATTTTATTTTTTCCTGTTTCTACTTTATATGTTTCATGCTAATTCGGCTTGAAAATAAAATTAAAAAGATTAGCTGTTTACCATGCTGGGTCTTAAATGGGGTGGACTTTTCATTTTGGCATTATTTCAAGCCTTGCTTAGGTTTGCCCTTAGTTTAGGGGCCAATTCACACAACCACTTCATTGCATAATGGCTTTGCAATGGTTTGACTTTTGTAATGTGTTCTGCTTTACCGATTGGATGCCATATTCAGAAAACCAGTCATATGTCTGAGACCAAACTTCACTGTCTTAGGCAATGGATGTAGCTCAGTTGTAGACTGCACACACTGCGTGCCAAAGTCCCCTTGTTAAATCTCTGGAATTGCCAGGTAGTGCTGGGAAAGATTCTTGCCTGAAAGCCTGGAAAGCAGCTGCCAGTCATTGTATGGAGTCAGCCAAGATGCTATGGTCTACAGTTCCCATCAGTCAGAGCCAGCACTTCCATTGGTCAGGGATTATGGATATTGTGGTCCACAAGATCTTTCAGGTGCCATTTTAGCTGCTTTAGTATAGGCAATACTGAATTAGATGGCTCAATGGCATGGCTTCTGTGTTCCATGTGCTATTTATTTATTTTACAGTATATTGTGCCTTACCCCTTAAGTTAGGTAGAGCCTATAGTATTTTGAGCATGTTATTTCCTTATCCTGTCTATAACAAGTCCAAGAAAGCTTTCTATAGCCCTGCTTTTCAACAGTCTCCGCTGGAAATTGGACAAACACCCGTTAACAACAACAAAATGATCAGAGCTTTAGTAGCCATTTTGGTCCCACAAAGCAAGAAACCTGCTGCAAGTGAACAATGATGCTCACTTTAACCAAACAGAAACCTTAAATTGGGTTCAGATGTGTATATGTTTCAATGTTACATTAATATTTACCTAGACGTGACTGATGTCTTACAGCAAAATATCTCAAAGTAAGTTATTGATGCACGGTTAATTAGATTAGTTAGATTTTCCTGATATAAGATTGAAATACAAAAATATTTTTTGATCTATTCTTGTTCTTTGATCTGTATCCACCCCTGAAGACGTAGGCAAATTCCTGCCGTTCTTCTCTTCAATGCACACATGAAGGGGAAAGAAAGATGCTTTGCTTAAGTAGTAGAACTTGAAGTTATCAGGGGCGGGGAAAAGGAAACTCTGCGGCAAATCTCAAATGAGCTGCTAATTAAAAGCATGTATTTTCCCCTCTTTTGTCACAAAGAATTTCCATGTTCATTTAGGCAAGTCCAAGTAAATTAGAGCGGCCCATTGCAGCTGACAAAGTAAGATGAGAGCTGAAAATATGTGCTCTCCATGTGTTGTAACAGATTACGTGGTAGTATTATAGCCAATGTTATTGATGTCAGGAGAAGCTAAAGGTTTGTGATGCAAATGTGAGAAAGATAGCTTTCTGTCAGCCTAAGATGAAATGTAAAGTTTTATTGAACCAAGTGTGGTCCTGATGGTGAACTTCTCTGAGGCAATCCCTCATAACATATGAGAGCATTATAGGCACCGTGCTGAGACCACAGGATGTGTCGGAAGCAGGGGGATTAGATTAAGCTGACATATATACTTAGTAGGATGCTGTTACGCCTTTAGAAGGCTTTAGCATAAATTCTGACCATTTCTTTCCAAATTCTCATTTCCATAGCACATTAATATAAATAAGTTTGAGATGATTTGCCTGTACCATCCAGACAACTAGGTTATTCCTCAGCATGTGAACATTCTCACTATTAAGACTTTGCGAGCCTCGTTCGTACAAAGTATGCAAAAATGTCTCTGAATATTTAACAGGGATTGGAAGAAATCTCTCGTTACATAATCCTTAAAAAAAGAGAAACAAATCACAAGAATAGGAGCAGATACTAGGCAACATAATAAAATGGCTATCAATCCTCGATCTGATTTATCACCATGCACCATTGTGAAATCATCTGCAGAGTAACAGAACCTTAAAAGGAGTACCTCATACGTAAGATGAGGTAAAGCAAATAGAACAGATCTTAAAACTCAGCAACAATACCAGCTCAATACCATTCTATAGAAGGCATCATTTTTGATAAGGTCTAATAATACGTTCCCCAAATGCCCAAAATCAGGATTTGGGAAATCTCTAGAGGAATTCCGTGGTTGAAGTCAGTCATAAAGAGAGCCCATCTCTATGCCTCTATACTAGTTCATAAACTCAAGAGGATACTTGCACACAATCTTAACAAGTGTAATAAGCCTTGGGAATTTCTAGGGTAGATTCTAGTCTCATTTGCACATAACACTATGCTATGATTTGCTGAACAGACAAGAATCAACTTTGTGAGTGAGCACAGCTCCCTTCACCTAATGCTGGTTTTGTTTTCTCATCATTCTTGCCCCACTCCTCTCTAACAGGGTGAGCGTCTGGGGCAGGCTGCCTTAAATAAATCAGGATTAAGAGAGAACAGTGGGTTTGGGCATTATAAGAAACCATAGTTAATGCAAGCCAAGATTTGTAAGCCAGCTTCAAACCATGGCTTCATATTCTGTTCTGTTGGCTGCAAAACAAACCATAGTTAATTGGCCATGGTGGGTTCAACATACAAACAGATCACATAAACAAACTGAGGTTTAGTGTTACATGAGAACTCAGTTCACACTTCACTCTAAACCTTGGTTCAGAAACCAGATCACTGTTTGAAATGGATTTGCCAATCTTGCTTTGTGGCAACTGTGTTTTGGTATGATATCTGAATTGATAAACTAGAGTTAGAGCCATGTTTGCTCTATTTCCAGATGCCTCTGGAGACTAGAATGCTCAAAGTTATTGTTTGCTTATACGTTTGGAAGATGGTGTGAAACCATGGGACTGAGCTACTGCTGTATATCCAGTATCAAACTGTGGTCCTACCTGAGAGGAGGATTTTTATGATTTACTTTACCCTGGGTGAAAACATTTTTTCAGGATAAGATTAAATTGGGGTTCTGAACCAGCATTTGCATTGCATGCTCAAATTCTTCGCAAAAACCTTTATATGTTCCTATGCTGTGTTACCCCTTCTAATATAACATGAAACCTGAAAATGTGCCCACACAGAGAGAGGGTTTATCCCACTGTGCCATCATCGGATATGAAGATGAGATCCATGTTGAACACACCTTTACATGAGCATTACACCATTACTTAGAACTGTTTTATAAAGGGTTTCTAAGTCCCACAAAAAAGTGGATTGATTCATTTTAAAGAAATATTTCCAGAAACAATCCTGCTGGTGGTTAAACAAAATGTCTTGGAAAATGTTCTGCGCTGTTATTGATGTGAAGACTCTGGTTTAAAAATAAAAAATAGTATTAGCACTGAAACCTCTAATTCAGAGTTCACATCCCAAACAAGTCCTTTCCAATTATAACCTGAGATATTTTTTGTGAGAAAAATTTATCACTTTTGATCTTCTTATGGCTTCCTCTTAGCCACAAAAATGATTGAATGAGAAAAAAAAAACCTCAAGGTTACAGAAACTCAGCCTTGAATAAAAATAATATCTTGCCTCTAGCTTACTTGGCCTTTAAAAATACACTTTTTGGTTCTAGCCCTTACACATTACTGAACCAGGTGATCAAGGTCGGAAAAAGGATACTGAAGTAGATGGATCCTGTGTCTAATTTAGTCCTAAAAACAAGCTCCCCCCCACCACCAAATCTCCCATCACTCAGATTGATTTATCTCTGCCTTTTGTGCAGCCTACGATGACACATTCCTGTGGCACCTTATCTATGGAAAGATTTCCTTGAAAACGGACCCTTAAATTCAGTGTTCTTTTCTTATGTTGCAATTTGTATTCCTTGCCAATACTAGCAGTCCCTACTCCCCAAACACTACAGCTTCTTCGGTCCCATCAGCTGTATAAGCAGTAAATGTCTTTAAATGTCTTTATCCCTTCAGTTCTGGTGTAGTGGTTAAGAGCAGTGGACTCGTAATCTGGTGAACCGGGTTCGCGTCTCCGCTACTCCGCATGCAGCTGCTGGGTGACCTTGGGCCAGTCACACTTCTCTGAAGTCTCTCAGCCTCACTCACCTCACAGAGTGTTTGTTGTGGAGGAGGAAGGGAAAGGAGAATGTTAGCCGCTTTGAGACTCCTTAGGGTAGTGATAAAGCAGAGTATCAAATCCAAACTCTTCTTCTTCTCTTCTTCTTAAAAAAAATTAATTTCAGACCCATCCTGTGGGAGGTCAGGAGAGTTCTCAAGGCCCTGTTCACCAGTGGCAGTGGCCCGCCCCTCCTCTGCTGCTAAACACTTGAGCAAA
Source organism: Podarcis melisellensis (assembly GCF_964234715.1). Lineage (NCBI taxonomy): Eukaryota > Metazoa > Chordata > Lepidosauria > Squamata > Lacertidae > Podarcis > Podarcis melisellensis. Next base: position 38,221,685 of record NC_138528.1, on the reverse strand, counting down.
AGCCAGATAACAGCTCTTACTTTCCAGCTAGGCCTCAGAAGTCACAAAACAGAAAATGGCAAAATGGAATGAAAGCAGTGATTTGATGCCTATAATATCTCTGTGTGCACCCAACATTTTTTTGCTCAAATCGCCTGCCCAGAAAGTTGAGAGGCATCTGAAAATACTTTTATCTGGGAGACCTTTCATCTGGGACGTTCACTCCTGTCCAAACAGCCAACACCCTACGAAATGCACTAAAGTGAAGGCACTCTCAGTGCAGTATTAGGACCTCTGTGATATCAGATACCACTATCCTAATGCGCTTCATGTGCCCTTTTCACATATTGAAAATTATGAGCAAAAAATAACAAATGAGACCATGCTGTAGATTTCAAACTTTCACTGTTTGGTGCACACCTTGCCAGTTAGTTAGTTTAAAGGGGTTTTAGGCCCAGTGTTAGTACGGAAACTGCTTTGATCACCCTGTGTGATTATCTCTGTTGGGAGAGGGGGTGGGATTCTCACAGCAGCTTACCATACCATCAACCATGATGTCCTTCTGTAGCAGCTGTCAGAGTTGAGGGTGGATGGTTCCAGTCCTTCTTGGATGGTCATTTTCAGAGGGTGATGCTTGGGGGGTGTCCTTAGGCCCCATGGAGCCTTCAATGTGGGGTTCTGTGGGGGATAAATTTTATCCTTTATGTTGTTCAGCATCTAGATGAAAACATTGAGTGGGGTCATCCGGAGACTGGGAGTACCTTGTCTGCAATATGCTGATGACACACAGCTCTGTTTCTCATTTACAGGTGTGGCAGTGGATGTGCTGGACCGATAGGTTGCCTCAGTAATGGACTGGATGAGAGCCTGTGCACTGAAGCTCAGTCCAGATAAGGCACTGTTAGTGGGTGTCTTCCTAGACGGAATAGATAGGAAGCTACCTACTCTTGACAGGGTTAAAGTAAAGGTAAAGGGGCCGACTCTGGGGTTGCGGCGCTCATCTCGCTTTATTGGCCGAGGGACCCGGCGTACAGCTTCTGGGTCATGTGGCCAGCATGACTAAGCCGCTTCTGGCAAACCAGAGCAGTGAACGGAAGCGCCCTTTACCTTCCCGCCGGAGTGGCACCTATTTATCTACTTGCACTTTGATGTGCTTTCGAACTGCTAGGTTGGCAGGAGCAGGGACCAAGCAACGGGAGCTCACCCTGTCGCGGGGATTCGAACCGCCAACCTTCTGATGGGCAAGTCCTAGGCTCTGTGGTTTAACCCACAGCGCCACCCGCATCCCTAACCTTGACAGGGTTACACTGCCTCTAAAGGAGCAGGTACATAGCTTAGGGATACTTCTGAGCCCATGGCTGTCACTGGGGACTCAGCTTTGCCCCTATCTGGATAGGGGTAGCTTAAAATTTGTTGTCTATGCTCTGGTAACCTCTAGGATATATTACTGGAATGCATTATAAGAAGGACTGAATACAATTCAGAAACTACAGCTGGTCTGAATTCCAAGGCCAGGTTGTTCACTAATCCTGGCCTGACTGCACTGCCTACCAATTAGTTTCTGGGCCCAATTAAAAGTGTCGGTCTTCACTTATAAAGTCTTATGCAGCTCAGGACCCTAATACCTAAAGGACCGCCTCTCCTTATATGAACCGACACATACCCTGCAATAGAATCCCTTCTTCATATACCCCCTTCATGGGTGGTCTAGGGTGGCAGCATAAGAAGGGGACTTTTCAGTGCTGGCTCCCTGCTTGTGGAATGTTCTCTCCAAGGAGGTTTGCCTGATGCCATTGTTACATATCTTTAGGCGTCAGGCAAAAAAAATTGGTTTTTTGTCATGCCTTTAGCTTTTAATTATCTATGTCCTTTTTGCATAATGGGGTGTTTGAATTGCCGTGGCAAAAAAAAGCAACTAATAAATTTAATGAATAATTATTATAATAATAGTTATAGTTTACATAAATTAAAATGCACCAGAAGATTTTATATTTGACTAATTGCACCTTATTAGTTTTCACAATGTTCACAGTAGAGGGCACAAGTATTATTATGAGTAGTAATGTAATTCTGCCCGTGTCTACTCAGACGTAAGTCCATGTTCAATGTGGGTTACACCCAGGTGAGTTTGGTTTGCATCCTGAGAGAAAGAAAGTCCAAAGAAGTGTCAGTTCTAAAATGAACTTTAAAAGCTGATCCAACCAAAGTTAAAGCATTTAAATCTGTTTAAGTGAGAGTGAATGGCAACAAAATACAATATATGTCTCTTTGAAAATAAGTAAGACGATGAACTCATTATGGGACTTATTCCCAGGAAATTCTGTATAGTATTCCAGACTGAATCACATCTTCACTCTCCCATTGACATCAACAGGACTTAACTTTGGCTTTGTTGTGTTTTGTGATTTTCTCCAAAGCCCTGTAATTTAGGCTGAATGGAAACACCATGGACCTCAATGCCAAATGTACAGAGGTGGAAATTTTATTTTAATTCCTTGGGCTTCCTGTTAAGGAAAATACAAAAAGTGCCAAATGTAATAGCTCAGGCAGCAGAACTTTGCTGCTGTTCCAAAAAAATAAATAACTAATAGCTGGCAAAATTGGTACTTGAGGAAAGGAATAAAATTATGATACCTGTAACCAATTAGGGAACAGTGCCTTGATTCACTGCAGTGTGCTGTAATGACATTTTAAAAGGGTACATGTGGATAGACTGGGCTCCTTGCCACAGAAGAGGCTTAGAAACCCTGCCAATACCATGCCCGTTCAGAAACCTATATGTGGAATGGTGGTCAATAGAATGGCAATTTGTATTATTTACTTTATTCTTCAGTTATACAGTGGTACCTCAGGTTAAGAACTTAATTTGTGCTGGAGGTCTGTTCTTTAACCTGAAACTGTTCTTAACCTGAAGCACCACTTTAGCTAATAGAGCCTTCTGCTGCTGCTGCGCCGCCGGAGCACAATTTCTGTTCTCATCCTGAAGCAAAGTACTTAACCCGAGGTAATATTTCTTGGAGGAGAATATTTCTTGAAAGAGGAGAGCGCAAAATATGGTCTGAAGCTCAACATCAAAAAAACGAAGATCATGGCCACTGGTCCCATCACCTCCTGGCAAATAGAAGGGGAAGAAATGGAGGTAGTGAGAGATTTTACTTTCTTGGGCTCAATGATCACTGCAGATGGTGACAGCAGCCACGAAATTAAAAGACGCCTGCTTCTTGGGAGAAGGCAATGACAGGCCTAGACAGCATCTTGAGAAGTAGAGACATCACCTTGCCAACAAAGGTTCGTATAGTTAAAGCTATGGTTTTCCCAGTAGTGATGTATGGAAGTGAGAGCTGGACCATAAAGAAGGCTGATCGCCGAAGAATTGATGCTTTTGAATTATGGTGCTGGAGGAGACTCTTGAGAGTCCCATGGACTGCAAGAAGATCAAACCTCTCCATACTGAAGGAAATCAACCCTGAGTGCTCACTGGAAGGACAGATTGTGAAGCTGAGGCTCCAGTACTTTGGCCACCTCATGAGAAGAGAAGACTCCCTGGAAAAGACCCTGATGTTGGGAAAGATGAAGGGCAGAAGGAGAAGGGGACGGCAGAGGACGAGATGGTTGGATAGTGTTTTCGAGGTTACCAGCATGAGTTTGACCAAACTGTGGGAGGCAGTGGAGGACAGAGGTGCCTGCCGTTCTCTGGTCCATGGGGTCACGAAGAGTCGGACACGACTAAACGACTAAACAACAACAACAATATTTCTTGGTTAGCGGAGTCTGTAACCTGAAGCATCTGCAATCTGAAGCGTATGTAACCTGAGGTACCACTGTACTGCTATAATGCCATCTTCGGACTCCTCACTTTTTCCCCTCCCAGAAGTTCTACCTCTCTATAATGTTGGAACTACAGCAGAGGGCATTTCTCTACCAGAGCGCTGATATGGGTAGGGCACCTGTGGGGAACCGTTGACTTTCCAGATGTAGTTCCCACCAGGCCCTGCCAGCATCGCCAGTAGTCAGAGTGTTCTCCTCCAGCGACGTATGGAGGGCTACCGATTTCCGACCTCGGTATAGAACAAATCACACAAAGTCCCATGTCTTGTTTTCAGGAAAACTGTTGAAATACCATATTTTTCGCTCTATAGGACGCACTTTTTCCCCTCCAAAAATTGAGGGGAAATGTGTGTGCATCCTATGGAGCGAATGCAGGCTCCTGGGCCTCAGCGATAGCAATGCTAAGCCTCCGAAACGCAGAGGGAACACTCCCTCCGTGCTCCAAAGGCTTCACGTTGCTTTCGCTGAAGCCTGGAGAGCGAGAGGCGTCGGTGCGCACCGACCCCTCTCGCTCTCCAGGCTTCAGGGATAGCCGCGCGCAGCCCCTCCGGCAGGGAGAAGCTGCACGGGGCTATGGCTTCTTTAGCTCCGCGCAGCTTCTCCTGGGAGGGAAAGGCTGCGTGGGGCTAAAGAGGAAGCCAAAACAGCCAGCGGGATCCATCCCGCTGGCTGCCTTGGCTCGTGACATAGCTGCTCGCAACCTCTCCAGCAGGGAGAGGTTGCGCACATCCTGTACGCTGCTCTTTGGGGCTGGTGGGGGGGAAATAATATTATTTTTCTTGATTCCCCCCCCTAAAAACTGGGTGTGCCCTATGGTCCGGTGTGCCCTATGGAGCAAAAAATACGGTAATTTATCTGCTTCCTTGTTGCTATTTATTTTGGCAATTTTTAATAGCCATCCCCACAGGAGTGTGTGCATATGCCCCCTTTTTCTATGTACTTGGGGGCCTGTTTGAGTCATTTTTCGTTTAGTGACCTCTGTTCTTTCTTTAAGCATCTTTCCTTTCCAGATGTATCCAACTGCCTTACACTGTTCAGGGTAAAAGATCAGATGCCATAGCTGAAAAATGGACACGCATACATGTCTCAGAAGTTGAGAGGACTACAGAGTCTTAAAAATAAACAGCTTGGGATTTGGGATTTTAGATGAAATAGACACCTTGCTCAGTTGCTCCTTGATCAGATTAGCTTGAGTTTAGGCCATTTATTCTTGTTCTAGTAGCATGTTGCTGGTAAAAGCTGTTCAGAAATTATTGCTAGCTGCTGCTGTGTCCTCATGTTACATGTTTTATTATTAGTGCAAGTTTGAAAAACATATTTTTGGTTTTTCTTCGTAAGACAAACTTTTGTGTTTAAATTTTATATATTTTCAGAAATTGAAAGAATAGGCCATGATCCAAAAACTAAGCTTTATGTTACAGCTTGGACACACAGATTATTCTTTGTTTCTCTCCCCCCCCCCCAAAAAAAAAACCCCAGCATATTTCCCATCAAGGTTCAAAGATGGCTTTTAATGAGGCATCTTAGAACCTTGATGGGAAATATGCTGTTTTTTTATTAAAGTAAACAGGAATTTCTTCATTAATGTCAATGTGCTACAGGTTGTACCCAAAATCTCACTGCTATATAGTGTGACAGGTTCAGCATTATTATTATTCATTTTATTTCTATACCACTTTATATTTTTAGGGGGGAGAGCTCAAAGCACATTAAAACATCAGATAAAAAAATGTAGAATAAAACGTTACTGAAGAAAGACTAAAATAAAGTATACATTCAAAGCAGCATAATTTAACAGGAAACTAAAATATTATCATAAAAGATTTTAAAATAAAGCCTTACAGAGGAGGTCAACTACAGAACGCAGTAAATTTAACAACATACTGTGTATATATATAGCGCCTCGGTCCAGTATAGCTGCAGGAGCATCTCCACACCCATCATTCTGCCCAGACACTGAGGTCCAGCGCCGACGGCCTTCTGGTGGTTCCCTCACTGCAAGAAGCCAAGTTACAGGGAACCAGGCAGAGGGCCTTCTCAGTAGTGGCACCCGCCCTGTGAAACGCCCTCCCACCAGATGTCAAAGAGAAAAACAACTACCAGGCTTTTAGAAGACATCTGAAGGCAGCGCTGTTTAGGGAAGCTTTTAATGTTTGACAGACTATTATACTTTAATATTTTGTTGGAAGCCGCCCAGAGTGGCTGGGGAAACCCAGCCAGATGGGCGGGGTATACATAATAAATTATTATTATTATTATTATTATTATTATTATTATTATTATTATTATTATTATTAAAAACATTTCAAAAGAAAGCATTACTAAAGGGAGTCAGATATAACATGCACATTTAAAACGGCATAATTCACAAGAGACTAAAATATTACCATACACGTGGAACCTACATTGCCAATCCTGCCAATGGTGGTTCCTGGTGACCAGTGGTTGTGGAATCTCAGGCTTGGGGATCTGGGTCTGCGCTATGCCAATATGGTCTTTGGTCTCTTCAGAAGCCTCTGCTTTTGTAGTTACAGTCAGGGCCCCGCCCTCCCAGGCCAGGTGGAAAAAGGCTTGCAAGGCAGGGAGTAGGTCTTCCACGACTCACAGCCAAGAATAGGAAAATAGGTGTGTACAGTGGTACTCAGGTTGCATACGCTTCAGGTTACAGACTCCACTAACCCAGAAATAATGCTTCAGGTTAAGAACTTTGCTTCAGGATGAGAACGGAAATCGTGCTCCGGCAGCGCGGCAGCAGCAGGAGGCCCCATTAGCTAAAGTGGTGCTTCAGGTTAAGAACAGTTTCAGGTTAAGTATGGACCTCTGGAACGAATTAAGTACTTAACCTGAGGTACCACTGTACTGCTGCCATTATAGACACTGTGTGTGTGTGGTATGAAATCTTCAATCAGTCCCCTGTACAAATCACAGAACTCCCCACATTATGGAGAATTCATGGTTGTGGTAAATTCTGTGACGACAGAAAAATACCTTCCCATGCAAAATGTAAGAAATAACATTTCCCATATCAGAAGCACGCATAAGATCATTTTAATTTTTTCAGCTTGTTCAGAATTAACCAGTATGGACAACCCCAATGAATTCATGAGATGCTGATTAGTCTCCCTGAACACTGCATGGATTTGTAACTCAGTCAGTCGTGGTGAACTGAAATGGTCTAAAAATAGGAATATGTGGTTTGCATATTCTGAGCCTGTCAACCACACTGGATACAAAAGTTTCCGATACAAAGCTTCCCAAACTGTTTCAGCGTTAATCATTGTTACCCTTTTGCAAAATCCAATTTCACCCTCGGGTGTGAAGGCAAGCGGCAAACATCAGACAGGCAAAAAAATCCCCTATGAGAGACTATATAGACTTGGAAGGGAATCTAATTCAAAGCCCCACAAAACTGCAAAGCACATTGAGTGACCAAGTAGGTAGGACACCATCTCTCAACCTATCCTGCTTCACAGGGTTATTGGTGAGGATGGAGATGGGCAACTGCGTATTCTATCTTGAACTCCTCAGAGGAAGGCTGGGGTGTTGATTTTGCTATCGTCGTCATCTGCTTCAAGGCAGAACTTTGTGAGAATATGCTGCCTGTTTTCAAGTTCGACAAACCAAGTGCCACTGTGCTTTTTATGTGGGTGGTCGGGGTTTTTATTTTATTGAAGCACCTTTTGAAAGGCATACTCTGACTCAGAAGGAGAGGATTTATGGAAACTGTGCTTACCGTTCATATAAGTGTAGCAATTTTGTTCTGCCACCTACCACCCATTTAACGTTTTCTTTTTCCTTTTCACATATCTTTTAAAAATGCAGCCATTACAGGGGTAAAAAAAAAAAAAAAGTGTAGTGGGGGGAAAAACATTTTTGCCACTTGCTCTGTAACTTCTAAACCCCAAAGATAGTTTTATATAGCTATAAGAAAAGTTCAGGAGAGAAATTTTTTTTAATCTTTTTAAGTTTTGCCTTTGACATCTGGTGTGCTATAAAAGATGTAGTGCAGCACTTAATGTTATTGTCAGCTGCTTTTGATACATGCAAAGCACAAAGGACCCGGTTATATATGTGAAATTTTGCCTAACTTTAGCAACAAACCCATCTTGAATTTTCCTTATGTGTTTTAACCAGAAATGCAGCTTTTAACAGCCAGTATACCAAATGCCATAATTATGTTCCAGAGAATCACAGGCAGTCCAAAGACTTGATGTGATTTCCTTCTGAGAGAGCTTCAGTGGCCTGGGAACCTTAGTTCCACATGTCCATGAGTGATGCAGATCATGTGGGACTTTTCTACTCAGCAGAGAGGGAACGTGAGAGTCACGTGAGAATTAACCATGGAATCAGTTCCACGCACAAGGTTTCGTCATGAACAATACCACATACAGGATCACACCCAAAGGAAGCTGCATGAGAGCAGCCTAGGGACAACAAAGAACTGTAACAAGAAGATACTATACAGCAAGTCATAGAAGGCCCTGGGCATACTAGTTGTTCTCAATCTATGGGATTGCTGCTTTTAGAGAAAAAGCTAACATGGATCCATGGTGTATGCACATAATTTGTACATTTTTGATGGAGCAAAATTTTGATGGGGGTAGGTTTTCCCAATTAATAAATGAGCAGAGGGTTGATTTAATGTATGGGAGACTCTTGATGAATCAGTTACTGTCACACAACATGCTGACACTCAACATCCAATGAATATTGGAGAAACCACCAGTGAATCTAATAGGAAGCAAGTTTAATGTGATTCACATTTATTATTAATGTAAGGTGAAACTATTAAACTTTTATAACATATGATTGTTTAAAAAAAAGTTAGTTTAATCAATGTCTATTAAGATAAGCTAGAAAAGGGGCACCTACATGCTTTCTTGGTGGAGAACAGAGCTCTCTATCATCTGCCTAAAGTTACTTGGACTTAAATATTCAGTGCTGGTCAGTATCAGATTTGCAGTCAGACCGAAGAGCCCCAATTGCATTGTTTATATGTGACCCCCTTGCTCTCCACTTCAGATATTTCAGTGGGCATGGTTTACTCATTCCACACTCACCTCTGAAGTCCTGTTCACTGCACAATCAACAGAAACCTCTCAGGGGCATATGAGCTACACATGATTGAGTTTAGATATCTTTTACATATGTCCCTGCTGCTCATGCTTTTTTCAGTATCAATATCAGTGCCAAAGAACGATTCCTAGACAATTATTATATATAGGTCACATCACAGGTTATTAATTCCTTCGGGTGTTACTACTGTGCTGCTTTATTGGTTTTCTTCTCCAAAAAGTGTCTTTGGCTTACGTTTAGAAAATCAGGGTGTTTGTAGCCTGCTTCCTATTCCACACACTGGAATCCTAGAACAATCCAAGTGGAAAACAGCTTAAGTTAACTTGAATATATGAGACTTGGTTCCATCCGATTTCACTTTGCGTTTGCGGTTCTAAAGCCCACAAGCTGTTAAACTATCTCAGTGGGGAGCTCATGTAGCGTAGTATTAATCGTGTAATCTTGGCACAATTACCTTGGAGTATATACACTATTGGAAATAGTGAGGCATGTTTCACTATTGAAGTAGCAAAATCTTCCTCAGGGTTGTCATGAAAGAGTGTGAATTATTAGGCCTCTGGTTCAAATTTTTGCATAAATTCTCTAGATGTCCTTCTCGGTCTTCCCTCAGTTCATCCCTCACGTCCTGCTGTGCCCCCCACCTGCAATATGAGGATAATACTGACTTATCTTGAAGAGCTGGTAAAATGATTTTCGAGATAATGTCAGCGAAGTGCATTCCGCGATTGACATGGGCTTAGTCCAATCAAACAGACTCTCTCACATATCCTGTGCCTCTGAGACTAGGCAGTGCATGGCTTTCCAAATGAAACAAAGGATTTAAGGACTAGTGCGGATGTCTCCACCTGCTGTTCACTTCCCTGCTTTCTGCCCCATCAGGCCTTGTAGAGATCAGCTACCACTAGTGATGATACCAACAGAACCCCAATCAAGATGGTTAAAACCTGACATTCATCAACATTACTCCAAGGCTCCACAATGAAGACTTGCCCTTTCCAACTTAAGTGTGCAGAATCCCATAGCCCATGCAAACCCATTATCCCCACTTTTTAAATCACAGGTATCTTGTAGCATTTACTGACTGCAGGAATACAAGGATGTAAGCCTGGGTAATCGGTAGCTTGTACTTGCTTAATGACAACATGATATCCAGCAAGGTTCCAGATAAAATGAAGGATGCATGATCAGTCATCTGCTGCTGCAGCAAACAGCATGTGGCCAAAATCAATCTCAAAATGTAAACACCTTCCTGCTGTCAGAACTCAAACAAAGCATCCTACAATCAAAGCGGGGCGGGGGGTAGGGGGAATAAATTCCAGGAAGCTGATGAGAGAAGGAGAAAAAACAATGTCTGTTTATTGACGCAGTGGTGATCCTTTCTAAATGTGGACTGAGTAAAAGAGCAAAATGTTTGAATTCCAGATTCTTCAATGTACATACACTACCTAACCTGCTACATTAAAACTCAAGCTTAAAGTCTAATCTTAAATTTAAAATAAATCCCTCATCCGTCTGTCCCCCCAAATGCAAGTACAAGCATTTAGGTCTTAACTGTGGAGAATTTGTTTATTGTTTTAGGACTCAGAGACAGGGAAGGTGAGACGGAAATGAGAGCTTTGTTATCCTCAGAGATGATAACTTTGGGAGTGCGGTAGAGAATAAGCGACTGTTGGTGTTGGTGCTTTTCAAATAGATTTACATTCTAAGTGCCAGAGTGGTGAGCATCATTTTGTACCTTGAAAGTGTTTTTGGAACTTGCTCTGAACATAACGGAGGTTTCTGCTGCATGTTGTGTTTGATGAAGGGTCCTCCTTCGCGCGTCCTTGATGAAATGAATGGGAGTTTAATGATACTGCACGGTATCTAGCTCTGTAGGAAGTGCTTGATCGGTCTTTCTACCCTTTGCCTGATCTAAGACCTCTTGAGTTCAGTTCCTGGCTAGCTTATATAATCAGAGTGTCATAGTAAAATGACCTCTCTTGCTTAATATCTTTGGTACCGTAGCAGACTCCCAGGCACCATGAGGAGAGTGTAATCTAGGTATCAGACCCCTTTTTCTACCTGAGGGCTGCATGATCACAGGTCAAGGTCACATTCTGGCCAGACCAAAGCACTCAAGGAAGGGCACAGAGCAGGGCCAGTGAGTGATATGGTCTGGGCAGAAGGGCATTGCCTGAGGAGGGGTTGTGGCCTAGTGAGTTTCCTGAAGGCCAGAAAGACTTGGAGGGCTGCATTTAGCCCCCAGGCCTAACGTTCTGTACCACTAGCGTGAACTGAAACACCTGTGCTGTGCAGCTACTTCTTCTAATGGCTACGGTACATTTGGAAATTGATGGTTAGAAGGAGTCCAAAATGTCTGAAATAGCATGCTTTACTCTCCCACCCCCCAAAACATCACGAAAGTCTGCTTGATTTATCCCAGTTTGGTATATTACAATAGACATGGGAAATTCAAGTGGTCGTATTGTAATTTTAAAAGTCTGCACACGGATCTCCTCTGGCTCCCATCTCTGCCAGGAAAATTTTTCCTGTTGTCAGTCAACAGAATGTAATATCATCTTGGAAAAGAGTGGACGTTTAAAGTGTAGAACTGACTTTTGCCCCTTTCAGCATTTTCCTACTTCTGGTCATTCCAATTTCTGCACAGAAATAATAAATTGGACACAGGTTACATAATTTATTTATTAAATGCATTGAGCTTTTACTTTTGGATAATTATTATCCTGTATCTAATCTTCCTTTTGTTCTTCAATTTCTTGAACATGTTCTTTTGTGTACTGTTTCAACAGTTTATTATCTCTTTTTATCCTCTTCAAACCGGTTTCCAGGCCTATCATTCAATAGATTATAGCACTTTCACTAACCATTTTTTTCCCTTTTTCTGTCCAAACAATAGCAGTCATTTGTTTTTATTTATCTGTAATTAAAATTTTTATCATATTGAATCTCCTCATCATATTGGGGTTTAGATCCCTTCAGGGTGGTGTACAACATAAAATCAAATCGATTCCAGCCCTAAATTCCAAATGTTGGGGAACGGGGAAGAGGCCTGGGATTGATCTGCAAGTGATTCTGTGTGCTGCCAAGAAGAGGCTCTGCAGGAGCTCTCAACTCTATACAGCATTATTTTCATTTTCCTTTGCAACCAGAGATCATGAGGCTTCTATACAAGTCTCACAGTTTCCAGCCGCAATTGATGCATCATTCACAGCTGGAGACCTCGCGGAGCATCATTTTCAACAAGAGATCATGGGGCATGTATCTAAGACCTATGGCTGCAAATGGAAATGCTGTTGGTGTTGGTGTCATGCTATTTAACCAAGCTAAGCTCAAAATGGCTTTTCTTGAACCATATTTGGAGGCCACTTTGTTCAAGTACAGTGGTGCCCCGCAAGACGAACGCCTCGCAAGGCGAAAAACCCGCTAGACGAAAGGGTTTTCCGTTTTGGAGGCGCTTTGTAAAACGAATTCCCCTATGGGGTTGCTTCGCAAGACGAAAAAAATCTTGCATCCCCCTGCGGGTTTTTTTCGCTTTTTTCTTCCTTTTTTTAAGCCGCTAAGCCGCTTATCAACTGTTCCGCTGATAAGCCGCTTAACAGCTGATCGCTGGAAGCCGCTTGACAGCTGTAGCGCTAATCCGCTAAGCTGTCAATGGGCTTGCTTCGCAAGACGAAAAAAACGCTATACGAAGAGCCTCACGGAACGGATTAATTTCGTCTTGCGAGGCACCACTGTAGATGAGTTTGCATTCTGAACTTTTCCTCTCAGATAGCTGCCCCGTCTCTGGTGATTGTATTTACATGACTTTGGATGGATCTAGTCTTCTGCCATGTCTTAGTGCCTGTAGTTGCATTAAGTGCAGTTATGTTCAATTATGATACGAAGTGAGAACGAAAAAGGTTGCAATTACCACTTTAGACAGCTAGAATGCCTTTAGCCACATTTGGATCCCACTTATCTCTCTCAAGGAGTGCGTAACATTGTTGGGCGGGGGAGAGCTTTTGTTTTGACTATGTCGTTCTAGATGGAAAGTAAAAAGTTACTCTGTGTTTCTTGAGATTTTTATAACATTTTAAATACCTCTAGTGGCAGTATTTTGCAATACTGTTCCTGGCTTTGTGTTGATGTTTTGCACACCGGTTTTGAAATGTTGACAAAGAAAGGCAGTCGCCAAATCTGAAAAAGAAGCAAGTGGAAACCGAAGAAGAAGAAGAAGAAGAAGAAGAAGAAGAAGAAGAAGAAGAAGAAGAAGAAGAAGAAGAAGAAGAAGAATAGTAGTAGTAGTAGTAGTAGTAGTAGTTTGGATTTGATATCCCGCTTTATCACTACCCGAAGGAGTCTCAAAGCGGCTAACATTCTCCTTTCCCTTCCTTCCCCGCAACAAACACTCTGTGAGGTGAGTGGGGCTGAGAGACTTCAAAGAAGTGCGACTAGCCCAAGGTCACCCAGCAGCTGCATGTGGAGGAGCAGAGACGCGAATCTGGTTCCCCAGATTACAAGTCCACCGCTCTTAACCACTACACCACACTGTTGGGAAGAAGGATCAAAGGAAGTGGGAAAAGAGCTTCACCCCTTTTGTTATTCCACCCGACAATTTCAATTTTCCCCTTCTGCCACTCATCCAATTAGCTATTCATCCTCTGCCACCACCACTGCTTATCATTCCTCATCACCATTTACATCAGTGGGAATTTGCAATTTGCAAATCATCCATCCCAATTTGCAGCTTATCAAAGTTCCATTGTAACTCTCAGGGTTGTTTCCCCCCAATTTAGTTAGGAAATTCTTATATTCAGTAGCATGTTTTCTAATGAGAGCCTGCTTGGCAGCAAAATTTGGCAAAGGCCACATTGCAATTGCTTGCTTATGATAGGCATCATAGGGCTTCATTTGGTTGAGTTGGGCATGTGGTATGGATGAAGGCCTCCTGAATACTGAAAATGATAGAATCATGGAATTGTAGACATGGAAGAGACCCTGAGGATTATCTAGTCTAACTCCCTGCAATGCAGGAATATCCATACGGGGATCAAACCTGCAACCTTGCCGTTATCAGGACCATGTTCTCACCAACTGAGCTACCCAGGCTGGCCATAATAATGCTGCTCTATAGTCAGTTTAGTAAAGGAGCCCCATTCTCAAGGCCAACCCATCCTTAGATTCTAAACAGAATTTAAAAGCCATTCTTAAGGCATGCAGGGTAAATATTAGCATATTGGGGTTCACTGCATTGGGCAAGCTTAAGATGGTCATATCTGTTGGAAGAGTGGCATGTGTGATCTCTCTAGGAGATGAGACTGTGTTGTGATGTCAGCGTTGTGAGCTTTGCTCCTCGCATAAATGCACATCTTTACATGTGTGCACCTGTGTGCTAATCTAAGTGTGGACTTACGTTTCTTATGAGAAGCGCAAACAAAATACACCCAGTCACTGGTTGCACAGCCATTCCATAGCGGTAGAAAGAGAGGAAGAAGAAGAGTTTGGATTTGATATCCCGCTTTATCACTACCCGAAGGAGTCTCAAAGCGGCTAACATTCTCCTTTCCCTTCCTCCCCCACAACAAACACTCTGTGAGGTGAGTGGGGCTGAGAGACTTCAAAGAATTGTGACTAGCCCAAGGTCACCCAGCAGCTGCATGTGGAGGAGCGGAGACACGAACCCGGTTCACCAGATTACGAGACTACCGCTCTTAACCACCACACCACACTGGCATAGAGAAGAGAGAGAGAGACCATGCAAGTCCAGACAGGACTCTGACGCAGGTGAAACTGAGCTTGTTGAACTGGGCTTTCGGAAACCATATGTGGGGTTTACACAAACTTAATAGCCTTAAGTCAGATGCTCTGGTTCTTAACATTGTATTGAGCTACCTTTATGTGATAAAATTGAATGGTTTTCCTTGTGATCAAAGTAAAGGGAGAACAAGCAATATAGAGATAGGCTCTAGCCTTCATCAGTTCAGGGCAAGAGATTTGGTGGGAGTCATGTAATGCTATAAACTGGAAAATATTTGAGAAACGTATTCACAGAAGGCTTGAATGGTATCCCCACCTAAAGGCTAAATGTTCTGCATATTTGATATTAATTGCATCTGCTTCATTAATTTTTCATAAGGCCTTCGGGCAGCTGGGGGTGGGGGGTTGTTGTTGTTTTAATCGGATCTTAAAGGTACATTCTTAGTCAGCCCTCCAGCACCATCTCACCGTTGTGAACTGGAATTTGATACTCTGGGTCACTTAAAGCCGCTTGCTTCCTTTGCTTTCTGGATCTCAAAGGTGATAACTTGAGCCAGTTTCAATAAAACATCACGCAATGGCTGTTCTCTAAAGTGCATAAAGTCTTCAGCCCATCTTTGATATGTTTTGGATGCTCCTTTCAGAACCTTTTGGATGTGTAAAGCATGCATAGGTGGCCGCTTAATGAGCAAGCGTGGCAGATCCCCCTACAGCAAAGCTTGCAGCAGCGCCGCAAACCATTTAACTTTCTTTTGTGTGATTTTACCTGTTTCATTACCTTTTCACTTAACTGAGCTTTCCTTCCACTGTTTAATAGTCTGTAGCAGTGGGAGATGAGAATTCACTGAAATGTAGAACACAGAAAGGAAATGTGGGTGACGAAATGAGACAATTTGTATAAAATGGCAACAAAATTGTTCTTTTTAATATGAAATATTGTACTTCTCTTTTAAAAAAAAGCCATACAAAAAACCCACACCTTATTTCCACAGGCCTGTTTTAATTGCCCAAATTAACTGAGGATAGCATTAAGCAGAATTGAAAAAGTCCACACAGCAAATTTGCCATACGGCTTAAAATAGGTCTTCTTCCCTTTATGCAGTATATTATCAATATAAAGAGGCTCACAAGGGCAATTGCTTTTCTAAATTAATCATTTTCCTAAGGCCATCTGCTTGCCAAGCATTTCAGTCACTCAGCTTCACAGAATTCTTGGTGGTACTTTTACTTGAAGTGGTTCCATCCGGCTGCCACAAGAAATACACAAGGGAATCTAGACCAGCCGAGGGCTGCATTAATCATGAGGAAATAAGAAATGCTTATAGAAAAGCAAAAATGGGAGGAGGGAAAACGGCAGCATTCCGCAACCTGGTGCCCTCTGGGTGTTCTGGACTACAATTCCCATCAGCCACAGTCAGCATGGCAAATAGTTCAGGGTGATGGGAGTTGTAGTCCAAAACATCTTGACGGCATCAGGTTGAAGAAGGCTGCAATAAGGAGTAATAGTACAGGATGAGGCTCATTTTTACTGTCTAGTCCTATGTGTACCGCTGTGGAGGTAAGGCGAGAGAAGTAGCTGATCATATGAAGGAGCAATGAGAAATGTGGATTTGGAGCAAGCTCACAGAAGTCCATGCATTTTTGAAGCTGGGTAGAAGGAGAATAGGAAGGCCAGCAAGGCAGAGGAAAAAATGCCAAATGTCAGTTGTTTTAGCCCCGTTCTCTAATGTATGATTATTATGATCTCAGCAAAATTTTACACAACCTTCCAGCATTGATTGTTTCTGATGCTATGTGTGCACAAAAACCAAACCTTGTCTTTAAAACTTTAAACTAAAGTTTTATTTCTGGATATGGTCATGTGTGTCTGGTAGGGCCTCCAAGCATACCTGGCACACACCAGGATTTATAGCCCCATTGCGCTACACAACTGGGCCTAGTAACTTAATGCAGTGGAGCTGAAATGATTGGCACTGACTGTCACGAATAGCAGAACTGCATAATGCACAATTTTCTCTGACAGATTGGAAGTACTATCCTAGTAAGGTACAACTAGGCCAGGTAAGGTAAGAATCGGTTGAAACAAACAAGCTACCCCCTTATATGTATCCTGAGCAAAATTGTGATAAATTTTCCTAGGCAATATGTCTGGCCTAATAGCATTTATTTCCCCTCCTGTGTTCGACTAGGGAAGATCCATCTACTGTTTTAAGGTCTCAATTACTATCTCCTGTCAAGGGATAATGTGTAAAAATATGCAAGGTCTTTAACATTGTACAGCCCTTAAGTACTTGATATGTGAATTAGTTGCTTTAAACTGTTACTCTTTATACAGATCAGAATTATCTGTGGCAGTTAATGGATGTATCAGAGAGAAGAAATATGTCCATTAATGATACAGAGGTTTCCAGAAATCCTTGTTAGGGGAAATAAATAAAGCAAGAGATTAGTGCATAAAGATATTTTATTATCATTTCATCACATACCAGGTGTGTTCTTTCAGGAGGACTCTAATTCAGAAAAGCTTGAGGTCCATAATCACATAAAGGAACAGCCATGTTGCATATAGCATGCTTCTCGGTGTTTAAAACATTATGCGTTAACAAAACAGCTCTGAGCAGTGCAGTCCTATACAGGTCTACTCAGAAGAAAGTCTCAGAGCTTACTTCCAGGAAAATTGGGGGGGGGGGAGTGGAAGCTCATTCCATTACAAAGTTGCTCAAATGAACATTTCATATATGCATAGTGATTGAAACAGTTATGTACAACTGGAAAGTAAAAATGGTTTGGCAAAGATTACTCACTATATCACTGGTGGCTGAGGGCCAATAAGCTGAATCTAAATTCTGACCAGACAGAGGGTTTATGAGTGGGTGGTTCCTTTATATAGAAATTGGAAATATGAGTAGGTTGGTAGTCCAAGCGTACTCATGGAACCATCTATGTCAGTAGAGTCCCAGGGGCAATCCATGACTTGGAATGCCTTTCATCACTTTCAGGTGACTTGCCAGCTATTGGACAGGAATAGCCTGGCTGCTATAGTTTTCTTGGTGGCTGCTCCCAGACTTTGGAACTCCCTCCCTAGAGAAGTTAAACTGGCTCCCTTCCTGTCGTCCTTCCACCGGCAGGTGAAGACTTTCTTGTTCCAACAAGCTTCTCAGAATTGACCACTTTTATTGTCCCTTTATTATTGTTGTTGTTGTATTGTAAGTTTTTAATAGGAGGGTGAGATTGTGAGTGTTGTAACTCTGTGAATACAACAGCATCATGTGCCATAGGACTCCTTAGCATGTGGCTGCATCACATGAACTGGGCCTTAGCTCTATCCTAGTAATAAACACTATCTAGCCTAAGTTGATCACCCTTATGTCCTGTTGATTTCATAGGAAGAAAGAGTTGGTTTCAATGGGATTTTCAGAGGTGTGACTTGACCTGGATTGTGCTCAAGGGCATTTATTCAAAATGCTTCTTTCATAGGTTTTTGTCCTTCATTTTGTTAGTTTATTAAAATGATTGACACCGAGCAGACAGAACTTGAACCTTAGAGTTACAGCTGCTTGTTATTCAGAGTAATTGAGATAACACTGCTGATACTTGATTGCTTGATGTAAAAGAGGGGGTATCAAACTATAAACAGAGTGAAACCACAATCAAATTGCACTTTTGTCATAAATAACATCAACTGTCCAGAGAATTAGATATGCCTAAAACTTGCTGAGAGGTTAGGACTGGGAAACATTCACATTTTAGCCTTTTGCATTTTACATGCAAGATAAATATTTAAACTCACATTGGATTTAAAAAAAATAAATCTCTCTATGAATTTTTTTTACAGCTCTTTCACCAGAGCCATTTTTCGCCCGACTTAAAGAGATCAGCCATGCAGCTTTTTCCCCCAGTAGGCCAATTAACTATTTTGACTGTTTTACGTTTTACTTACAAAATTCCATGAAGAATAAAATTGTATTAGGGACTAATTGGCCGCCAGATGGTATTATTATAACTGAAGCAGTGTCTGTTATAATGTAGCAGTGTTCTGCACCGTGATTTTAACTATTTCAGGCAACAGGTGATGGGTAATGATATTGCTTTAATGTATAGGGTTTCCCCTCCCCCCCTTTCTTTTTAACATGTATTATTCTCAAGGGAAGAAAACCCTGTTCAGTAAGCTGTAAGTTTTAATCCATTCATCAACATGATTAATCGGTTAAAACAGAGATGGGGAACCTGCAGCTCTCCCAGATATTGCTGGACTACAACTCTCATCATCCCTGAGCATTGACCAGATCTGCTGGAGCTGCTGAGAATTAAGTGTCTCACAACATATGTAATGCCGTAGCTGCCCTGTCCCAGAAGTTTGATCAAAATTTGCCCCTTAGGATGGCTACAAGCAAAGAGATTTGAGCCTGGGATTCTTGAAAGATCTGCTACAGTTCAGGACAGTATTCTGCTGGTCCTGCTGCTGCCACACTACCTGAATCTAAGCCATTGTTCGGCTTAGCATTATGTGCAAACTGGGCCACCAAGTCCTTACAGTGGTACCTCAGGTTACATACACTTCAGGTTACATACGCTTCAGGTTACAGACTCCGCTAACCCAGAAATAGTGCTTCAGGTTAAGAACTTTGCTTCAGGATGAGAACAGAAATCGTGCTCCAGCGGCACAGCGGCAGCAGGAGGCCCCATTAGCTAAAGTGGTGCTTCAGGTTAAGAACAGTTTCAAGTATGGACCTCCGGAACGAATTAAGTACTTAACCTGAGGTACCACTGTACTCTCTTCCTTAAACTGACATGTTTCTAGGTGTCTCAACTTTACAATTTAGACTACACCTACTCTAAAATAATCTGATGACTCACTAGCTGCCACTGTCTTCTGAGTTAACACAGCAGTAGGTCTCAGACATTAGGGGAGGTGAATCTAACTGGGATAACAAAATGGCTCTTGATCTCTGTCCCATCCTTCTACTCTGATTGGGAAATTGCCCTATTCAACTTAAAGAAATAATAATAAGCTTTTCTTTATACACCTTTATATGACTTAATCTGGTTAGGCTCTTAAGTGACTGGCTGAGATGCTAGTCTATCAGCACTGTAGTTCTGTTTAACTGTTGACAAAACTTTTCATGTCACAATATCCAGTAGTGCTGAGAGCTAAATTATAGGTGGTGGCAATACTAAGTATTTTAACGTGGGGGAAAAAGTCTCATACAAATCAGTGGTGTCTACATTGGAGATGGACTGGCTCTTCTCCACCCTCCTGGCAGAGCACAGAGACTTATCCAGCAGTGGGGCACTTAAACATCCAAGGGCTGAACAGGAAGCGGTGGAGCTGGAGGCAAAAGGGGAGCGCACAATCGCGTCGCCGGGTACCACTTTCATGGGTGGGATCAGGTGCATCTTCTCAGATGGAGCTCGCTTGGCATACTCCTACAGCAAGTTATGTCATGTGAGCTCACCCCACCTTGTCTTTCAAAACTTGGTGGAGGGACAAGCAAGTTGATTCCTACCTTATACCTTTCTCCATCTTTTTTGGCAATTGCTAAGGACAGGGGTAATGTGAAATGTGCTCTGTTTGCAAAATCATCACACAATTTCGTGGGTTTGTGGTCCTGGGGTAATGCAAACTTAATTAAAATGCTTTTTTTTTTCCTGCCACAAAAACTACACCATCGTTTGTAAGCCCACCAGGTGAATTTAAAACTGAATCCCATTGATGCAGCTAAGTGTGTCTTTGGGGAGAATTTTGCAGAATGGCAGATAACTGTTTTTGAAAAAGTTCTACATGTCAAGCTACAAAAATACTAATACACTTAAACGTCCCAAGTGCCTTATAATGAGATCATCATTGCAACAATACATTCAGGTCCTGCCATGCCTGAAGAGTGTTCTAAAGTTAGCAAAGAAAACAATCACACAATTGGCTCCAATTTCCATTTTACTTTAAAAGGTTGTGATCCATAACCCTGTGACATTGGTGTCTATGTCTCTCTCCCTCCCTCCCCCTCTCTCTTTGTGTGTGTGTGTGTGTGTGTGTGTGAGAGAGAGAGAGAGAGAGAGAGAGAGAGTGTGTTCGTACACAGAAATGCAGCCATGATATATAAAGCCCCAAATGTCTGAAGCAGTATGGTTGTTTTTTTTTAAAAAAAAGCCCTGCATTTTAATTTGTTTTACTCTTCCTTCTCAAAAGGAAATCATCCTGTTTTTATGTAAAGCCAGTTATCACAGCAACAGGCCTTAGAATTTAAGGACATTGCAATTGAATCTAGGTCACTAGGTCAAAAGGTAGAAGGAACATTGGATATAATGAGAGAGAGAAATGTTTGCATTCAGCCCGTGCAGTGAGACTGTGTGTTGTGTGA
The DNA here is from genome assembly GCF_964234715.1 of Podarcis melisellensis. Taxonomy (NCBI): domain Eukaryota; kingdom Metazoa; phylum Chordata; class Lepidosauria; order Squamata; family Lacertidae; genus Podarcis; species Podarcis melisellensis. The sequence goes on along the minus strand of NC_138528.1, from coordinate 38,200,707 downwards.
GAGAGGGAGGAGAGAGAAGGCTTGCAATCTAATCACTTTAGTGTATGGGTTATATTCAGCCCATAAACTGCTCATTATTCATACAAGAAGTATGTGTTTAATGATTAAGACCCCAAGGGTTTAGTTGATAGAATAATCTGCATTTCTAAAGAAAATGTAAGAAGTGGAACTAGAACACTGGCTTTTAGTTTTTTAAAACAATATCCCCAATTTCCCTATCCATTGGCTGTCTCAGTTGGATATATGTATTGTGCGGTCTTGATCTAATAATGGCTAATTATGCAGTTGTTTATCAGCTCATTTGAAACATTTTGAAATTCAGTCTAGCTCAGCAAATTGCTTGTGCTTAAGGCATTTTCTACATTCTAGAAATTATAATATCCCCAGAAGGCGAAGAATTAATAATAAAAATCCTCTTTTGTAAAAGATTATCATTGCAGAGCAAATGGAGCATATCCTTTCCCTATCCTGGTGCATTTAGTATTCTCATTTTTTTTCCTGGAAAGTTTGATAGAAAGGCTATGTAAGGATCATGGTTTTTATTAAGCTGTTAAGAGATACGTTTACTAAACGAGGGCAGCATGTTGCCATTTCTGCAGTAGGTGTTGCCATCTAATGTCTCTCAATATTTCTAACATAGACAAAAATATAGCAGGCAACCTGATCCTGGGATACACACAAAGGACTTGGCCACTAGACTGTCCCTCAGTTCTATTAGATGCCAGTCTGAAGTGATGTTAAGTCATGTGAATGCAGCTTTGAAGGTATGAAAACCGTGTACAGAAATTGCTGACATGCAAAGAACTACAGCTTAAGGCATGGGTAGGCAAGGTAAGGCCCGGGGGCCGGATCTGGCCCAATTCTCTTCTAAATCCCATGGACGATCCAGGATTCTGTGTGTTTTTACATGAGTAGAATGTGTCCTTTTATTTAAAATGCATCTCTGGGTTATTTGTGGGGCATAGGAATTTGTTCATTCCCCCCTCCCCAAAATATAGCCTGGCCCCCCACAAGGTCTGAGGGACAGTGGACCGGCCCCTTGCTGAAAAAGTTTGCTAATTCCTGGCTCAAGTAGACCCAATCATAGGTTTGTGGCAGGGAGATAAATTTCAAGGTCATAGGTGAAGAAGAATGTTGGATTAAACCTAGACTTAAGAGTTTAGCATACCATCTGGAACAGAAAGGAGGAAGCTGTAGCCCTCCAGGTGTTGCCGAACCACAACTCCCATCATCCCTGATCATTGGCTGCGCTGGCAAAGGCTGATGGGAGCTAGAGTCAAACAACATCTAGAATGCCATTGGTTTCCTATCCCTTCTCGTTGAGGTGTCCTCATCTTACAATTAGAAGCAAAAAAAGAGAAAGAATTCCCAGGACACCTGTGAAAATGAATTTTAAAGAGTGCGGGGAAAGGTTTACTTTTCATCAGTGCTTAAACACCCACCCACCCTACTTACCATACTGGGGGGTGGGGGAGTCTCAAGAGTCCAGATAATGAGTCCATGAAGTTTTTTGCGATCATCAACCAAATTACACACTGATGCCATGCAGCGCAGTCCTACGTGTGCTTTCTTGAAAACACAACAGAGCTTTTCCCCCAGATAGATTGTAGGCTTGTCTTGAGAGGCCAAGCACCTCCATGTCATCAGTTAAGACAGGTGTCTTGCCATTTCAAGCGATAGAGGTGCATTTCACATCCTAAGGCAGCCTTTCTCAACCTGTGCGTCCCCAGATGTTGTTGAACTACAACTCCCATCACCCCTAGTTAGCAAGGCCAGAGCTCAGGGATGATGGGAGTTGTAGTCCAACAACATCTGGGGACCCACAGGTTGAGAACCGCTGTCTTAAGGAGCATATGGAGAGGCTGCCCACCTGCAGGTGCTGGCTGTGGGCGTGAATAAGATTTGCATGAACTATTTGCCCCAGAGCAGCTTCCATGTGTTTTAATAAGCCCTGCTCCAAGACAGTTTCCCATTAGATTGTGCCTGTGATTCCCTGACCAATTCTTTATTCTCGTTGACTAGAAGCAGTTTATTGTGCTACAATGTGTGTCGTCTGAAATGTGAACGCCTTTTTTGTTTATAATATATACACAAGGAAGTAATGGATGCAGAAAGATTGAATGCCAAGAGGCAGGCAGTTCATTTGAAAGACACATCTAGAGTGTGCAAGTGAAGTAAAAGCCATTTATAACGTCTTCAGAACTTCAAGCCTGAATTATAGGTTTAGTAATCAGTAGCTACCCGTCTACTCTGTCATTTTTTGGTTAATATATTGCATAGGAGAGACTTATAGCACAAGTTTTATAAGCCTGCAATAAAAATATAACAACTGTTGTATTAAATTATTTAAGTTGTAAACCATTGTAAAAAGGAGGGAAAGTTTTATCGACATGGAGGCAGAAAAAATTATTATGATAGAGTGTAAAATGTATTGTTGCTGATTACTAGAGAGTTTTTGCCCGGTTTAGCATATTGTAAATCTTTACCGTGCCTTCAGAATAAAACACTTTATGAGAGGGGTACCTTTAAATAAAATACTGGTCACTGGTTAAAGATGAAACCACAATAGGATTTATAATTTGCAAACAAATCTCTAGAATTTGACTGGCAAACAGAAACTATCTCAGAGGCCAAGAAGAAGGCAAATACTGAAAGTGTGGGGGATCAATGGAGTATAGGCGAATAAATAACTATGCACTGTATTTCCAAGGAAAAAAAGTTTACTGCTTTAATATTTTGCTTTATAGCTCATGCTAGAAGTAGAAAGCAATAACTTGGAATCATGATACAGAGCTATGGATTGTTCAAAAATACAACATTTACCTAAATTAGTTGCTAAAACTTTAAATAACCCATTATAAAGATTGGTTTATCCCACAAAATAAGTAAACTTGGATGTCCATATTATATAGTAAAGTGATTTTCTTTTCTATATTTTTTCCCTCTGCCTCCTTTTCTTATACAATAAAATACCAAAGTGTAGGGGGGTATATTTTACTGTTTACCCTTGTAAATTCTTCAATAATACATAATGTTTCTCTAACACATTTCAGATGTTCAAATTGCACTGTGCACATTATCTCGGGAACCTTTACAACAACCTTGTAAGGTGAAGCCTGGACTATTATCCCAGTATTGCATATGTGAGGGTTAGGGAAATGGCGTCACTGAAGGTTGGCAGGTAGTGAACTTAGACATGATGCTAATGGCACTTGGGAGTAAGCTGTTGAGATCAAAGGGCTTTACTCTCTGTTAAGTGTGCTTAGGATTGCAGCATTATGAGAGCCAGTGTGGTGGGACACCAGGGTTCAAATTCCCACTCAGTCATGAAGCTAATGGGATGACCTTGGGCCAAACTGCCTCCCAGCTTCATCTACCTTACAGGGTTGTTGTGGGCTCAGTGCTATACATGGCTGCTTGGTGATAAATTAGTGAAGGTTATTCCCAAGTATGGGGACACGGGTGGCGCTGTGGGTTAAACCACAGAGCCTAGGACTTGCCGATGAGAAGGTCAGTGGTTCGAATCCCCATGACGGGGTGAGCTCCCGTTGCTCGGTCCCTGCTCCTGCCAACCAAGCAGTTTGAAAGCACAAAATGCTAGTAGATAAATAGGTACCACTCTGGCGGGAAGGTGAACGGCGTTTCCAAGTGCTGCTCTGGTTCGCCAGAAGCGGCTTAGTCATGCTGGCCACATGACCCGGAAGCTGTACGCCGGCTCCCTCGGCCAATAAAGCGAGATGAGCGCCACAACCCCAGAGTCGGCCACGACTGGACCTTTACCTTTACCTTTATTCCCAAGTATTCTGGCATGGGATTGCAGCATTAAACACACTTGCGAAGGTAGAGAATCCTGTTAAATCTAGTGAAACTTGTTTCTCAGTTAGAATGTTTAGAATTGTGCTGCTGCTGTTGTTTATTTCATTTATGAATTGCTTCTCAAAGCACTTTTACAATACAATAAGAGCATATATAAAGCAAGTTCATATATAAAAACAATTAAAGACCTTTATGTATTGATGAGCTTGTGGTCAGGTGAGCTTTGAACTGGTGAATGTATGTGTAGTTTTATTTTTTATTAATTTATTTAAAAGAATATTTCTGAATTGCCAAACCATAAGACAATTCATATCATAAGGGCATTAGAACATCACCAATTCATAAAATGCTGAACAAATAAGCAGCACTGAATCAAATTATTATGTTACACTCTTGGGGCACTTCCAAACAGGTGTTAATTGTGGGAATGGTGCTACTCATGCAGGCATATTTTTTGTGGCATCCACATGACATTATTTACATCAAAATGCCAGTCCATACTCCTCCATTTTATCCAGATATTTAATGTTAAAAGACGCGGGTGGTGCTGTGGGTAAAACCTCAGCGCCTAGGACTTGCCGATCGTATGGTCAGCGGTTCGAATCCCCACGGCGGGGTGAGCTCCCGTCTTTCGGTCCCAGCTCCTGCCCACCTAGCAGTTCGAAAGCACCCCTAAGTGCAAGTAGGTAAATAGGTACCGCTTTATAGCAGGAAGGTAAACGGCGTTTCCGTGTGCTGCGCTGCTGCTGGCTCGCCAGAGCAGCTTCGTCACGTTTGCCACGTGACCTGGAAGTGTCTCCGGACAGCGCTGGCCCCCGGCCTCTTACGTGAGATGGGCGCACAACCCTAGAGTCGGACACAACTGGCCCATACGGGCAGGGGTACCTTTTGTTGTTGTTTAGTCGTTTAGTCGTGTCCGACTCTTCATGACCCCATGGACCAGAGCACGCCAGGCACTTCTGTCTCCCGCAGTTTGGTCAGAAGGGGTACTTTACCTTTACCTTAATGTTAAAAGAAGAAAATGTTGCCCACAACCTGCTTGCGTTATCTGAATGACTCTTTGCTAGATTAAGCCACAATGTGGAATCCCCATGAGTCACTGCACAATACTTTGTCATTATTATTATTATTATTATTATTATTATTATTATTATTACAGTGGTACCCCGAGTTACATATGCTTCAGTTTACATACACTTCAAGTTACAGACTCCGCTAACCCAGAAATATTGCCTCGGGTTAAGAACTTTGCTTCAGGATGAGAACAGAAATTGTGCTCTGGTGGCACAGAGGCAGCGGGAGGCCCCATTAGCTAAAGTGGTGCTTCAGGTTAAGAACAGTTTCAGGTTAAGAACAGACCTCCAGAACGAATTAAGTACTTAACCCGAGGTACCACCGTATTGGTATTGGTATTGGTATTGGTATTATTTGTTTTTTGTGCCAAGCCCATACAAATGGGTTGCCCCAGCCACTCTGGGTGGCTTCCAGCATAATATATAAAAACACAACAGAGAGAAAAACACAACAGAGTGACCCTAGAGACCAGAGAGAATCATATTGCAGAACCAAGTTTTGGTATTCTGGTCTTATTCTTAATGGATTGTTGTTGACATCCATATTGTTACTATTTTGTTGTTGGAAGTTTTGCCCTAGTTTCAAAGAGGATGGGATCCATGATGTTAAGCAAGTAAATTGATTTGCTTAAGTACAAAAGCATGCAAATTGGTGTAACTGTGCTCTGGCAAAGTAATCTATCAAGCCTTCCACCCCACTGGAGGGTTTTCCTCACCCCTTTCCATGTACTAGTGTACATTTTTACTAGTAAAAATGAGGATCTGTTTCTATTGTTACACATCACCCTCAACCTCTGCCGAGCAGTACTATGGTTCCAGCAGGTTCCAGACGCCCGCCCAGAGTTGTGTTTCCGTTGCAAAATCAAGGAACATAGGAGTCTGCAGTGTCTTAGGAAATATGGTTTATTCACACCTATTTACAGCTGAAACCTTAAATGGAGAGGGTGCAGAACATTACACCTGAATAATGTATCTCGTTGCTCCTGTCATAGCTTCAGCAAGCTTGAGTCAAAAGCAGCAGCCAGCCATGGCCCCCGGTCTCTGCCAGCCAGTGCACATGGAGTTCTGCCAATTTTTCGTCCCCATTCCCAGAACACTTGTCAGAAACCTCTGTATAAAAGGACAACTTTTTTCTGTGTCACATCACACCCACGTTGGTCTGGCCTGGCAGCCTCCCTTTTGGTTACCCGGTAGGGTCTTTTGTCTTGTTAGTGACTTTTGCTGTGGGCCTCTGCCTCTCTATCTGGCAGAAAAACAAGCTCAGCCTGTCAACTCACCTTAATTATCAGCACTCTGATTAAATCCCAGCACCCAAAAATCTAGAGGAGGAAATCTGGCACCCTGGGATCTGGGCGATCTCTGTTCCCCCATAACACTATCATAGTAGCTTTAAAACATTTATTTATTTTTTAATCTAGTTTTTATTTAAAATAACTGTTCTCGTTATTGGATCACTAGAATTCACGACGTTACTGGGAATCATTTTTGAACCTCCATTAGACCCTGTCCTTTTCACTGACATGTACCGGTACTTTAATGAAGGGGGCCTGATATTCACTGACAAGTTAGGGCCTATGGCAAATATAGTACCAGTGATGACCACAGATTGGTTTAGAGAGTGGGCATCTTGCTTCATTTTGCAACTGACACCTCTTATTGGATGTTTTATTTCCTTCTAGCAGTACTGTAAGATTATTAAAACTGGATGCTGTGGCCATGGGTCACAGTAGGGTTCCCCCTCCCTCCCTCCCTGAAACAGGTACAAGAATAAATCACAACAGTGTTTCACTGTGCCTCACAACTTGGCCTTCTTTTTTATGGGGACATCTTCCTTGCTGGGATAAAGGTCACCTCTCCATCACTAGCCCTTCATGTTTCTCAAAAGTGATTAGAACGTCACATCAGTTTCCGTTCTCAGCGCCCTTCATTTAATAAACCCAATATCAGCTAGAGCCAACTTCTGCTTATAGCCTTCTTTGCAGATGTGGCTTAAGGCTTCAGAAATCAAAGTGCTGTTCTCCATAGTAAACACAAAGTAAAATAGCATGGTGCGGAATCATTACTGATTCATATGCACGTTGTGTGTCATAGATGCCGAACCTCTGAGAGGTTGCCCTGAGCAAATTAGTACGCTTGCATTTGTATGGTTGCAAATTTATTAGCAAAATAAATTTGATGGAGTCACTGCCACTCACTGTCCTAAAAAAAAAAAAATGGCTCAAGGAACATTCTGATTTGCACACCCTTGGTATTGATTATGATGTTTAGGAAGGGTGTGCAAGTGCGTATTTTTTTCTCGAGAGTGACTCAAATGAAATTCCACTAGTTTATTTCACATAAGTCACCAGATACAGTAATAACGACTTCTGGTAATTGCCAAACTAGTTGTGGGATTGAACCTGTGACCTGAGAATGGCTTGCTGTGTATCCCGTAACCAATCCCCTAAGCCATCCATTACCCTCTTCCAGGCAGCTGTGATTAAACTGTTCTGAGAAGTCAAAGCTGGATCAATAGAAATGATCTACAATGAATGAATCATATTTAGCATGTTCAGTGTGGTGGTTGGTGCTTTTGTCACTGCATGTGGTTTACAGTCTTGGGGAAGACTTAATCCTACGACTTTATGGCTGCAGTCCTACCTTTAACCTTACTGTAATGTATTGACACAATCATGAACACGAAATGCAAATAACTGGTAAGACCCATTGCTTCTAACATTGTTCTCATTAGCTTTTCCAATATAATTCTTTATTGTTCTTAACAATAGAGGCTGGAGAGATGTATGCCTTTAGGTATGGTTTAGCTTTAGATCCCAGCTTAGCCTTGAACTCAGGCCCAAAGAGGGGTTTATAATGATTAGGATCACAGCAGGTGTGGATGGGAATTTAACTCTTTCTTCCCTTGGTGCAATCTTTTGAAGCTGTTATTTGCTGTGGAAGAGGCATTTTCCTCAGGAATGTAGCAGGGAAACAAAAGGTTAAATCGCAGCCGCTGCCACCCATGCCTGCTGTGATCCCCATTCATTATAAGCCCACACTCCAGAGGTGCAGAATAAATGTAAAGACACAATTAATTTCATCTCTGTTTAGGGTCCTCAGTGGCCCTAAGCAAATAATTCTACTTCCCTTCTGTAAAATGGATCTATAGTATAGCATTTATACACAGTTGTGTTTTCTTGCATATTCAAAGCACTTTGGCAATCATTGAAAGCACCATGGAAAGTCTTAAAGTATTCTTACTTTCTCATATTGCAGATGGGAGCATAAAGGGGATAGAGAGAGTATCTTATTTAAGCCCATCCAATGAGTTTGTAGCCGAAATTGTTTTAAACCAAGAATTTCATGAAGCTCACACTCTTTACCACCCCAATATATTGGTTTCCAATTCTAAGCTTAAAGAGTTATGAACATGAAGTTGTCAAATCTTTGGGGACAAAGAGGATAAATTCAGGCACACATGTACAATTTCACTCTGAATCATTCTCTTCTCTAGAGGAAGTCAGAGATTATGCTAGCATCATTCCGCTTAGAATCTCTAGACAACATAAGGTGAGGACAACACATGCTGAGGACAAGCAACATGATATACCTGCAGTTTGCCAAAAAATGGCATAGATTTTGTCCATCTATGGTCAAAGCAAACAGTATTCCATTTCTTTTAAGCATATATTGGTCAGCATTCCATTGTTGTTGTTTTTATCTTCATTCGGCTATTTCCAGCTTTGAAACTATTTGGCATAGAGAATACGATGATACCCAACAAATGTTGGATTTATTTATTTTTTAAATCATCCTAGGATGTCAGCTCACTTAACAGACACTGTTACAACAGAGTCCATGTGTATCCACTAAAGGACATATTTGCTTCAGTATGTCTCATGACAGCTTCTTAAGGGGGGAAAATATTTAAGTGAATTTAACACTTGTGAAAGGTGCCAGATTGACGGCCCTGGAGAAAAGTCATTGATTTACAGAAGGCACAGGCAGAGCTTTCCAAACACTGCCCTAGCAAAGTTCCCAGCTCTCACCTGAAGGCTTTACTTACCACCTCTCAGATTTTGCAAATCACTGCCAGGTGATCTCAATACTAGCTAGTGCTTTGGGATTGTGTACCGCGATAAGCAGTTGTAAATCAGTCACAGGAAAGAAAAGGCAAAGGGTTGTGTCTCCTCCAAATGTGCTGTTCAAGCTGATACAATTTAGTATATGTAGGTTCACTGGGGAGAAATCTGCATTGCCAGCATGGCACAACTAATTACAAGCGCAAACCCACAGAAGGAAGCATTAGTAGCAACGTGTACAGGTCAGGTCAACGTTTTATATAATGAAATGTGTGGGAATAGCAGGAGGGAGCCAGCCCCCCCCCATCTCGTTAATAACTTGGCTCTGGCTTGCTCATATCTATCCATATAATACTGTATTTCTCAACTTGCAACACATCAATACCACTCCTCCAAAATTCAGAATTGTAGCTTACATGCCAGTAGCCATATACCCTTGAGAGTCTCAAATATCACTCAGGCCCCATAGAACTAGTGTGTAGGGGAATTTGCATCAATCATTTGATGAATAATGGATGTGGTGTTTTACTGGTGTTACTTTCTTAGTAATCATAGAGACTGGTCTTCGAAGTATAGCACTCATGAACACCATTCCACTGAAGTGTGTACTTTGTGGCAGTAAGTGTAATTTTATAGTCAAAGGGTTGAATTCAACAAAGACCCCACTTACCTAGGAGTAAGACCCATTCAGTTCCATAGGACGTTCTTCTGACTAGGGATGGTTAGAATTGCACTGTAGGTTACATTCAGAGTAGACTCATTAAATTCAATGGGAACAGCTAACTCAAATCCATTTATTTCAGTAGGTCTTTGCTGGGTGTGACTCAGACAACATCTCAAAAGTTAAAGCCTAGTCTTTGTCCTCTAATCATCATTTATACACATCTTTCAGAGGAATTCTAGGTTAATGCAAGATTCGTGTCATGAATATGAACTCTTCTCTCCCCTAGACACCCACCCAAGAAAAGCTTCTTAATTCTTCATTCAACTTGCCATATTTGATTGTGCTGAGCATGTGCACACAAGTCCAAAATAATAACAGATACAGCTCCATCTTAATGAAGTCAGTGGTGCCTTCTTAGTGTTGGCACCCAGGTTATGGAATTTCTCCCAGGTCCTTTTGCCAGGCCCTATCACTATTGTCTTTCAGGCACTGGCTGCAAACTTTTTCTTTTTAGAAAGACCATATTGGATTTATATTAACTGATTTATTAAGGATACAAAGTATGCTGAGCAGAATCCAAGACAATTGCCTCTTTACCTGAGGTGGGCTAGAAGGATCCTGTGATGCCTCATAAATATAAATCCATTATGCTCTACACATGAGGAGGGATTATGTAGTCCGCATATGCCTCACACCATATACAGGTTGTTTTTTTTGTCTCCACAACAGTATGTGAATCAGCCCTTTTGTCTCAGCAAGTATAACTGAAAGCTCTTTTAAGTGAGGAGTGGATATATCAGACCAGTCTGTTTCATGTGGATAATTTTGATGAGACTCAAGGCTGATTTACTGTCCAGAGACACCAAACAACTAAGAAGAGATACTTCTCACAATAATCTTGAGGAGACAGCAACATTCTGTGACATCTGTATCAAAGACTATTGTGATGGTAGAGCTTGGTTTTTTAGTTCGGAAACTGCATTCTGAAAAAAAGGGTTCTTTGCTGTCGTTTCTGCTCTGAAGCGGTGTGGCATGATTTTGGGTATCCATAGAAAAGAGAAGGTTGTGTGGCGGTGGGGTTGTTGTTTTTTTAGATTTGGTTTAGTCACCGTCAAGTCTTCATGGAAAGAGAAAGGGGGCTGGTGTGCTTCCCACCTCTTTTGTCTTGAATTACAGGGTTTAGTGAGCACAAATCCTATAGAGTCCACAAAGCTCTAATTAACACCTACAGTGAAAAATCTATTGTTAAACTGGTCATTAAGCAAACTTTACTGTGGAAAAAAAACAAGTTAGCATGGTGGCCTGATAAAAGGATGTACTGTGTAGGATGACAGGCCCATAATTGAACCTTCTCTAAAAATAACATAAATGCTTTACAGGGTTTTTTATTTATTTATTAGGCTCTGGGGGGGAAATGGTAACCATCTACTTAACTTTAAAAGAAAGTCAAGAATTTTTCATTTCCTCAGCAAATGACTCAGCTCTTAGAAAGCACAATTGCCATAAATGTTAGTGCTCTCCCTACTCATGACAATAGTATCTGTCTTTTCCCTTACAGACTTGCAGGCCAAATGATATCATCTTCTGAGGCCCTTCTCAGGGTGCCCCACTGCCCTTGACTCTCTGAGACAGAGATATGTGGTTTCTCCTGTGGTGGTTCCCCAGCTGTGGAATTTACCTGACACTCAATAATCATTCTGTTCCTGAAAGCTTATAAATATGAAGTGGCTTTATCGCCTATAGTTTATCTATATTTATTGCTGCCTTTAACTGGAGGCTTTTTTTTTAAAAAAAAGGAAAGGCAGGATGAGAAATATATTTAAAATGAAACAAATAATTATCTTTCTCATTTTTCAGAAGAGTATGGCCTCTCTGGCTTGTGTGATCTCTGTGACCTTACTGGCCTTGCTGCATTTCATCGGAAAGACAGTGACGCCAGTTTTTCTGCATTTTTGCTCCTTTAGTAACTTGGATGAGGCAGAAGAGCCTTGATTTTATTCTGGGACAAAAACCAGGTGTGCAGTTGAACTGCAAGAAGCCATTCTTGGTCAGAGGACAGCAAGATAAGGCCTTTGCTGAGACCTATTAAAGGGCATGAGATAGTTCTTCTTGCACGTCTTAGAGACTGAGGGAGGTCACTGAGGGTACCTTCAATGAAGACTGGCCTGCTGTCCGGACAAAGAAAGAAAGGAACTAAAGTTTACATTCCCCAACTGACTCCCTTGTGCTCAGGTCTGCCTGGAAACCAAATTGTGTCTGGTTTCCAGGAAGAGGAATGCCACTTACATGCGCTAAAGAGGCTAATAGCAGTCAATACTGAACAGGAGGGTGGGTGGTTCACTGGAGCTTCTCAAGTACTTCCAACAGTACTTCTGGCTTCAGATCTATCAAATGGCCAGGGCTGGGAGCAGGACACAGTGTTGTCAGTAGCTGCCAGGACCCATTAATGTTGACCCGTTTGACCCATCTGCCCATTGAGGATCTATGAGGTGGCGCTGAGTACATCTGGCAAACCACCCTGCCTTCTCACTTTCTCACAGTGCCCTAAAGAGCCAATGAAGCATCATTCTGGGGCATTGTGGGAAATGGAAAACGCTGGACATCTTCCCGGCCATTGCCACCAAGTTCATGACTGGAGAAACAGAATGAGAGGCACCTTGTTAGGTGACCTATTATTATTATTATTATTATTATTATTATTTATCAAACCTAATAACAGCATTAGTTTCCCTTCTCTTTGTTGTAGAGGGCAGGCAGAGCTATTGAACTCTCTGGCCAGTGGAGTCTATAAAGTTTTGGTCTTCCACTGGAAGAGCCTGGGCGGTGTGGCTAAAAGGTGTTAAATTCCTCAAAAGCCACACAGTGAGTGTCTGTGGGCACAGAGTGTGGCCTTCTTGTGTGTGAGAGAAAAGGAAAGTGATTGGGCTGCCATAAGTGAAAAATTGGGTGAGAACGGTCGCTTGGACCATTGGTTGTTTAATCCGTTAGAATGACCTGCATTTGTTTTTTACCTAGGTATTTGGTAAAATTGGAAATTTACATTTTTGTCCCAATTGTAGTTTTGCCAGTTTCCCTTATGGTTAATCTGTTGCTTGTTGGGCCTGCTTATGTGATTCTTGTAAATTTTGTATATCCTGTTTACGGCTACAGTGACAGGCTGCAATCTGAAACCACCCTGAGATGCTTGTCTAAAACCCATTCAGTTCCGATAATATTAAATATGTTTAAGTGTAAGTCTTTCTAACGTGACTTAGAAGTAAAATAAAAAATTGAATAGCCCTTTTTGGCCCAAGCGCCTTGTTGACAGTCAGCCACCCCTCTGAGGACAACATGCCAGCATTGGGTGTGGCTAAGGTGTATATGTGTGTTCACATGTGCACTTGCACCGCACATGTACAATCACCACATGTCCAGCAGATCCTCTCAGCAGGCATACAGGTACACAGCACACACTCCCTCTCTCTTCTCAGACATGCACAGGGACACACACAGGGACACACAATCAGCTTTTCTAGCACCAGGGGCGGAGAGGCTGCCTTGTGTGCTGCCTTTTGCTCTTAAAGAGCAGACAGACGGCTTTATCTGCAGTCCTAGTACTGCAGTGTTGAGCATTGAGATGGGAGGATCTCTAAAGAGCAGGCAGAGTGCTTTATGTCCTGATCAGATTGGGAGATAAAGCTCCTGGGGCTGGCGGGCCATTTTCTACGGGCTGGATCCGACCCCCCATTTTAGGCTGTAATCCTGTACTGTACAGCCTTATCTAGGAGCAAATCCTATTGCACTCAGAGGGGCTTACTTCTGAATAGATGTGCTTAGGACGCACTGTTAGACCCTTTTATCAGGAAATAATTAACTTGCAAGTAAGCTTATTGGCTTCCAGAGAATTATTTGGGAGTGAAAAGCAATCCACCTTAAGAACAAACTTAAAAGGAAACGAGATTTGTTGTGTTTTTAAAACCACGTTCAGGAACCTGAGATGCTGCGACAAAACAGTTCATTTGTGCAGAAAATATATTTCCCTTCCTGCTACTGTTATTTTACCACAAAGTCAGTGAGGCTTTTTTAGAGGCCTCGAGCTTCCTCAAGTTTCACGTTTTCATTGCATAGCTGATCATTTAGGGGACAGGCTTGTTCCAGACAGCTTTAATTAAACTGTGCTGCAAAACCAGATATAGATCAATGGAAATGATCCATAACAAGAGGCTAATCATGTATTTAGCAGTGTTCAGTCCAGTTCAATCACCTTCTCCTGTTTCTGTGGCTTTACATTCATGTGGCAAAGGCTGAGTGTTTGCATGTATTTTTTTCTTCTTAATCCATCCCATTAGTGGCCATATGCTTGGGCTTCAAGGGAGACAAGACCTGTCTGCAATCTGCCAGGGATTTAGAGACATCAATAATTTGTGAACAGTCATGTTGGTACTGGTCGAAGGGTTAAGTGCTCAGCACGCCAGGGGCACCTCTGTGGGGACTGAAACTCTTAGTCGACTGTTAGGAACCTGATCCCCTGTGAAGCTTCTCTTCAAAGCACATGCTGCATGTCAAATCCATACAGCTGAAGCAATGGAGCTTTATTAGCTCTGGGATTTAAAGACCTGCGCTAAGTGATATAACAGTGTATTTGGTTAAAACACAGAGAGGAAAGGTAGCAAAAGGAGCGTGACAGGGACAAATGAAAAAAAAAATCTAGTACTCCGGCCTACGATTGTGCTCTTTCTGAAAATGTCCCTCCTCCGCTTTCATTTCAGAGGACAGAGACTAGTCCTTGTGTTCCTCTGCTATAGCTGCCAATGGCAGGAGCCTTGTTTCTGATCTAAGGCATAGATTTGGCTTAAACTTGCACTTAAGCAACAGCTTACTGCACTACAGCCATTGTATAATGTTAATAGAGCAGCATATTGGCGCTCTCTGCCTGAATTAGCTTACATAAAAGCCATCAGGATGACATTATATTTGTGTATCTTTTTTTCCTTTCTAGTGTGGAACACTTAAGTAGCTAATTTGTGATTAGCGTGCACTTTAAATCTCAGAACTTAAAAGTAGTTCTCTCTCCTCCCCTTCTTCCTATCCTCATACGTGCTCTAAATAGGTTTCGGTTTCTAAAGGCTGCAGTGGTTTTGCCAAATATTCTGTCAGGAAATAAAATACTTTCCTTTTTTGATGTGGTTTTAGTACTGGGCAATTGCTTAATTGAGTGGTAAAAATTAAATTAGTGGAACTCTTGTTTCAACATATTCAAGGAAAAGAAATGGATGCTAATAATGCATGGGTTGACATCTTCGATCCCAGTCCAATGAAAGCCCACTGAAAGCAACAAAAATTCAAAAAACAGTGGCAGGCTTATGTGCCAGTGATTTCATTGGGAGAAAGGCAAGGCTTTTGCTAGTTTGTGCTCTCAGTGGGTTGCCTCTCATCCACTTGACAAGTGTGTGCAAATGTAGCTGCCATGTACATTTCCAGTTGCCTCATTGCAATGGTGCTTAGCTGACCCTGAATGAGCGCATCGCTGGAAAACATAGACCAAGTTGTTTTAAACATGGAACATGAAGTCCTTTTGACTTCTGAGGCAACTATTGATCTTGGGTTCAGCTCAGTCAATATTCACCTCTAACATCAACCATTTCCATCTGTTAACCCCTTCCAAGCGATGCAATATCTGCATGAGAAGGCCTTGGACAATGGTCTATTCTCGTAAAGCTGTTAAGTTAAATAATCATAATAATAATAATCAGCAGCACCATATTGTCTCTGAATGGCACGGGTTGTTGACAGCTCTGAAGTTGTAGGGAAAGGATAACGTTTTCTGTAGCTAAGCTTTGTAATGGTATGAAACATTGCATTGCTACAATTGCAGTATTGTAGAATCTGACAATGGGAGGCCAGTTAAAAGCCAAATCCAGCATCTTTCCCCCTCCCCAGTGTCCTTCAGATTTGTACTCTGCTGCACAGATATAGAAAATATTTTTAGCCACAAAAGTGCAACATAGCTTAGTAACTACCACTTTCCTTAAAAGGATGCACTATAACTTGATTAAGAAAAGGAGTGTTTCTTGCAATTACTTTTCCATCATTTTCTTAAATTATCCTCATACATTATTTGAATGAGCTGGATTTGTGGTAAATCTAATGAAATCTATTAATTAGCCTGTGGATCTCAGCATCATGAAACATTGGAGGGGCAATCATATTTGCCAGCAAATAAATAAATTTGTTGAAAAACAATCTTGAATTGAGTTCTTTTAAAAAAAAAAGTTTATTAAACAAAACAAAAAGAAGCGATACAATATAACACCTAGTTAACTGTTCACAAAATGACATTTCACATTTCTACACATTTAAGAAACATTCATATTGAGGCTGCATTGCTATGTGCACTTACAGTTAATTCCAATGAACATTGGGGGTTACTTCTAAACAGGCACATGTCTGCACTGTAAAAAAAATCTAGGAGGAAATTTTTTGGGAACTTGTCTTATTTCTTTGGAGGTGAGTGTTAAAGATAAATCTGTGTGATGGTACTGCCTTATTTGCTCCCTCTCCCTTATTAATTAATTGGATACGCCACACCTTCATTACTAATCTGCATTCCTTGTATAACTGACAAGAAGAATAAAAATACAAAATTTGTCTCATTCTGCAAACATACACAGCACATCTGAAAACAATGAAACAGCAGCATAGTGCAGAAGATAAAAACTGCAATCAGAATAAAAACCAAAATCTGCTGAAAAGGGTTTAAAAGCCTAGCAAAATATTTGCCTGCCCCTGAAGTAATAGTACTTGGCCCCTGTTGATGATGAGGGAACCAAGAGAAGAGCCTCGGAAGAAGATCTTGGTGTGTGACTGGATTGGTATAGGAGAACCAGCCTAATAATAAAAGACTTGCACACAAGTATTATCAACATAAACCTAAGCATATAGAAATGCAACATATTTCAAGAAACCAATAATAAACCAGTAAATAAGAACAAAAGCAGAGTACACAAATAGGAGAATATTCATAAATAAATGCTAGTTGGTATCAAAGCTATCTGACTGCTTTTGTCTACTGCCAGAGCTCATGTCTCAGTCTCCTGTCCGTGCTTTAAAAAATCAGATGACAAGAACTATAAAAGAGGATTGTTTACTTCTACATTAATTACATAAACAGCTTGCATTTGGAACCAACTTGCAGAATTCACCAAGTTGTCTTTATTTTATTATTTATTAAATCACAGTACCATTTGTGTGGTTGAGGCAGTTTCTATGTACAGCACATTATAGAAAAGAAGTACTGGAAATTATGATATTACCAAGTTCCTGGCTTTTCAACCAACAAACTAGGATGAAACTGTGGGGAAAGCTCTCCTGCATTAAGCCGCAATCTGAACTTTCTGCATCAAAATGTCAAAGGAGCTGTGCTGAATCATACCAAAGGGATTTCTTTATTTTAATCAGGCTGTTTTTCATTCTTTTTAGATAAATACGCTTATTTGCAGCATGTGGTTATGTTGTTTTTGAATGCTTAAATGAGTTGAAAGGTATCAATGGATCTGTTTATTTATCTTGCAGGACTCCGAGGACATCTCGAAGAGCAAATGGGCAGGAAAGCACCAGCTCTAATTATGGTACCTGTGATGGATTTACCCGGTAACAAAATTATTCACATAGTGTGTTGGCTCAGCCAGTAGCTAAACACTGAGCATTGGCCTATTCATTCCACTATAAATGCAAGAAGACATCACGTGACTGTACTGAAAATGATGGTGGTGCATTAACAAGCAGACCTGTCTGTACCTGAAACTTTTGGCAAAAGATACCATTTCCCCCACTTTTCAGCATGGAAGTTTTGGAATATGGTATCGGACAGGGAATTTAAATGTCACATCCATAACTCCATAATCTCTCCTGCCTTGTATCTTTCATAACCAAGATCAGATCATACTCCATTGCTTTAACATAACCTTTATAGAAGACTGCTAAGTTTACGTGGAAAATCCCTTAATTACATTTATACATCCTTTGATAGTTTTGGAGAAGATTCTCAACATGTTGCCCTTAATTGGTAATTTCCTCATACTGGTGTACCTTCTGTTGATCAGAGTCTTGTTTCAAGGGAATGCACTATTTATGCTGACACAGCCCTGTTAAGCTTAATGTACTGTACTGTCATAAGTACAGTAAATGGCCCCATATTGCCTGAGATCCAGAGTCCTGTACACACATGAGGATCCCATCATTAGCTCTGAGAGGAAAACAGCTGCCAAAGCTCAAGGGGCTCATTCATGCCCCATAGCAGACTGCAGGAAAACCTAACTGAGTACTCAGAATGGATCCACTACCAATTTGTTGTAAAAAATGAAGCCTCCAGAGAGTGCCTATTAGTATTCATAGCATGCAAATACAAATCCATCGCCGCAGCTCCAGCATTACTGGTACAGCCTTCCCTAAGTAGACATTTCCGGGGAGGGGCATCTGCAAAAGGCCATCTCCTACCTACAAGATGGGAGAGCTTTACCAGGCAGCAGTGGCAGGCCTCCTGGCATGGTGGCTGATCTCTAGATTGGGATTACCAAATGGAGCCACTTGACTCGGGAACTTTTCCTCCTCCGCTGCACCCTTTGCCACATGTGATGGTAGTGGCAGCACATGTTCAGACATCAGCTTCTGCCTGGGGGGGGGCATCATCAGCTAGATATCTGCCATTGAAACGAGACCTTCCAGCAGCATGCCTTCAGACAGGGATTAACGTCTCAAAAGTCATTTGGACAATTCTGGACTGCAGTTGGTGCAAATGGAGTTAAACTTGGTGCGCTTACAGAATATGGAAGCCACTCTGTTCAGTAATTCCATGGAGAAGCTTTTCGCTAAACCAAGGTCTGAATTTTGCTCCCATTGCCTTTAATGTATTATTTCATGACTTTCTTATGGATCTGGCTGCCAGGATCTTCCTGCAGCCATAAGATAAAAGTTTTGCCTTGTGCAAATTTCTGATTAAATTGATCCTGCTTTGAACTGAGCTTCTGGCTGTGTTTTACAGCATTTTACAAGCAACCCTTTTCTCACTCCCATCAGACAGTTGTTGAGGGCTGGATGCCCCCTAGAAACTTTCACAGCCCAAAATTTATGTGAGTGAATTATACTCACAGGCTTAATTTGCCAGTATCTGCAACAAGCCCACAGCTGAAACCCACTTGGTTTCGGTGAGGCTGTGCCCTGCTGCTGTGAATGTATTAAGAGGTTTCTCCATTGCTTCATCCCATATTGATTATGGCACGGGGACATTCCATCTGAAAGCAGCAAAGCAGCTCTTTATACTTCATTGGATGGAGAAGTTTTCAGCACATCACAGAATTGTAGAGTTAGAAAAGGGTTGTGTGGGCTATCAGATCCAACCCACTAATTCAGTGCAGTAAATCTGGAGCTACAACATTCCCCACGTGTCTGCCCAGTTTCTGCCTTACGTCCAATAAGAAAGAGGACCCACCTCTCTAGCTAATTTTTTCTATTGTCAGACTCCGATCCCTTCAAGAATTTTCTCCTAGTGTTCAACCCAAATCTACTCTCCTGTAGCTTAGGCCCATTCAATCTAGACTTTGTCCTAGTCTGTGTGGCAGAACGTTATCCAGGGCAGAATACAACTAAACACTTATCCAAGCAGTTTTGCCTGAACAGCAGAACTTCACCGCCCTATTTACTTCCTCTGTGTCCCTGCTCCAGAAGGTTGGGGGGGGGACCCAGAACTTATTTAGGGGGCTCAATAGGAGATGAGAAAGGGGGGAAGTTCTGTTGCACAGCCCAAAGTGCTTGCATTAGTGGAGCTGTTAAGTATTTGTAGACCTAAAATGAAAGCATTTTTAGGTAGCATAAGACAGGTCACGATGGCTCCATTTCGATTATGGAATTACTTGCCCTACAAGGTATGGCTGCCCCCGCTCCCTCACTGTTTTCCATTGTTTACTAAAGACGATTTCATTCTAGCAGACTTTTCTGGTATGTGACATAAAATTTTTTGCTTCATTTTGACTGCTGGGTTTGTCTCCTTGATCTATGTGTTTTCTATACTTGTTTTCACAAATTTGTAATATTTTAAGTTGTGAGCCTGCATGGTGGTGCTGCAATGGGAGTACAGGACTTCAACATTTTAATAAAATAAATGGTTGTTATTGTTGTTGTTTAAATTTGTATACCACCCTATACCTGCAGGTCTCAGGGCGGTTCACAGGATAAAATCACAAAATAAAAACACAAAATACATAATCAAAATAAAAGCAAGGACAACCCAATAAAATAAAAAGGGTTTCCTTCAGTCCTCTCTTCTTTAGACCAGGCATGCACAGTCCCTTAAGCCTCTTATATGCCTCGTTTTCTGTTCCATAGCCCATCTTCGTTGCCCTCCTCATAATCAGTTCCAATATGCCTGTATCCTTCTGAAAGTGCAGCACTGGGTCCAGTACTCTGAATGAGGTCCTAGTAACACAGAACCAAGTGTGACTATTATTTCACAGGACTGGAAATCTATGGGTGATATCCATATGCTGATAGAAGGGAATCCATTAGCATAACAGAGAAGAAGGCAATTTCCAGTTTACCCCTCCCTATAGTGCCCTACATACCCCCTAAATCTGCTCTTGGCAACCCCCAGCACTGTGGAACAGATACAGAGGGAATCACAAGGGGGAAGGAAAATTGGCAAAAATTGCCTCCCCACTTCCTCTGACAGATTCCAGCCATAATTGGATACCACTCTACGGTTTTATTAATGGATACCTAAATCGCATTAGACTTTTTTGCAGCCTCATCAGATAGCCGACTCATATTCAGCTTGTGATTGATTATAATCCCAATATCCTTTTCATGTGTACTACTGACAAGTCTTTTTGAAAGAGGAAGGCATAGGCGTGCTTAAAAATTGTCCCAGCACAGCCTGAATGTTGGAGGTCACATTTCTTTTTCTTTCTTTTCTTTAGTGAACAACACCGTGCTGTCAACCAATGTACTGGCACATCAGTCAAAAGCAATATTTCTTTTAATCTCTACAACTTTTTCATAACTGGCAAATGACTGGGGTATGTTAGTTAAACTTTTTAACCCTAGCATATCTCTCTCTCTCTCTCTCTCTCTCTCTCTCTCTCTCTCTCTCTCTCTCTCTCTCTCTCTCTCTCTCTCTCTCTCTCTCTCTCTCTCTGTTTATCCCCACCCCACCCCCTTTCATATCTTGTGGCACTGAAATAATTTTGCAAATGATACAGGCTTTATATTTATCAAGACAGTTTTAATCTCATGTTTCTATCTTTTGTTGCTTCAGAGCAAAGAGTGAGCAGGTAATAAGTTAACAAACAGAAAATGGGATGAAGGTCAAAGCTTTCAAGTGTGTCAGAGCTGGCTCACAGCTACTCCTGAAAAACGCAGAACTATGATCTGCACTAGGTCCACATTTAAAACAGCATTGGTTAAGGGTTCTGAGAGTTGTTAGGAGACTCCTATTCCCTTCAGAGAGCTGCAGTTCCCAAAATTATCTGAGAAAAGAGATGGATTATTAATTCTTGGTACCTTTAACAAACTACTGCTACACCTGCTGAGAGTCTGAGGGCCCTTCTCCTGCCTCTCTCCACTAGGCCTAGGACTGATAGACTACAAAAGGACAGCTCCTGCGCTGCCCAGCAGAGATACTGGTTACATTCTTTTAAACTGCTTTTTAATTGTGTGTTTTAAAAAATAATAATAATAATAATAATAATAATAATAATTGTTTTTAATTGTTTCTAACTTTTTGTGTGTGTGGAGGGCTGTTTCTCTTTATATTTTGATTGTGTATGTTGTGTTTTTATATTGTAATTTTATCTTGTAAACCGCCCTGAGACCTGTGGGTATAGGGCGTTATATAAATTTAATAAATAATAATGATAATAATAATAATACAGCTACCAGGATTCTTTGGAGGAAACAGTGGCTGTTTAAGGGGGTATATTACTGCTTTGAATGTATTCTGCAGATGGGGCCTGGCCTGGTTTTTTTGTACAAGCCAGGTTCATTTCCATCTTGGGGAACCTCCTACAGATGCAGAATGGCGAATCACCGAAAAGAACAGAGCAGCAATTGCTATCAAAGAACTCTAGGGTAGCATCATAAAGGAACTGGGAGGAGTTCATAACATAGTTCTTTGCCACAGCAGCTTCAACTCTCCCAAATCTAGGGCATTGCTGATGTGGGAAGAAGCAGCATCATGGGCAACCATGCCCTACAGCCTGGGTGTTGCCCCAGTGGTCCAGGAAGAAGCTGTGCTTCTGCATCTCCCACATCACTTGAGTAACATCCCTATGTTGGATTGCGTCCCATGTGTGTATCTGGATAGCTCAGTGGTTTCCATCACATCCAAGGAGCCTGGAAAGTGTTTCAAGCATATTTCCTCCTCTTACTTGTAATATTGCTTTCATTTTAAGAGAAAGGTATCAAGGTGCTATTTATTCGTATAACCTGCACAAATGATGGCAGGCTTTCAAATATGTCAATATGTGGTGTGGTTTTTGTTGCTGTTTTCAAAATAATAATGCCTACTATTTGAGTTTCAACCCTTTTCCAACCATTTTTAATGTCTACTTATAATTTTATATTGGGTGCAAAAAAACCCACTGGTCTAGGCAGGGGTTCACAATTGAATAAAAGGAAACTTATAAAGGAAACTTTATGGGAAGGCTTCTGATAACACTGACTTTTTGTCTTTGGAATATTTCACATTTGTTCCCTGTTGTATATCAGCCAGGTTTGCTGAGTTTTTAAACAGGAACAAGGCAATTTGTTCAATATTGATATGCAAGTTAGGTGCTGCTTCACTTAGAGACCCGGGACTTACACAACAGAAGAAAGCGTCTTAACACCTTTTTATCTTTTTTTAACGCTGAAATTCTTTCATCATAACTACCTGGCCTGCTGGAAGAGAGAAATTTCAAACAGCACCCCTTTTTTTCTCTCCTGGTCTCTTTGTAACCAGATTGTGTGTTCTGACGTGGGAGGAGAAATGGAGTAAAGAGGTTTAATATTTGAAATTTATAAATGCTAAAAAAACAAAAAGCTACACCAGATTGACAGTGCAATAGATTTTACCTAGACAGGTTTTGATCTCAGGAGTGTAAATACGAATGCCACAGTAAGACATTAGTTTTCAGGGCTTAAAAAAATAGATATACAAACAAAAGAAAATTTTTCGGTTTCCTTGATTTGTATTAAACCCTCAGGAAAATTTACAATTTATTCATGTTATGACTCACAAGGTACGCCAATGCTGCAAATGCAATCTTGAGAGAAAGAGCACTTCAATCCAAAAGGGAATCTGTGTTAACAGTATGCAACCTGAAGATTCTTTCTTTCTTTCTTTCTTTCTTTCTTTCTTTCTTTCTTTCTTTCTTTCTTTCTTTCTCTCTCTCTCTCTCTCCCTCTCTCTCTCTCTCTCTCTCTCTCTCTCTGTGTGTGTGTGTGTGTGTGTATCTTTTTCAGTGTATGAAGAGATGTGTATCAAGACAATATATTCGTAGTAATAATAACAACCATTACATACAAACAATTTATGTAATAGGTAACCGACCTGAATAAACTTTCTGCATGATTAAAGCTGCAGTGCTATCTATACACACTTACCTGGGAGTTGTTGTTGTTTAGTCCCACTAATATAAATTAGACTTACTTCTGAGTAGACATGCATCAGCATGTGCTACAAAGTCTTTAATTACAGAAAAGGAGATTAAACGGAATGATTAAGCAGGACGACAGGAGGAAAACTAGTGGAATATAACTTTCTGCTTCTCTCTTCCTGAAAGCTGTCGAAATGATAGCCTCGATGCTAGCGAGCCTTTGCAGTACACATGGCTGAGCTGCCATAAAAGCACCAGAGCCGATCTTCCTAGATAGGTTAAAAGATGACACTGTGGTATTTTAAGCAGGGATTATTTGATTCACCCCTCCCCAAGTTTTATAGGGAGGTGAATCAAAATCTGATTTGTTGCACCAGGTATCACTGGTGCATCTGCCCAAGCTTTGGAATTTGTGCGGGTGTTGGAAGCGGAATGTCTCCTGGGGAAAAGAGAGGTGATCTGAAGCAAGTGATTCTCCTTCAAGGATGCTCTGTTCAATCCATTATCTTGCGTTGGTGTGCTATAGTCTACTCTATCAAAATACAATGATTGAATAAAACATTTTATCTCAAATAAATGAATGCACTGATTTAATAAAGATTCTACTGTGTGGTATTATAGTTCCCCAGATGAACACTGAAATTTGAAATGTGCAAGATTTTCAAGTGTCCAAGTTGAATCATGGCGGCCTCTCTAAAATCGAGATTACTTCTACAAACCCAGTTAAAATAAAAACTGCCCTCCGCTTTTTGATTAGACTCTGGCACTTATTTTTAGGTAACCTGCTTTTACTATTATAACTGTGTCTGGCACTGGAGATTCATATTAAGAAGAGTTGACAATTTACTAATTTATGATCTCTTTCCGTGTATTTTAGTGTTTTTGGCAGGCTAGCCAGTGTTGATGTATTAGCTAAGCATTCAAACTACAGACTTGAGATCTTGAAAGCTTTTTTTGGAAAAAATATAACTTACTTTCATCTGAACACTGAATTTTTTACACATATTTAAAATTTTAATTTACAAAAAAAAAAGACTGGATACCTGAGAAATGAACCCTTATGTTACATGCAAATGCCCCCCCCCTTTTTTGCATCTTTTATTCTGGTTTTGGGGTGGATTTTTGTCAATTGTTGTTTTTCAAGTCATTCTTTCTCTGTTTCTTTGAATTGTGTACAACTGCTTATTGGCAATACCTAGAACAGAGGGTATTGTTCTTGGCCTCCATAATCACTGCTCATTGGCAATGCTGATTAGGGTTGATGGGAATTCTAGACCAAGGACGCCTATAGGATACCACATCAGCCTACCCTCCAACATTTCTCTGATAAAAATAGGGACGTCCCATTCCATAATGATAATTTTACTATTTATACCCCACACATCTCGCTGGGTTGCCCCAGCCACTCTGGCCACCTTCCAACATATATAAAAACATAATTAAACATTTAAAAAACTTCCCTATACAGGATTGTCTTCAGACTGCTTGGGCGTTGGATAACTTCATACCCTCCAACATTTCTCCAATGAAAATAGGGACATCCTAAGGAAAAGTGGGACATTCCAGGATCTAATCAGAAACAGGCTTTCATAGGCTTCAGATAGTTGTGTATTTTCAAAAAGTGGATATTAACTATCCTATATTTATAATAATAATTTTTTCTTTATACCCCACCCTTCCCAGTTCAAAAAGCAGGCTCAGGGCAGCTAACAACAAATTTAAAACACTTTAAAACAATTATAAAAGCAGCATAAAATACAGTATAAAAACATGAGTAACAATAAATTTCAAAAATCAATTAGATAATCCCCAGGGCTAGCTGGCTGAATTGGTACTACCTGGGCCAGCAAGGAGGCCAGGGGAGAATTAGCTGTGGGGTCTCAGAGTGGGTGATCTTCATAAAAGGGGAGGGGGAAGGAAGAGAATGGAAATAAAAGATCAGGCTGAATTCAAATTAAAGGCCAGGCGGAATAGCTCTGTCTTATAGGCTTGACGGAAGGAGGTTAAGTCCTGAAGGGCCCTAGTCTCATGGGACAGAGCATTCCACCAGGTCAGAGCCATCACTGAGAAGGCCCTGGCCCTGGTGGAGGATAGTCTGACTTCCTTAGGGCCCGGGACCTCTAAACTATGGTTATTCATGGACCTTAAAGTCCTCTGCGGGGCATACCAGGAGAGGCGGTCCCGTAGATACGAGGGCCCTAAGCCACAAAGGGCTTTAAATGTCAAAACCAGCACCTTGAACCTGACCCTATACTCCACCGGGAGCCAGTGCAAGATGTGTGATATGAAAAGACAATACTTTGGGGTCAGTCATTCATGGATAGGGGCCAGTAAACTGAAGCTGAATCCTGATAAGATGGAGCTGCTGTGGGTGGGTGGTTCTCATGTCCAGGAATCCAATGTTCATACAAAATTATGCATAATTTGGCGAAAGTGGGTAGAGAAAAGTTCTTTTTCCTCACAATACTTGCTGGGACAACTCAGTAGGAAGAGCGTGAGATTCATCAGGGTTGTGGCTTCGAGACCCACATTGGGCAAAAGATTCCTGCTTTGCAGGCTGTAGGACTTGTTGACCCTTGTGAGCCCTTCCAACTTTGCAATTATACAATCTAGAACTCAAGGCCATGAAGCTGAGGATTAGAAGATTCGGGACAATCAGAAGAAAGCACTTCTTCACACAATGCACAGCTAAACTATGGAATTTGCTCCCACCAGAGGTAGCAATGGCCATCAAGTTGGTTGGCTTTAAAAGAGGATCAGAGAAATTCACAGAGGACGAGGCTAGCAATAGCTGCAAGCCATGATGGCTGTGCTCTCCCTCCACCCCTGGAAGCAGTGAGCCAAGAGCTGTTGCTGGGGATCACAAGTGGGAAGAGTCCTCTTGCCCTCAGACCCTGCTTGTCGGCTTCCCATAGGCATCTGGTTGGCCACTGTGGAAACAGGATGTTTGACTGGGTGGGCTAGTGGCCTGATCCAATATGCTTCTCTTATGCCTTTAATGCACTCTATGTAGGGCTGCCTTTGAAGATGGTCTGGGAGCTGCACCAAGTGCTGAATGCAGCTCCCAGGATGTTGAGTGTGGCAGTTTGATAGAACCATGTAATGAGAGGACAGTAGAAGAAGAATAGATGAGCCTTCTTGTGTTTTGGCTCATCTTCCTCTTTTTCTTTTTTCTTTTTTTTTCACTCACCCTCCTCCTCTCCTTTTTCTTTTTTCTTTCCCATAATGCCTTATGTTTTATGCCATGTACTTCAATATTTTTTGTAGTTTTTTAGCTTTTTTCATTATTACTACTATTAAGGAATTTTCTTTTGTAATTTTGGTTGTCTATATTTAGATGTATTTGTTTAAAGCAAAATAAAAGTATTTTAAAAAATTTAAAAATGAAGAAGAAGAAGAATTTGGACTTGATATCCCGCCTTTCGCTCCCCTGAAGGAGTCTCAAAGCGGCTAACATTCTCCTTTCCCTTCCTCCCCCACAACAAACACTCTGTGAGGTAAGTGAGGCTGAGAGACTTCAAATAAGTGTGACTAGCCCAAGGTCACCCAGCAGCTGCATGTGGAGGAGCGGGGATGCGAACACGGTCCACCAGATTACAAGTCCACCACTCTTAACCACTACACCACACTGGCTTTCATTGAGCAACCAGGCCCAATTTAGGGTGTTAGTATGGGGTTTAGGGTCCTAGCCACTCAGTGGCTTTGCACTCAGGGACCCAAGTACTTAAAAGATTCCTAACCTCACTATCACCTTATGATCACCAGGGGAGGCCCCATTGGTGGTGGTGGTGCTGATCAGCTGGCATTGACCCATGGCTTTAAAAATATATTTGTATTGTTTTTATTGTTCTGCTGCTGTGGCCTTGGGCTCTTTTGGGAAGGCGGGGAGGATAATTCCCCTAATAATTACTGAAATGTGTTGGAAGTTTCATATTTAAAGATAAGCGTGGGCTGGCTTATGATTCAATTTGATAACATTGTTGATATCATGGGCCACCCTGTGCTGTCATTTTGTGCCAACTTCACCTGAAAGCAGCATGGACCTTCTGACTCCAGGAATACTTCCCCAGAAGGAGGACCTAGTGCTTTTTATGGGACTTTCTATGTCTTGTTTTCTCACTTTCTCTCTCACTTTCTGAAAGTAAGAGAGAGGAAGAGAACTGCTTCTTCGATATATTTACCATATACAATATGGCACAATCAAAAATGCTAATATTGAAGTGGGACTTAAATTGCATTTTCACCTTCCTTTATTCCTCTGAGTTCCTTCTCCATGTCTGATTAACTCGTGTCCTGCTGTTTACACTTCAAGAACGGGGCCTCCAAATCTGCTGTGTATCGTCACTCTTGAGTGGTTGGCAGGTAACTCGCTGCCATTCCTTTCATTTAACACAATCTCAAGGAATACGTGGGAATATTTACCTTGCAGCCAAATACACTGATCATAATAAATGAAAGTAATCATGGACACCTCAAATGAGTCATTAGAGTGTTTCCTGCCTTTGAAAAGCTGCTTTAATAATGTTGATTGCCTTGCAAGGTAAAAGGCACGGTATAAATTAGCTCATTGATGACAGCATGGAAGTCTCCACATGGTGGTCCTTGACAGCATCTCTGTTCTTGAGGCAGGAATAAAAGATAGTGGCTTTCAGAGCCAGGCGTTTAGCACTAGTCTGTTTTCAGGTGTGTGGGGGTAATTATCTACATAATATAACTATTTCGATAGCTAAACCAGTTACCCCCCATTGGTGTTTGGTTTCCGCGGTGCAAGACACGACACTCTTTATAGCACAGTCCCCAGTGCAGACAAAAAGCTTTCCTGGGGTTGAGATCCTGCCACTCACGTAATTATTTCGAGACAGACAGCTCCATTACTTCAGTGCCTGCACTTCAGAAGAGGAATGGAAACATTAGGAAAAGTTTTTTTCTTTGATGTAGAATATGCTGCCACTTTTTTGTTATTAAAATAGGAGCTAACGTTAAATAAATAAAATCTTGCCTGGAGGCTTCTGAAAACTAATGTTGTGTTTTGACAGTGTTGGCCCCCCCCCCCATTCCTGAAAGCATTGTGCGAGTTAACTTAGGACTTCACGATTTTTGCTTCTTGCTACATATACTAAACTCTCTTCTTTTCATCTTCCCCCTCCCCTTTGCATCCTCTCCCAAGCTCATGCACAAACTCTTGGAACTTTTATTTATCAACTCCATTATTAAATGCTTTCTCTCCCCTCCCTCCTGCCTCATATATGTGCAGACTTTTCTTCTCCTAACCAGGGGTACAAGCACTCACACCAAGAGAAGGAAGCAAGGGCTGCTCTCCTTTCTTAGATAAAGGACTCTTGAAAAGATACTGAAAAATAAGCAAAGGTTGCAATCGTATACACCAGGAGCAGATTATACACCTGTGGCCAATGTTAGAAACTCAGATATATAAGCTACTTGCCAAAATGGAATGCCTAGTTGCCATTTTGGGGCCAGACGTCTCAAAAGTCATATTTTTCAATACGACTCTTTGGTTCCTCAAATCCATCCTGATTGTGCAGATAAAATATAGCGGATAGGATTCTACAGGATGTGTCGCTAGTGTGTGAAAACAGTCAAGATCCAAGGATCCCCAGGCACTCACCTCCAGGTGATGGGAGACGTCAAGCGCCATCCTGGCACCCAGGCATCTTCACTTGGTCACAAGTGGTCGATAGCCAGGTGAAAAATGTGCCTGGTGGATTTCAAATGTAGCCCTCCAAATGGACTTCAACTCCCATTAGCCCTAGCCAGCATGACCAATGGAAAGGGAGAATAAAATTGTCATCCCGAAACATCTGAAGGGCCAGTGTTTCACTGCTCCTGCTATACACACTTGGAAGTAAATCCTGTTGCAGGCATAGAATTGTGCTGTACAGTGGTACCTCGGGTTAAGTACTTAATTCGTTCTGGAGGTCCGTTCTTAACCTGAAACTGTTCTTAAACTGAAGCACCACTTTAGCTAATGGGGCCTCCTGCTGCCGCTGCTGCACCGGATAACGATTTCTGTTCTCATCCTGAAGCAAAGTTCTTAACCCGAGGTACTATTTCTGGGTTAGCGGAGTCTGTAACCTGAAGAGTATGTAACCTGAAGCATATGTAACCCGAGGTACCACTGTACGTGAAACAACCTAGAATTACCTTTGGGGGGGGGGAAGGAACCTACACAAAGAATTTCATTTGTATGTATAATGGATAAGCTGGAACTTTCAGGGTGGGGGCCTTTAAAATTAGCTCTCAATATGCATTGGGTTGAGATTGGAATTCCCTTTTACAATGGGGTATCTTGGCAAATGGCAGCCAGGATCCACAATAAGGCAGAAATTGAATTACCAAATGTATTCAAGCTAGGGTTGCCATATGCCCCATTAAGCAGTGTCTGGCCAGACATCACTGAAATGTCCAGGAAAATCGGTAGTGTAGATTTTGGTGATTTTCATTAAAAAATAGCTCAAAAACTCATTTTTGTTGGTGAAATCAACAACTTTGGACAAAGAAGAAGAAGAAAGCTCAACAATCAAAATTCAAGCTTCTGAATCAACCCTAAGAGTAGGCAATCTTGTAGTCTAAAAACTGATGGGGGGTCAGTTTGAGATAGGCTTGCCACGCGGCAAGAAAATTCCTGACAGGTTTTTGGGTATAAAAATGGCAATGTGATGGAAAAAGAGTGAAAACAGCTCAAAAAGCTTAAAATCTTTTTTTTTTTTAAGCTGAACGATTTTGGGGTCTTCCTAAAAAAAAGCTCAATAACTTTGTGGGTGTCAGGAATGGAATGTTACTTTTTGAAATATAGCAACCCTAGTTTGAGAGAGCAAGGCTGGCACAGGCCTAGGGGCAAGAGACAGGAGAAGGAAGCAAGGGAAATATAGCTGAATAAAGCCATACACAAATGAGGCAAAGTAGCTTATTCCCTGTGGTGTTCTGGTAAAACATGGATGGAGGTGGCGAAATACCGTATTTTTCGCACCATAGGGCGCACCGGACCATAGGGTGCACCCATTTTTGGGGGGGGAAATAAAGGGGAAAAAATTATTTTCCCCCCCCCCCAGGCGCGGGGCTGGGGCGGGGGAAGCTCGAGCTTCCCCCGACCCCAGCCCGCAAACAGGCAGCTCTCTGCAAGCCGTGGGAGCACTCCCGCTGCTTGTGGAGAGGTCCGCGAAGCCTGGGCGCGCTGAGCTCAGCGCGCGCAGGCTTCGGCATGCTGGCAACTCTCCGCAAGGAGCCGGAGCGCTCCGGCTCCTTGCGGAGAGGTCCGCGAAGCCTGGGCGCGCTGAGCTCAGCGCGCGCAGGCTTCGGCATGCTGGCAACTCTCCGCAAGGAGCCGGAGCGCTCTGGCTCCTTGCGGAGAGGTCCGCGAAGCCTGGGCGCGCTGAGCTCAGCGCGCGCAGGCTTCGGCATGCTGGCAACTCTCCGCAAGGAGCCGGAGCGCTCCGGCTCCTTGCGGAGAGGTCCGCGAAGCCTGGGCGCGCTGAGCTCAGCGCGCGCAGGCTTCGGCATGCTGGCAACTCTCCGCAAGGAGCCGGAGTGCTCCCGCTCCTTGCGAAGAGGTCCGCGAAGCCTGGAGAGCGTGAGGGGTCGGTGCGCACCGACCCCTCTCACTCTCCAGGCTTCAGCGAAAGCCTGCATTCGCACCATAGGATGCACACACATTTCCCCTTCATTTTTGGAGGGGAAAAAGTGCGTCCTATGGTGCGAAAAATACGGTAAGCTCCCACTTAGTGGGCCATTCAACTACATTTCATTTTGACTGTTTCAAGTATGTAACAATATGTGCTAATACACATACACAGGACCTCCATATGTATATATGAAAAAAATACATGCGTTCAGAATTTGAAGAACCATAAAGTTTAATGCACTGTGAACAGTGCTAAGGCACATTGGCTCCAATTCAGCTCCGATCTTCTGTAAGAGCCGGGTGGGGAAATGCATATCCTGTTTTTCATCTAAATTCAGACTGTTCAGTAAGGGCTGCAACTGCATTGTGGTTCAGATGTGAAACAGTGACTGTTGAAACCTGCTTCCAATACAGCTCTCCCATTGCCTTACCACACTTCTTGCAAGTTTGCTGGTTGTTAGCATGTACCCACATGAGCCTTGGGGATTTAGAGGACAGTTGTTACAACTTCCTTTTCCTTTTGGCCAAGGGTGGTGGTAAGGATACATTCCAAATCATCACCAAAATCTGGAGTCACAATGGCACCATTCATCTTCGAAAAATCTGATTGCATCCCTTTTTAACTGGAAACAATGAATCTGCAACGTAAGCCCGGGGTGTACTCTGAACACTTATGCTGCAGCAATTCTGTTGAAATTTGGGTCTGGCTGATGGGAGATGGTATGGGAATCCTGTGTACAATCCACTGGAGATGGAGATGGAGAAAGGACCGGGCATTACTATAAATAAATAAATAAATAAATAAATAAATAAATAAATAAATACCCCATGAGTCCAACTTACCCATAATAAACACAAGGGATGGGATTCAGCTAAGTATTACTCAGAGTAGACTCACTGAAATTAATGAACATGGCTAAGTTATATTGATATCCTATGTTTCCTAGAAGAAGCTCTAGGTGATGTACACCTGTGAGGCAAGTTAGGCTAGAAGTCACTGCTGGCGCAAGGTCACCCAGTGAGCTTCATGGCTGAGTGGGGATCTCAACCCTGGTCTCCCAGGCCCTGCTCCAACACTCTAACCCAGGGGTCCTCAAACGTTTTAAACCAGGGGCCGGTTCACTGTCCCTCAGACACTGTTGGGGGCTGGACTATATTTTGAAAAAAATATGAACCTATGCAAGCCGGCGCGGCATTTCAGTGGCAGAGCCGCCGCCGCTTGAGGTGCTTGTTCCCATTCAATGCCTCAGCAGTCCCCACGTGCTGAGGTAAACCTGGCGCAGCATTTCAGCCGGATTTATGAGCCTGGTGGGCCAGATGTGGCCTGCGGATCATAGTTTGAGGACCCCTGTTCTAACCATTACGCTACACTGGGCCTCAAACTCTGAAATAGTTGGCCTTTATCTAGGTGTCAGACTTAGGAGCAAATAGGAGTTCTGCCCATGGAGAAGGAGTGCTACACAACTTGACATATCTGACTAGGCAGTACTTCATAATGGGAATTTGACTGAGCTGCCACACTTGATAGCAGAAAGGAATAAACCCCCCACCCCCCACCCCATGGCTTCTTATTTCTCTTTCAGGAGAAAAATCACAAGCCCCGCTCTGAAGACACATCAAGGATGGAAAAGATCCGTCATAGAAATTGATCCTCACGATGTATTCTTTTTACTCAAATAGAGCTACTGAAATTTCCATAGGTTCCTGTGCTTCGTATGCCTCATAATCTTGGCTTTACAGTATTTCCAAATCCTGGGTGTTCTGGTCGCTTTCTAAAGCATTCACTGGGCAATGCTGCCTCCAAGTGTTCAAGGTGAAGAAGGCCACATTTAACAGTTGCTCAGAAAACTTTGCCGCATGTCAGCATTCTCTGCCGATTTGGAATGATTAAAATGCTTGTTTCTGGCACCCATGTTATTAAAAGTGCACTTTGTTTTTGCCCTAACAATGTGCCGTTCGTGTGACCTAGAATAAACGCATTTATGGACAGAAAATTTGGATTTCGTGAGGGAATGCAATTCATATTCCATGTAAAAATATCAGCTGTGAGTTACTTAATATACTCGGAGAAACAAGAGTTAAAAACAACATTTACTGCCACAGGCACAACAAAATGAGGAAGACCACCATCTACAACCCAATTATTTTAAAGAATTTCCTTCAATTTTAAGCCACTAGCTCTAGAACAACTGGATTATGGATTGCATTCTGAAAAAGAAACTAAGTCAGGGCTGGCTAACCTATGAACTTTCAGCTGTTGTTGAACTACAGCTTCCACCATCCCTAACAACTAACCATTATGCCTGAGGCTGATAGAAGTTGGAGACAAGCAAGATCTGAAGGGCCACCAGTTCCCCATTCCTCATCTAGGTCATTCTCTCATTGTTTTCAGTTGTTTCCTTCATCCTGTAGCTTCTTTCTATGTAGTTACAACAGCTGTGCTAGCTTATTCAACATGAGGTCAAATAGTTAGATATACTGCCTGTGGTGCTCACTGCATCACTTGGAAGTCTGTCAGTTTTCTGGCTTTTTGTTTCTGTTTTGTTTTTCTTTTTTAAAAAGGTAGCAGATGCAGGGGCCTGTGACAGCAATACATCGACACCATGTGCCTTTTCTTACCTGACGTAATCTCAAGAAAATGTATGATTTTGCACTGGGAACAATGGAAGGGTAGATAGGGGTTAAACATTATCTTTTCATACCCAGTGAAAATGCTCCTTCCTGGCACTTACTTACTTACTTATTTTATTTGCTTGTTAAATGTGCAGCCCATCTTTCTGCCAAATGGTGCCATAAATAAATAAATAACCAGCCAGCCAACCAACCAATGAGCTATCACATGATATGTGATTTGGCTCTACCTTGCATGCTCTCTTTCAAATAAAGCAAAATAAGAGTTTGGTTTTGCTTTTCCAAACCCAACAACAGTTTCTTCCTTGGTAAGTATTAGAACTGAAACACCCTGCTGAAGTTCTAATCGCTTTTCTTTGCATCTTTGATTTAGTTAGTTTTAGCAAGACTCAGAACAGCAGGAAAGGCTTATACATAAAATATAAAGAAATAAGTGCATGCTATTCTGAATTTTTTAAAAAGGAATTCCTAGTAGATTGCTTGGGCGTGGAATGGGAAGTTACCACAATGCTTTATATGGATAAGAACACATAATTTTTTGACAGCAATGTTTTGCAAGTTCTCTAAACACTGCTCTGATCTTACTGTTGATGGCGAGAGCACACACACCAAACTGCATTTATGAGAAGTGATGAAGGTGGAAGGAAACTTGGGGCTTAACTTCCATTGTGTGTGATTCTGGTAATTAAATTTAAGGAGAGAACAGATGAGAAAGACACAGACCAACTATTTGAAATCTTATCTGAAAGTAATTAAACTGGATGTGCAAAAAGGGTAGAAATTTTAGAGTTGAAGTGGACTGCTCCGGAGGGCTGTTTCTAACTGAGAAATACTTCTACTTGCAATGTTTCTAATGGTCTGAATCGTCATTCAGGCACTGTGTCTAGTAAGAGAACATTTCTGTCGGCCAGAACAGTCTGCTACTGATCTTAAGGTGATCAAGGAATTTCAATAGGAGGTTCAGAAGTGGAACTGCTGGAACCAAGAGTTTCATTCTTTTCATTTTGGCCTGAATAGAGACAATCGGACTCAATGGGACTCACAGGTGGGCATAAAATTTGAAGTTCCCCTGGATTGCATTTGTGTTTGAAATGATGAAAAACGACCACAGGGCCACCTCTTTCGGATGTGAAAATGGCCAAGGGGTATTCAGTGACTTATTCAATAGCCAAGAATGGTAAGAATCATCTGGAGGAAAAGTGTGTGTGTGTGTGTGTGTGTGTGTGTGTGTGTGTAAACTCTTATGGAAAAGTAGAGAGAGGTGAGTAACAAACTTGTGAACAAGGAAAACTCATTTTTGCACTTTCTGTTCAGAAACCACTTGAGAAATGCTGTTTGTGATCCAGGTTACTGAGGGGTAGCTTGTAAACAAGAGCTTCCCTGTCAGCTCACTCAAGGACAGAAAAGGGAAACCAGGCAGAGAAACAACCTGCCTTCTGGAACAATGAGAGGCATGGTTTGGCAGCCCCAGGGGCTCTGATAAGATGTGCTTCCTTCTAAATATTTTAATGAGCTAAGCAGCGGGCATTCCCCGTTGAGCACTCTCTTCATGGCTGTTGCTAAGCAAAACCAGTGTAAACATTGTTTGTTTTTTAAAAAACAAATTCTTCTAAATCTTAAAGGTACTCAGGTAGCTTTTCAGAAACCA
Source organism: Podarcis melisellensis (assembly GCF_964234715.1). Lineage (NCBI taxonomy): Eukaryota > Metazoa > Chordata > Lepidosauria > Squamata > Lacertidae > Podarcis > Podarcis melisellensis. The sequence goes on along the minus strand of NC_138528.1, from coordinate 38,165,568 downwards.
CCCCAAGCAGGTGTGCAGCTGAGGTGAAGCCATTCTTCAGCAAACACAAGGCCACCTCTTCACCCTGCGTCCTTTCTCATCTTCCATCCATGAGGATTTTAAAAACCAACATGGAGACATCATTATCCAGTCTGCTCCCTTCAGGGCAATCCTACATTTTTCAAACAAGTCCACCCTGTTTAGGGCCTGATCCACACACATTCAGCAAAACCCTGTGGTAAAATACTTCTGAGAGACCATCATTTCCGACGGCAGGCAGAAGGTCCAGGTCTGAATGTTTCCTCATAGGAATGGAACTCCGTGCACACTGTAAAGGAGCACAGCAGGAAGAGGGCTAAACTGGAATCTTATACCCATAATCTTTGTTTTCTACATGCAAGGAAGGTGTTGTTAGTTACTTACTTACCACATTACTATCCTGCCTTTTCTCCATTTGTAGAAATGTTTTTATTGTTTCTAAATTTCGTGGAAATTTTATTGTGTTTTATTTCATACTGGGTGGAATGCTATGCCTTGCTCTTCCAATTATTCCGTCTGAGCATTGCAGCTTGCCAGATGGAACAATGCTCCCCCCTCTCCAACCCCCATGTTCTGGAGCTTCTGCAAATGCCCTCCGCAAGCCCATTTTGCACAGTGCGAGGGGCACATGTTGGAGGAGAGAGGGGTAAGGCCTCATTGTGCAAGGAGACGTCCTCATTCAGGGCTTCCACTGATGGGGCTGGTTAAATGAGTCCCAGCACTTGTTTTTCAGGCTGGGAAGCAGTTTAAACCTTTGTAAAATAAATAAAACATTGACAGCAAATATTGGTCTCTCCTCCTCTTGTCTCTCTCTCCCCGCCCCCATTTTATCCTCATAAAACAACCCTGCAAGGTATGTTGGGCTGAGAGAGCGACTGGCCCAAGGGCACCCAATAACTGTCATGGCCACCTGGAGCTTTGAACTTGGGATTTCCTGGCCCTAACCTAACACCCTCACCCTACACAACTCTGGCATTTCACAACGCAGTGCCTCACAGCAATCCAAACTGGGTTCAACCCTTTCATCACAGACATAAATGTGGGGAGGATGAGCTGAAAGAATACTTCGGATGTGTGACGATGTGGGTTTCAGGACACATGGTTAATAGGTTATGAAGTTCTTCCCCCACCCGCCACCACAGTCCAGTCCCCATTTTTTCTTCAGCCACTTTCTCTCTGCTGGATTCCCACAGTATTTGGAGTGCAGTTAATCGCTTGCACAGGAAAGGGGCTTTCATAAATCACAGAGGCAAGCAGTCAAGGATTTTTCATGCATTCCTTTCCTATGTAAATGATCTGTAACTTTCTTGTGAATCAGGCCCATCGATTCTCACTCGCACACACGCTGCCCTTCCCCTCCTCCCCACCAACCTCCCTGCACGACTCCCCCCCCCTCCCCCCCACTCCACTTGCCGGATTCTCAGAATTGCAATCTAAATGGCCCTGAAACATTTGAAGACGATTAAAGTTTAGCTTTGCATATCAGTGACCTACCAGCAATTCCCACTAAAGCTCTGATGTATATACTGCATTTGATCTACAGCTAGATGATTCAGAAAGAAGTGATTCCAGAAGTGCTTTCTTCCCCCACAGAGTACCGGAAAAATGCCCTCTGGAGACACAGCATAATAGCAGCTATTTCCTATGAGCATCCTACAGGCCAGGGACACTCCAGTAAGTTGCCAGCCATTGCCTTTTGGCTTCCTTCCTGTTTTGCACAACACATAAATCACCAGGACTGATTTCTTCTGTCTTATTAGCAAGATTTAAGAAGCTTAATAAAATACATTTGGCAGGTTATACCATTGCTCCTCTTATATCCAGCTACTATACATTTTTTGTTGTTCTTTAAGAAAAAACATAACCCCTATTTCCTCTGGCAGAAAGCAAAGGTTTATAACAGGATCTTTTTTTCTTTTTCTTTTTGCAAGTAATAATAATGTTATTTCCTTTGCTTACAAAAAAAAAAAAGGAAGCAATACTGAAGGCAACGGAAACCAGCTTAAAATCTGTGGTGTCTCTATGGGAGCCAAATCAGGGCAAGGGGAGGGAAGCTGTGTGTTTCATGGAGGTTCTCCATGCTTGGACATGGTCAAACCTATCAGTGAAATACTTGTGGTTGAAATAGCATGTGCATGTTGAATCCTTCATAGGAACATGCGAAGGACTTGCTGCATCAAGCTAGCACACTCTCCAATGTTTCTCTGATGAAAATAGGGACATCCTATTATCATTATCATTATTATCATTATTATCATTAGAATTATATTTAGACCCCACCCTTCTGACAGGGTTGCCCCAGCCACTCTGGGCAGTTTCCAACATATATGAAAACATAATAAAACATTTAAAAAACAAAACAAAACAAACTTCCCTATACACTGGTACCTCAGTTGTCGAACGGAATCCATTCCAGAAGACCATTCGACTTCCGAAACATTCAACAACTGAGGCGCAATGGGCAGTTGGCTAATTCTATTGAGAAAAATGGAGAAACATGCCTCGGAAGCTGTTTCGACTTCCGAAGTGCGTTTGAAAACGTAAGCATTCATTTCTGTGTTTTTGATGTTCAGGTTCCTAATTGTTCAGCTTCCAAGACGCTAGAAAACCGAGGTTCCACTGTAAAGGGCTGCCTTCAGATGGCTCGGGGGGTGGATAACTTAATAATAATAATAATAATAATAATAATAATAATAATAATAATAATTTATACCCTGCCCATCTGGCTGGGTTTCCCCAGCTACTCTCCAACATTTCTGTGGTGAAAATAGGGACGTCCTGAGGAAAACTGGGACATTCTGGGATCAAATCAGAAACCGGGACATCTTCTATAAATCCAGGACTATCCCTGGAAAATAGGGACACTTGGAGGGTCTGAGCTAATGAGTCATCAAATTCAGCATGCTGTTATCACAGAAGTCAACCAGGTGCCTATGGAAAGCCCCAAAGCAGACCCAGAGCTCAGCAGCACTCTTCTGCCCTGCAGGTTCCCACAACTGGTATTCAAAAATATACTGCCTCTGACCAGACAGAGACTTTGGTCTTTCAGATTTCAGTGGTGCCCTGTGGAAAGCCAACATTCAGTGCCTCCTCACCTCTTGCCTTCCATTCTGCTGAATTCACTATGCCATTGTTCTGACGTCCTGCCGCACTCCCTAGGTTAGGTGTGGCAGAACTGGCTGTGCTGCCTTAAAACCACCTCTGCTCGGGCAGAAAAGGCAGAACATAACCTTCAGGGTTAGTCTTTTCCTCCACAAATTGGCCTGTTCCTCTTTTAAAGCCATCCACGTTGGTGGCCATCAGAGCACCTTGTGGGAGCAAATTCCACAATGCACTCTATAAAGAATTACTTTCCTTTGTCTTTCCTGAATCTGCCAACATTCAGCTTCATTGGAGACTAATATTATGAGAACGGGAGAAAAACTTTTCCCTATCCACTTTCTTCATGCCATGCATGGTCTACTATGTCACCTTTTCTCTAAATTGAAAAGCACCCAGGGTGGTATTAAACTGAAGTTTAACTCAGATGAGACAAGGAGCGAATGGGATATCACCCTTTCTTTGATTTGGAACACCTTTTTTTTCAATATTTGGGTGAAATCTTATTTCTTTTTCCACTGTGGAGAAAATTTATTATTGTTATTATTTAATTGCTTTAAAAACATTTCTAGGCAGGTTTTCATTTTAAAAAACCCCAAAGCAGTTTGCTACTGTGGATGAATACAATCATGGGGAAAATAAATAAATACTATAAAGCAATAATGGTAAGACATATCAGCACAATAAAGCATCAACAAGACAGAAGGCAGTTTAAAATGGTCAGGGGACCACCTGGGTCAAAAGGTATCTTTTTAATGAACGACAAACATACAGCAGTGCCACAGCGGTACCCACCTCTGTTTTGCCACAAGGTGGAATACTGCAAGTCATGGATCCTCTGAAGATCGTAGTGATCTGACAGGTCTACATTTTTCACCTATTTTAGTCTCCAAGAGAGATTCATGTGACCAAATATGGGTGCTCAACTGGATGAAACTGGTTTATACTATTTAAAATTTACTTTGGGACTGTCCGATGAAAGAACCGCAAGGCCCAGTCCTGTTTTGGCTGGAATTGTTCATCTTTCCTAACCAGTCATTTATAATGATAAATGATGAATGGCGAACAAATCGCATTATATTCATTCCAAAGATAAAACCTCAGTGCAAATTGATTCTGCATTACTCAGCATTGTGTCCATTTGAAAACAGATGTAGGTGGTCCCAGCAATGGGAGGGTGAATCCAGACCTGCCCAGTTAGCTTGTGGGTATGTTGTTGTTGTTGTTGTTGTTGGCATCCATTTGTCTTGATAGACAATGGAGTGTGCCTCTGGGGATGCAGTCAAACTGCTGCACTAGCAGCACCAAAATGATTTCCTTGGGGTGCAAGCCTGAGCCATGTGTATGGAAGTCCTGGGCTTCCCAGTAGACAAGACCACCTCCCCCCTCTCTGCCTCACAGATGTGGTCCATAGGAAAGCAGAGCAAGATGTTTGACACCAGCTTGGCTGCAGGAGTTGCCAGAAGGAGGCATACAAGAGAGTTCTTAGGGACTCCACTCTGGATTTGTGTAGGGCTTACTCCTTAACCTTTTAGAGCCAGCATGGTGTAGTGGTTAAGAGCAGTAGACTCCTAATCTGGTGAACTGGGTTCGCGTCCCTGCTCCTCCACATGCAACTGCTGGGTAACCTTGGGCTAGTCACACTTCTCTCTGAAGTCTCTCAGCCCCACTCACCTCACAGAGTGTTTGTTGTCGGGGAGGAAGGGAAAGGAGATTGTTAGCCGCTTTGAGACTCCTTAGGGTAGTGATAAAGCGGGATATCAAATCCAAACTACTACTCTTCTTCTTCTTCTTCTTCTTCTTCTTCTTCTTCTTCTTCTTCTCCTCCTCCTCCTCCTCCTCCTGCTCCCGAAGATGTCCCGCAAGGCAGTGGAGGTTTAGGATGAGGGTTTTCCTCATCCTACCTTCCCAGGATGATGAGCCCATCTACCTGTCACCTCCCTCTACAACACATGCAGAAACAGTCTTCTTTACCATCGGACCCACTATTGGTCTAGTTTGCTCAATCCACTGGAGCCTGTCTTCACAAATGTCTAAGATTTGCGCTCTGGCCCCATGGCTGCCAGTAGCAGCAGAAGCTTTGGAACAAAATCAAGATGCTGTGTCATCTAGACTGCCAGAATAACAGCACAGAACTAGATAAGTTCTGGCTGTAGTATTTATGGGGCTCAAGGGTTCGAACAACAACTGCCCTCCAACCACCACTTGGGAAAATAATTCCCAGTTCCAGAACTTCCAGAATTATCCCAGGGATCAAAGGCACAGTGGCCAGCCTGAGGTCTTCTATCCTTGTTCCCTACTCAAGATGAAGATGCTTTTCTTCTCATGTGCTTTAAGTTAGAAACTTGTTGACATGCCAGAAAGGGGTGTGGTAGCAGAACCAGTGGTAAAACTCCTCAACTGGGGCCTAGCAAGTGCTGTAGCATGTCTGTATCCTTCTCTGCTCTTTACTGGACAACTTCCCATATTATAGGACTGCCAACCATTTTAGGCCAGCAGGCACGTTTTGGTATTTTGAGAGAATGTTCTGCCTGCCAGTCATAAAAAGGATGCCATTGGACGGGTGGCATAATACAAAATGGCTGCAGCATATAAAGGAGCAAAAAAGAGACAAGACCACAAAATATAAAGGAGCAAAAAAGAGACAAGACCACAAAATCAAACAAAAAGGCAGACAGGAATACCCTCCACCCACCCATCAAGGGGGGGGGCACCTAAATCAGCCACTGCCATACTCACTCACAGAGAGAAACTCCTAAGTGAGAACGATTTAAGTGATAGTTTTTCTGCTTTTTGTTGATTAGTGTTCCTAACATAGATCCAATGTGCTTGATTTGCATTTTGTGATTTTCCCTCCCCCTTGTTTTATATCGTTTAGATCATTTCTTGTACTTTCATAATATTTATAGTTTGTTTTGTATTAGGAAGTGAATGTTGTCATGAGCCGTTTCGAGCTCAGCTGGGTTGCTGGGAAAGTGACACACCAAATCAAACCTTTCCCCCATAGGCCTGTTTATGAGTAGGTGGTGTTCAATACAGGAGAGGCCAAGCCAGCGCGAAAGGGAACTGGGCAAGAAAAGCAAACAGTCTCTTGTGCACTGTGGATTTATGAGGGGACAGTGACCTTTTGTGGACACCCTAGAAAGTCCTGATGGGCACAGTGGCAACTGCAGGTGCTGCCATAGGCAACCCCTGCAAGTATCTTGATCCTTGACACCCTCAGCCTCTCAGGTAAGGCAGAACTTTAAGCCACGAGACAGGGGTAGAAGGACTGAGGCATGACTATCAGTGCTTATCATACCTTACATAGTCTGTCAAAGTGCCCATCAGAGGAAGGAAGCAAACAGGTGAGGGATGCAGAATAGTTGCTTATCAGTGCTTGTATTTCTTATAATTCTCAGCTTCACCTTGTACTCTTGCGAGTTCCTCCCCCCCACCCCACCCAACCATCCCTCTTTGAGGAGGTATCAACATACAGTTGTCATTGGTCCTTTGGATTTTATTGCTTTGGACATTTTCCAATGCACAAGTTGCCGAAGCTTTCATGTCAGTCATGATTAACCATTCTCTCCCCCCCCCCCCTCTTTTTTTTCTTTTTTGCTTTCTTGCATGCTGGTAGGTGTAGACAAGGCTTTGCCTGTCAGGATACTGCTGGGTATGATAGGTGAAGAGCCGCGGTAGCCTGACAAACAGAATTATCACAAAGTCATTTTCCACTCCTGAAGACTGGATTCCTCCTATCTCCTCATGAGATGGAAGACGCTTTGTGATCTTGGGATCAGTGGCTTGATTAAAATGACAGAGCTGGTGCGAGCAGGTGGCATTCTCGCCTTATATAAAGAACTTCATATGCCCCTCAGTTATGGGACTCAGCAGCAGTGAGTGTATTAACCTGGAGCTGCTCCGTTTCATATGCTAGTATTTAGAAGAGGAAATTCTCCAGTGTAGTTTATCAATCAAGATAAAATGCTTTTGTCTCTTTATAACTCCATAGGGCATCATTGATACTGAAGACTCAGAAGGCTTGTCCACAACAAAGCAAAATGTGGATTCTCACCAGCCTGTCTCCTCATTACTGTATGTATGTATTCCACAGTATGTATTCCCTATCCCGGTGTTGTCCCATACATTTCTCCCTTTTAATGAGGAGCTTTTCAAACCTAGGTCAACACTGAGATGGGATACATTTTATTCCGGTGTGGGCAATCCCGGGAGTTTATCCAGCAAAGTCTTGCAGAACTCCAGTGGCAGCCAGTGATAGCACAGCTCAAAATTATTATTATTATTATTATTATTATTATTATTATTATTATTATTATTATTACTCCGCCGATCTGGCTGGTTTCCCCAGCCAATCTGGGTGGCTCCCAACTGAATATTAAAAATAGAATCAAACATTAAAAACTTTCCTAAACAGGGCTGCCTTCAGATGTCTTCTAAAAGTCAGATAGTTGCTTATTTCCCTGACATCTGATGGGAGGGCGTTCCACAGGGCAGGCGCCACAACCGAGAAGGCCCTCTGCTTGGTTCCCTGTCACCTCACTTCTTGCAGTGAGGGAACCGCCAGAAGGCCCTCGGATGCTCCTTCAGGTATACTGGGCCAAGGCCAGTTAGGGCTTTAAAGGTCAGCACCAACACTTTGAATTGTGCTCGGAAGCATACTGGGAGCCAATGTAGGTATTTCAGGACCGGTGTTATATGGTCTCGGCATCCGCTCCCAGTGGATTCCTTCATTGACACTGAAGACTGAGGGTTCTAACTTGCATCCAACAAAGGCAATGGAACCTTCTGTCTGGAGGGTTAGGAACCTCCCAGAGTAGATTTAGGGCACAGGAGAAAGAGAGGGAAGGAAACTTCCATTGCACAAACACAAGTCATTCTAGGATCACAACAACTTTATATGATCATTGTTGTTCACAGAAGAAAGAGGAGAAGTAGGGAAAAAAGACAAATGGGGTCCTTTTTGGGAGAGCCACTCAACAAAAGTTCTTGCAGGCTACACACACACACACACACACACAGTATTCTTTTTACACCCTGCAGTCTGTCTGCACTGGTTAATATTGTCAAGGGAGTCCTTGCCTGACAGAATATAATTTAGGATCTACTAAATATGATTACTTGGCCTTGAAAATGATAGATATTGAACAGAATTAGAAGATCACTTTACAAAAGAAAGGTTCCTCTTGCAATCTTTCCTACGAGCATAAAATAAAGCTTGGGGAAAATCCCAACGGAATTGTGGCACTTATGGGTTACATTTATGAATACAGGGATTGATCTTCATATTTAAAAAAACCTGAGAGGGGGAACTCACAAAAAAATGAGTAGGATGATATAGCAAATACCTGGACAGCTCTGAGATGCCTGAGACTTGAGTGGCATGTTTGCCATGTTTCACTTGCTTTAATTACAATGGGGATGGAGGAAAGTGCAATTAATTTAAAAGTGAACCTTCACATTCTGCAATGGGAAATTAATCCCTAATGGCATTCTCAAGTTTTCTCTGTTCCCTACTATATTAGATTCTGAGGTTGATTGCACCTCTGTGAGCCATTTGCCTCTTTCCCAGGTGTCCTAATGGTTGCTGCTTCTATCTATTATGGTCCTTGATTAGTACATAAATGATTTCATCTGGGCAGCCCAGGTGGCATTCATGCACCGCTTGCATAGGTTTGCTGCCATGTGCCCTTTGTGGGGAAGGGCCCATGCCAGCTTTGCCTTGGAAAGCATGGCTCTCAGCCTCCGCTTACACTGAATAAACAGCCAAAAATCTTCTTTAATCCATAGGTTGTTCTGGGAAGAAGATTCACTTTCTCATTGGCTGGCTTCAGTGACTACGTGACTAAGAACAGGACGCAGTACTTTGCACATTGAAACCTGTACAGACATTCTGATTGCAAGTGAAATCTAGGCATGAGCAGGCAGCGTGTGGATTAGGCATATTAGGCTCTGTCCACCCCTCCAACCCTGCTCATGAAGGCCAAAAGTCTGATGTGGGGAATTTATTCCAGAGCTTGGAAAGGTCCTTTTTAAAAACATCTGTCCATCGTGTCCAAAAAGGAACTAATTATAGTTCATGTTCGTACAGTCGTACCTCGGCTCCTGAACGCCTTGGGAGCCAAATGTTCCAGCTCCCAAATGATCGAAAACCGGAAGTGAGTGTTCTGGTTTTTGAACGTTCTTTTGGAAGCCGAACGTCCAGCGGGGCTTCCACAGCTTCCGATTGGCTGCAGGAGCTTCCTGCAGCCAATCAGAAGCCTCACTTTGGAAGCTGAACATTTCGGAAGTCAAACGGACTTCTGGAATGGATTCTGTTTGACTTCCGAGGTACGACTGTAGTTTGGTTCATGTTCGGATCATAGTTCAGTTCAAGTTCATCCAAATGGTCTTTGGCCAAAAAGTAAAAATCCAGCATTCAGAATACTACTAGCTGCTGTGCTGAAGTATGAAATACATACCTAAGAAAACTAAGAAAACATTAATATACACATACAATTCAATGTGAATTGCTGGAATTCTTTCAGTCAGCAATCATGATTTTTAAACTTAAAGGCCCAAAGAGTCTGAAGAGAGTGAGCGAGAGAGAGAAAAGTGTACAACACGGACATTGACGATGGATAAGAAATCGGTGAAAATTTTACCACAAACAATTCACATTCAGCCTGCCCAACAATTGTGATAACTACTTTCAGATGTAGTTCAGAGACTTTTGAACTAATTCAGTGACCTTCTAAATGTGGAAGCTCCACACACAGTTGATGACCCTTCACAGTGATTATAGGAGCCTCCTGCTTCGTCTCTTTTGCCCTCCATTATTTGGAGGGTGAGGACAACAGGGCCAACACCTAGTCCGATTTCCCCCACTCTACACTCTTGAATACTTCTGCAACTTTGTGTATGTGGGACCAAGACACCTCAGGGACTGTCTTCTCGCATATGAAATTTTCTACTCACTTAGATCAGGGGTCAACAAAACTTTTGGGTCCCAGAGGCAACATGGATTGGGCATTGCTGGAGCTGGACATACCTATTTTTTTGCTACTGGTGTGGATAGTTTATTTTAACACTATTTGGCTTTTGTTGCTGGATTTTGATGACATTGAAGAAAACTCCCTCTGTGTGTGTGTTTTTAAATGCAAGTGTCCAAGCTATCTTATGAGGAAAAGGCAGTGCGAAAACATTTCAGATAAGTAAGTATTAACACAATCTTTGTCACTCTGTTGTAAAGTTTAAGGGGATCGATTTTACTTGCATTAAAAATGGTCTTTTAGTATCTATATTCTTATTGATGCAGTTTCTATATTTCCCAGCAGTCTCCAGAAACTGTTGTTTGGATGAGATGCGGCACAACTGGATTTTCCTATCCTCCATCCTTGAAGCCCAGGTCAGTTAGGTAAGCTGCATACCCCTGAGCTGATTGTCAGTTTCAGGAAGGTGTTCAGAGGAGAACCGGGCTCCTTACCTGTCTCCCAAAGCCAAGAATTAGCTAGAAGGGGTGAGGGGAGGAATTAGATTCCATACCTGCCATATTGAAGCTGATGCTCAACTGGAAAACATGTTCTGTTTCATAGCGAGTCTTTGAGTATGGGAAAGCCAGCAGGAATCCAGGTTGGTGGTATAATTATGCTCCCCACTGGTTTCCCTGAAAATTTCAGTACCACTCAGCTGAGCATCACTTCAAAGAGGGCTGCAGAAATCCAGATTTTGGTGAGAGCAACACATCCCTCTTTCTCCCCAAGCTACCTACCTGCCTTTGGTCTTAACTAAGCTGGAGGCATTATTTCAGTACAGAAGCAGACTTTTCACAAAGACAGCATCTTGTCACAGGGACCAACACTCCAATGGTCTTTCCTTTGAATGAATCTTGCTTTGGAAAAGCTGATCTGAATATGGAGGAGTGGGGAGAAGTTATAGTGAAGACAAAGTGTCTTTTATGATTACAGTCACATTCCCAGTGCAAATCTGTCATGGAAATCTCCCATGCAGCCGTTGTTTCAGACAGCCTTCCTCTGATATACAAATATATATACTCAAACATAAGAAGCTTTATGGTAATGCAGACGGTGTCTAGCCAAGCTGGCAGCTTTGTAGGATATTTCTAACAGGAAAGACAAGACCATGCCATTTAAAAATTAGGTACCGTAAACGATACAGATCCTCAGTTTATGTAACCGCTGATATAAAGCTCAGTGAGACTGATGAATGCTGCAACAGAAACAAGTAAAATGGCCTATGTCACAAAGCTCACTAAAATATTTGTATGAGCAGTACAAAAGGGCATTCTGTCCATGCAATAACCCTTTGCACAAGCAACACTAGATTGAGTGATATAACCACCACTAGAGAAATGGGCCTGTTGAGCAGGCCTCTCCATGTTTTGGCATGCCCAGCAAGAGGGACACCACAGAAACAAAGGGATATCAGTGCCGTGTGCTCCAGTGAAGTCAATGATTTCCTTCCCACGCATTCTCTGGATAAGAAACCCTGTTTTAGCCTCTACATCAGATTTTCATCGCTGACCTCAAACAGGACCATCCTCAACAACAGCACCTAACCTGAAGTGAAATATGAACAGCCATGCAGCCAAGCACATGCGCAAGTGTTCTGTCAGACTGATATACCTGAAGACTGAACAGCTGCAGGACAAACCTGCATCTGTGCAAAGATGGGGTTTCTTCAATATTTGATAGATTTTGAGTGCTCTCATATCAAATACAATCACACAAGTGACCTTCAATACCAAGACTGAGTTTTACACGAGTGACATAAACCTCTTTCAGTAGGAGCTTGTAATGGAACTGCAGGCGTAACCTTAGCACTTTAGGTATGAAGGGAGTAATTGAATTTTGTAACAATGTAACTCCTCCATTAAGTCATTAAGTGGATTGCTTCAGTCTGTCTGACACATTTGGTAAGTACTCCACGAGTGGTTAAGAATGTGGTGAAAATAAAATCTTTTTTTCCCTGTGATTAGCAGGTTTTATATTGTTTGCCAAGCTGCATAAAATTATTAAAATTTCCTTCAATGTTGTGTCACTTTCTACATGCTTATCTAAACATGAAGCTAAATTTCTCTTATAAAATTTGATGGCCACTTACCAAACTTTGAAAGTTGTCCTAATAAAGAATCCTAAACATTTTATTTTTTTTTAGGTGCGGGGAGGTAACAAAGTAAAATCCAGCCCTTTGCTCTTATGATTTGCTACCACGAAGGACCACATATATTTTGCTGTTGCCTATAAAACCTCAATTGTGTCAGTATGAGGCTCTTTCTTCTCACCCCGTAAATTTGGGGTCAGGGACCTGTCAAGGGTTGGATGCCAGCCATAGGTAGGGTCACATCCAGTATGGGGCAGGACAGCCCTTCTTTCACCCTTTATCTGCTCCCCTTTTTCCTCCCTCCTCCCCTCTTCTCCTAGGAGAGGGTCAGATCACCGCTGAATTTCCCAGATGCTTGCCTGACCTGAGCACTGTTGGAGACAGAATGCTAGGCTAAATAAACTTTGGACCAATCCAAGAAGGCAGCTTTTATTTTTAGGTTCAAGTCATCTGTGCATATCTAATCCTTCCTTTGAAATTTAGTGAGGCAGCCCAAGCACACAAAGTTGTTTGGACTGAAAGATGACATCACAAAAACACCCCCAAATTTCACAGCACCCAGGACCCTTCATTGCAGATCCAGAGCCCTCTCGAATAGAAGAGTTTCTCCTTTTTACATACTACTTGAACAACCATGGGAAATGATTAAAGTACTGAAGCGAAGCAAATGAAAACATAGACTTATGCAGATTTCATGCAAATGATACACTTCAGTTAACAGAATGATGAAACCCCTCCTGGCAAGTCAACTCAGGTATTGTGGTTATTGGGTATAGATCATAAAAAACAGTCCCTTATGTATTAAACACTGACAAATTGGTCTCATTATGAAGTAGGACTGGAACTGATGGCATGGACTAATTAAATTGCTAGAGCTAAAAAGTATTATGAGGAAAGAAAGGTAAAAATAGCTTATTTGATTCTCTAGTGTTAAATGTTGCCCCAGGAATATTTTATATGGAATGTTCTTCAGCTGCTTATATGCTTTGCATTTTTCTGCCAAACTAATTTTGGGGCCATGAGCCCAGTTAACAGAGTGATAACGATCAGTGCACATAAGTCATACATACAATAATTTTTATGATTGACTGGATTCCTATCCTGCCCTTCATCAGGAATTATCTCATGAAGTGTTGCAACAATTAAAAAAAAACCCAGACCAACAAAATACAATATATAATTAAAATTATCCAGCATAATAAGGTAAAAGGTAAGGCAACGAACACCTGAATATGCGGTTGCGGCGCTCATCTCACTTTCAGGCTGAGGGAGCCGGCGTTTGTCCACAGACAGCTTTCCGGGTCATGTGGCCAGCATGACTCAACCACTTCTGGTGCAATGGAACACCGTGACGGAAACCAGAGCGCACAGAAACACTGTTTACCTTCCCACCACAGTGGTACTTATTTATCTGCTTGCACTGGCGTGCTTTCGAACTACTAGGTTGGCAGGAGCTGGGACCGAGCAACGGGAGCTCACTCCATCATGGAGATTCAAACCGCTGACCTTCTGATTGGCAAGCCCAAGAGGCTCAGTGGTTCAGACCACAGCCCCATTTGCATCCCTGATCCAGCATAATACAATCAATCCATTCAACTGTCCCACCCTAGATGCCTATGACTAGGAGGCACCTTAGAACACAGTGATAACCACCAACTTGAGTGGCTTCAAAGAAGGATTAGACAGATTCATGGAGGATAAGTCTATCAGCGGCTGCTCACCATGATAGCTATGATTGGCCTCCATGGTTGGAGGTAGTAGGCATCGAAATACCAGTTTCTGGGAACCACAGGAGGGGAGAGTGCCATTGTACTGTGTGCCGTTGCACTCAGAGCCTCGTGTGAGCTTCCCATGCACATCCATTTGGCCACCCCAATATACAGTGGTACCTCTGGTTACGAACTTAATTCATTCCTGAGGTACTACTTCCAGTTTAGCGGAGTTGTAACCCAAGGTGTTTGTAACCCGAGGCGTTTGTAACCCGAGGTACCACTGTACTTAATTGTTGTTATACTTCCCCCCCAAAATAAGCAATATGAGATGCTGATGTGTTATGCTAGACAAATGACTGCTGAAATAGGGGCGTGTTGTTCTGTGCTGAGTAACACAGAACTGTTCATCAGGCAGAATCCGAGCAGAGAATTCTTCAACAAGCAAAAAGTGTATCCAGGCACCAGGCAGGAATATAAGAGATCCTCTCTTGGGGCAAAGGGCTACCATTGCATCCCTTCCAGCTCAATGATTCCAGGGCCACATAGTACTCTCTATTTGTTTTAAGCAGAAAACAATGGATGTAGGAGAAGAGCGCTAGAGAAACTTTTCACATTTACTGCCAATGGGAGATTAATTAATACACTCATTACACTTGAAAGCCTGGATGTACCTGGGAACACTGAGATACCCACAGTGCCATCAGTGGTAATTTAAAAATCAATTTCTCTTCTGTAGTAATTAAATGTGTCCATTTAAACAGATATAATTGATAGTGCCTGCAACTAATTTCAAAGCAGGAACCCTTCAGGGATTCTAGCGATTAACGGATATGGCTTCTGCTTTTCCCTTCAAGAACGGAACAGACAAGGCAACTAAATTGTTGATTGTGGACTGTTAGTTGAACTGTCTGTGACAGATGCCACACATTAAAATGCATCAGGTACTATAGACCTCCTTCTGGAAATAGACTTCCATTAGAGCCAAATGCAACAGACTAAGCAGGCTACCCAGTGCTCCTATCCATCACAGGCAACGTGCTCCTCTTTCAGGCAGTATTTACTGCATTGATATCCTGCCTTTCCTCCAAGGATCTCGAAGCAGTGCTCCTGGCATTCCTAACCTCCATTTGATCCTAGTGAGTGGGCCATGACTGAGTGGGGATTTGAACCTTGGTCTCTTCTGTCTCGCCGAAGAATTGATGCTGGAGGAGACTCTTGAGAGTCCCATGGACTGCAAGAAGACCTATCCATTCTTAAGGAAATCAGCCCTGAGTGCTCACTGGAAGGACAGATCATGAAGCTGAGGCTCCAATACTTTGGCCACCTCATGAGAAGAGAAGACTCCCTGGAAAAGACCCTGATGTTGGGAAAGATGGAGGGCAGAAGGCGAAGGGGACGACAGAGGACGAGATGGTTGGATAGTGTTCTCAAAGCTACCAGCATGAGTTTGACCAAACTGCGGGAGGCAGTGGAAGACAGGAGTGCCTGGCGTGCTCTGGTCCATGGGGTCACGAAGAGTCGGACACGACTAAACGACTAAACAACAACAACTCCTCTGTCTCAGTACAGCCGTGTAACAGGGGTATGGGGAACCTCCAGCCTGTGAGCTAAATCTGGCCCATGCAGGCTGTTCCCCCAGAAACCTGCCCAACCTGGTGCCAGATCTCATCTCAAGCAGTTGTGATTCCTGCATTGCAGAGGGTTGGGCTAGATGACCCTCGGGTCCCTTCCAACTCTACAATTCTATGACTTTATGATCCCTTTGTGGGATTTTAGCTTATGCAGTGAATAAATTATTGATTATTAATTTCAAACGCTTATTTCTCACCTTTCCTTCAGGCCAACTAATGACCAAAATAAAACCATAAATTAACAATTAAAAACTAAGCCTAGTTTGGCACAGCACAGCACAACAAAGACAAGGGATGAGTAAAGCAGTCTTGATCTCCTCTCTGGGAGCCTGCACACTCATGCTAAGCCATGATTTGGCTTTGTGTGACATGTGAACTGAGTCAGCATCATCAATATAATAGTGTAGAGATGTCAACCTGGCGTTACTAGCAACCAACTGGCAAAAAAACTTAAGCATCTTCCTGAACAGCATTTGTACCGTATCTACCCAACAACTAGTTTTATAGTCTCAGATTTGCTATATTTGCTCCATACGTTCTCCTACTGACATCTGTTATTTCATAGGGCAGGGGTCGGCAAGGTTTACTTCGCCTGGGCCGGTTCACTCCAGTGGAGATCCCTCCATGGGCTGGATCGTGTGCGTGCGTGAGCGTGCGCGGCCGCAATTTTCGGTGTCTCCGTCTGCACAGACACAATTTCCAGCATCTGCGTCTGTGCAGGTGCAATTTCCGGCATCTGAGCATGCGCAGACGCGATTTATGGCACTGCGGAAGCGAGTCCCCGCACCGCACCGGTTTAGCACAGCGGATGGGGACTCGCCGAGCGGGCAGCTCAATTTGGGGGCGGCTTGTGGGCTGGTTAAACAACCCCTGTGGGCCGCTTGTGGCCCATGGGCCTTAGGTTGCCTACCCCTGTCGTAGGGGCTTGAATTCATCCCCTAAACCTTGTTGAAAGATGTCATCACAATGCATAGGTGTGGTTTGTGCAAGAAGTTGGCATGATCACCATCTTTTGATCTAGCTGCCTCCATACTGCATGAAATAAATCACTGCATCTTGTAGCATGGCCAAAACTATTTAGGTTCCCTGTGCCACTCCACTGCTCCCATCAAACTCCCCATCACAGGCTTATATCATTTGATCAGAGGACTTAAATTTTCCCATGGTAAGCTGCATGGTAATTCATCAGTTCACTATTTGGATAGGGATTCTAGCTCTCATTGATTTTCCTCCCTCTAAATCCCTGTGCTTCTGGCAGCGGAATAAGTAAAAAAGAAAAAGGCAAACAAAAAACACTCCCTATATTTAGTGCTCATAAATATTTTTTGGCTGTGTTTCTTGCTAATTTAAATTCTTCTGCAAATAAATTTGGGGTGGCAGTGTTGTCGCTTGATGTATGTTCTGCTACCTTGCACTAGCCGTTATTTAGGATATCTGCAAACAAGAGGATCTGACTTGATTTCCAGCACTGTCAAACTAAAGAATGGTGGATACACACAGGCAATAAATTCTATGCTTTCCGAACACCTGCTAAGGACAGTTCTCGGGAGACGTGACTTCTGAATTTTTTTGAAGATGATTATCATATGCTTAGGCCTGTAAATTATGCCTGCAGGATTTCCTGTTCCCTTTCTCACTGTGAATTTTCACACACTAGCTGCAAACAACACACCTGTGCCCTCTTAACAAAGGGCAGAGAATAACTGGGAGTACAGTTGCTGTGTTTTCAGCTATTTCTTTGTTGCAAGATATTTGAGCAAGCTCTCAAATGGATAACCTGATTTCATGGGAATCAAACGATGCGTTGCTTCTGATTGATTAATCCTTTGCTGCCGGACAAGATGCTACTGCTCTTAATACTTCCTCTTGCAGATGGTTGGCATCAATAAATGGTAAGTGATGATGCACAGGTGAGACATACGCTATGGGTCAGACCCTGCAGTCCTTCTGTAGGAGAATCTTCACTGAATCAGCAAGGGATCTGCTTTTTAAGTAAGAGATTTAAGTTCAAGCCACCGTGTAATAAATAACAGTTGAAAGAGCTAACAGGGTTTCAGAATCCACTATTTAGAGCATATCTATTCTATATTTCACAGCAATTTCGAAAAGGCATCAAAAGTGCACTTGTGTTGAGCTGTCACACATCTTAAGATTGGATTTTCCCCTCCCCCCAAAAGTGCTCCTCTTATTTATTTCTTTAAAAGACATTTCAGTCATAAGTTTTCAGGCATTGCAAATTATTTCACTGTCCCAACTAACAGGGTGGGAGGCTTAGTTTGGTCAGAACTGAATATATGCTTCCAGAGTTAACACTAAATTCATTACTTCTACTTCTGGTAAATGAGCCACCATAGCGGCTACAGGGCTGTGAAAATTTGTGTCCTGGGCTCTTGGAGTCATCTACCCATGTACTATCTGAAACCCAAGATTGGTTGCCAGATTGTTAATAATAATAATAATAATAATAATAATAATAATAATAATAATAATTTATACCCCACCCATCTGGCTGGGTTTCCCCAGCCACTCTGGGCAGCTCCAAAAAGAATATTAAAAACACAATAAAACATCAAACATTAAAAACTTCCCTAAACAGGGTTGCCTTCAGATGTCTTCTAAAAGTCAGATAGTTGTTTATTTCCTTGACATCTGATGAGAGGGCATTCCACAGGGCGGGAGCCACTACCGAGAAGGCACTACCAAGAAGGCCTGGTTCCCTGCAACTTCACTTCTCGCAGTGTGGGAACTGCCAGAAGGCCCTCAGAACTGGTCCTCATCTGAGTGATGGGGGTGGAGATGCTCCTACATCTGGGCCGAGGCCGTTTACGGCTATAAAG
Organism: Podarcis melisellensis; assembly: GCF_964234715.1. Taxonomy (NCBI): domain Eukaryota; kingdom Metazoa; phylum Chordata; class Lepidosauria; order Squamata; family Lacertidae; genus Podarcis; species Podarcis melisellensis. The sequence continues at coordinate 38,147,169 of NC_138528.1, read as the reverse complement.
GTCAGCACCAACACTTTGAATTGTGCTCGGAAATGTACTGGGAGCCAATGTAGGTCTTTCAGGACCGGTGTTATATGGCCTCAGCGGCCACTCCCAAACACCAGTCTAGCTGCCGCATTCTGGATTAATTGTAGTTCTGGATTAGATGTTCCTGGAGTACAACTTCCACAATCCCTGACCATTGTCCCCAGGCTGATAGGAGTCCAAGAACATTTGCATTAAGCTGCCTTTGAAAGCCGATATGGTAGACAAGTGCTACCAATGCCGTCTGCCTTGGGAGCAAGCCACACTGAAACAGGGAAGGGAGGACTTTCTCTCTGACGAAACATGCACCAACATGCAGAAGGAAGTGCTGAGGCGCATGGGCAGGCTTGTACTGCACAAGCACACAATGAAGCAGCACCCTGGAAGAGACCATGTTCTGCTTCCCGCAGGGCCTGGGGCCTTTTGTGAAAAAGGAAAGACTATTCCAGTAAGCATGCGACTGGTGCTTCCATCTCTTTCTAGGAGTGGAGTGTAGAAGCTTTATGTGTTTCCTTGCTTTTCTGCATGCGCACTGCTGCATGCGCATCTAGAAATGGACACTTGGATATACAGGTTTCACAACGGGAAGAGAGCTGAAGGAGCAATTTGTTGCCTTTTCCAGTTTTGGGGACTGGCGGGTTAACATAAAAACCACATATTTGGTAGCAGGTGCATCTGCTAAGGTGCAAGAAACAATTTTATTCTTGTTGTTATTTATTGGACTTGTTAGTAGCTTGTTGCTTAAGTAGGTCTCCCAGCGACTTACATTTAAAAATATAAATATAAATGCATTCTACTATAAAGGAAAAAGTCATACGAAACATCAGTTAACATTGGTATAATTCAAAGCACCCATAACACTGGTAAAAAGGTAAAGGGACCCCTGACTGTTAGGTCCAGTCGCGGATGACTCTGGGGTTGCGGTGCTCATCTCGCTTTCCTGGCCGAGGGAGCCGGCGTTTGTCCGCAGACAGCTTCCGGGTCATGTGGCCAGCATGACTAAGCCGCTTCTGGTGAACCAGAGCAGAAACACCTTTTACCTTCCTGCCGGAGTGGTACCTATTTATCTACTTGCACTTTGTGCTTTCGAACTGCTAGATTGGCAGAAGCAGGGCTGAGCAACGGGAGCTCACCCCATCGCGGGGTAGCATCTCACAAAACCACAGGTCATGGGTCCTGCCATAAGCTGTCTTATTTCTGCTCATGTTACAGCAAACATCAGGGAGAGGGGGCAGAAAAAAGGCATTTCCACCCCTGTTGCAGACTAACATGTCACAATTTTAAAGAAAACAAAGCATATATTTAAAACATTTTCTTTGCACTGTTTAGAGAGACCCAGTGGAGCGTTGGTGGTTCCAGCTGATAGGCTTTATTTTTGCCAAAGATTTTGACAAAATATGAATCATATAGCTTGATGTACAAAATGCTAAAATTTCACCAGGGTGTAAAAACCAGCCAAATATCTGGGGGAAGGCCATATATATATATGTGACATCTGCTACAAACAGTTTGAAACGTCATCCAAACTATCTAGGTGTTATCTTATAGACACTGGCCCGAAGCCATAGGAATGTCATGCTAGTTGCAAAACTTACAGGCAGTTTGTCAATCTGGAGAGACATTGGCTCACCCATAAGGCCCCTTTCAAGTGTAACATTTGTCACAAAAACTTCAAACATTTAATTGCACTCCAAAGACATCAACAGCTTCACAGTGAGAACATCTAGGGTGAGGCTGAGCAAGCTGAAAGATCAAAGAGTGCCAAGCAAAAGAGACAAAAGAGACTTGGGTCATGGGATGTTCTCTTTGCCCAAACATTTTACAGAGAAAGAGAAGTGTGTGCAGCATCTGCGCACCAGATCTGATTATCTGCATGATGCCAAAAGGGGGACGAGCATGCATATGTGTGAGACTCTCAGCAAGAGCGCCATCTAAGCTGAATAGACATCCACACTATTGCACATCCACACTGCCCAAAAGCCATTTAAGTATGTGTTAAATCTTTTTGCCAGTTGACACACCAGAAAATATCAAGAGATGAAACCCAATGAAGAGAATACTTCTGAATGTTCTCTTTGTCATCAGGGTTTTAAACCCCAGAACAAACTTCTGGAGCACAAACAGTTTTATGCTCTGAACATTACTGTCGATACTGCACTAGAGAGAGAGTCTTAGGAGCCAAATGCTACAGACAGCATTGGAAAGTGCACAGAAATGTATTGAAACTGTTACTGCATATGACACCCATTAGGGAGATCAGCTGGGTCGTCATCACTGCATTTATGTTGTAGCAGTGCTCTGAGTGCGAACATTCTGAAACAGGACAGATGTGCAGTTTGCACAAATGTGAAGGAAGTATAAGAACTCATAAGTATCAGCAGCAGGTGAATGGCTTTACCACTGCGAATCCCACATAAAAAAGTCTTTGAGGAAACTCAAACATGGTGGAGAAAATGTCTCTGAATTTCCCTTTTCATACAAGAAAAAAAATGGGAAAATTGTTGGGAGTCATTCTGCAAAGAAACAGTAAAGATGTTGGTACCTTTAAGAACTGTTTCTGTGAGCTCTGGGTACAGCTGGTCAAGACTACAAAAGGAGGAAAAGTTGCAGTTTGAACTTTACCTGCAAGGAAAAACACCCACAAGCTTTGTTGTTTTGTAATAAAACCTTTATATGGTTTTACACGGGTCTCATGGTGTCATAGTTTCTGTCATCTGCCACCAGAGGAAAAAACCCTTCGAACAAAAATGCAGCACTTTAGAAGTCACAATTTGGCTCCATCAAGCAAGCAGAGTTCTGGACCCAGGAAGCTTGGACATTTGCAAGAACAATCCAAAGGAAAAGATGTTTGCTCTGGCATTATCCTAGCAAGAGCCTCAAGAAACCCATTATTTAGAAATTAATCAGAAAGGTATGCTGTGAAAGTCCGCCATGGATGATTCTATGCATTATAAAGATGACTCACTTTATGGCTCATGAGATGATAGTTTCTTTGATAACGAGAAGCACTTCAATGCACTCTTTTAGCATTCAGTAAAAATATACATAATAGACATAAAGTATGCCAGTGTGACAGATGTGGAAAAACCTTTCCTCCTTCTTCCAAGCTTCAAAGACATTATCTCACACAGGCTAGAAACCCTTTGGCTGTACTCGTTACAGAAAGGCATTTAGACAGTCGGCCCATTTTAAAAGACATCAGCTCACCCATACTGAAAAGAGTCTATGTAGAAGCTGCGCAAATTTGAAAATTTGAGTTTGCTTGCCTGGGAGATTGAATTTGAATCTTCAGCTTATTTTCAGACATCCTCCTTGGTCCTCTAACTTTAGAGAGTCACAGTCAAACCATGTAACTGAAATCAAATTGGAGATAGAACTTTGTGGATGGACTCTGATAGCAAAGATAATTATATTTGCGTAATAAAGGGTTGGAAAGGAAGCAAAGTGCTAGTGATGATTTCTCCACCAGTGAAGTCCAAGATAAACCAGTGAAGCAGAAAAGTTAAAGAGGGTTTAATACCATTTAAGACATTTAAAGCACGCTTTAAACTTGAAATCCGCCATTAAAGTATGCCAAGCAGAATCATTTTGAATGTTGTTTCTGACAAAATATTCAGGCAAGTCTCTTACTCTCTTACTTGAGAAAGCACCACTTTATCTAGAAGGAGAAGGAGGAGAAGAAGAAGACAATTCAGGTATGTCAGAGAGTCAAACAATTCTTGGAAATATAATTGTACAAAATTAGTTGCATATAAAATTGTGCATTCTTCAATTTTGGGTGTAGCTGTGGCATGAACCATATAATATACTATGCCAGGATAGGAGAAGAGGCTGAATTGGCTTGATGGTTAGAGAAAGGTCAAGCTGTTCCATGGCTAGTGACTGGTACATTGGTAGGGACAAATAGATTCCTGGGCTAATTAGCAGCAGTGCTAATTCTGCATCAGGATCCTATAGAGAACAACTGGATCCCAATGATGTTTCTGCTAGTTTGCACAATTTCTCTGCATTCAAACTGAAGAAGGGCCTTCAAATCCTCAAACTCTGATGTAACATCATATTCCAAAGGCTAAAGTTGGGTTCCTGGCTACCAGGAGAACATCTGTCATTAACTCCCATTGATGAAACATCAACCTATCATTCTGGCTTATTAGCGAACCATCAATTTACAAATTATGGTCTTCCAGCATTTGTAGTGATATGTTTCCTGCCTATCAATCAAATTATTATTCCTTGGGATTTACAAATTAGTGGCAACCTTCCTACTGTTAACATCAAGAGATCATTTCCATCTTGAGTTTAACAAATCTCTCAAAAGCATACCCCCAATTTACTTCTATGAGCCAGAGATGAGTATGTTTTTATGGGTGTCAGAAAAATACCTAGGTAGTCCTGCTGAAAGTGCACTTTCATGTATTAGTATTTTTCCCCAGTGTTTTCAAGCGCCTCTGCATCACATATCTGCCTAATCTTGGTTTATTAATGAAGGTTTATATTTTAAAAAACCCCTCAAAAATCACATTTTATTCACTGGAGTTAAATATTTTACTGCTGAATGAAGCTTCTATATTTCCTTTTGTAATGAACGTTCCTTTTATTGAGCAGTTTTTTTTAACTTTGTGTGTGTTTAGTTTCACTTTGAAAACTAAATCCAAGCCTTCTCTGATACCAGCCCAATCGTGTTGAAAGATTGTGGTGCAGATACACTAGTGCATCTATCCTGACCTCTATGTTACCACTGGGTACGAGTCTTCCCCAAGCTCTTCCAATAGGCTTTCAAGCTTAGCCGAACCATCCTAGTCCTAAATTTCACCTCAAGTCTTTGTTTATGCAGCTGCCATCACTGTTCTTCAACCAACTGTAGCCTACCTTTGGACTAGTATGCTTGTAGCTGTTCTGTGTCAATCTGTTGACCACTTGCAACATGCTGGCAGACTAACCTAATCTGAGCTGGACATTTTAAATTCAAAATACAGCACTCAGCCTGTTAATCAGGCTTCCCCAAACTCGGCCCTCCAGATGTTTTGAGACTACAATTCCCATCATCCCTGACCACTGGTCCTCCTAGCTGGGGAACATGGGAGTTGTTGGCCAAAAACATCTGGAGGGCCGAGTTTGAGGAAGCCTGCTATTAATGGATGGCTCCCTCTAAGAATGGGGAACCTGGAGTCCTCAAGATGTTGCTTGGACTATGACCCCACCATCCCTGAGGGGGTTGGTGGCTGATGGGAATTTGGAGACCGACAATGTCTGCAGAGCCACATGTTTCCCCAGTCCTGAGATAAAGAAAGGAGCAGGTGAAGGGCATGTAGAACTTTGCCTTTTTATTCCCACAACATGGTAGCAGTCTTGTTCCTCTTGGCATCGTATTATGGGGAAAATTCTCACATGCCAGATAGAGTACTGGCTTGGTTAGGGGTGGGGTGTTGGCTTCCCTTCTGTGAATATAGTTTGGACTTTGGACACATGTGCTGGGAGGTCCTTTGGATGGTGTGAAGAAAAATGGTGGGGGAAGCACCTTTGACACTCAGCCCACCGTAAAGTATGGGCTCAAATGAGGTAACTGGTTCGCCTGAGAATATGGCCTGCAGAGTCCTACTTAGTCCAAAATAAATCGTCCACAAAGTTTACTGTGCATTTTACTTACAGACATAGACGGTAGAACATTTTTCAGAAGTTGTCCTGAATAAATATTTATACACAAACCAGAACAGCACAGAAGGCTCCTTTTAAAGTCCTGAATATTTCAGAAAGCATCTGTTACTAAACTGAGGCATCATGTACAGCCAATCATTACTGTTTAATGAGATAAACAAAGAAAGGAACTTCTGCTATGTAAAAAAAGAAAAAGAAAAAATACACACCATTACATTTGACAAATTTAATTCATCTGAGGTGGCTGAATCCAAGAAATAGAGCCAACTAGCATAATAGTTTGCTAATGAAAACAAAACATACACATCCAGTCTTTACAATCAAGAAAAAGATCTGCTGATGTTCTGGTTAGATAGACAACTTCCACATACCTGGTCTAATTTACCTAAGGCCCTTTTGGCTTGCAGTGGAAACTTTCAGTTGAGCATTTCCAGCGCCATAAATGGGAAAATATACTCAAGCTGGATTGGAAAGACTTGAATTACTAACTTGGCAATGGCCTTCAATCCTTTAACACAAACGTATGCAGAGTTGTGGATGCACTCGTGCATTTCCAACTCACTGTTGCAGCATGACTACTGGCTGGTTTGATGCAACAATAAACAGAATATTTCCCATGGTTCTTGGCAGGACTAGATCCTGGCAGCTGTCTGCAAAATTGGGATCAGGATGGCTACGAAATTCTTATTGCCACCAATTTCCCGCTGGAAAATGAAGGAAAAGGAACCATAAAAGGTCGGTCTGGATAACCCGAGTATCTTTAAACCCTTTCTGATCAGAATGGAAGTTACAGAACAGCCTGTAGAGCACATGCTCTAAATGCAAAAGATCCCAGGTTGGGTCCCAGGCATCTTTGGTTAAACAAGGACCAGGGACCTTCAGATTGTGCTGGCCTCCAATTCCAAGCCAGCATTGGCCAGTGGTCTGAGGCAATGCAGGGGCCAAGGTTGACCAATGATGGGTACTTCCAGACTGTGGCAATTTTCAGGTGGAATTCAATCACATGGCAGCAAATTCAACTTGCACAGTTATGGCAGATTGGGAGGCATTGTGCAACAAACCCATTTCCCCAAAGGACTGGACTTTTTGCAAAAAGGCAGGTGATGGGCGAAATGCACTGGGGTTACACTTGCTGCGATGCAATGCCTTCCTGCATACAGATCAGAGTGAATGCTCCATAAGCAGCTTGTCTGGAAGCATCCAGCCTCTGGAGGGCCACAAGTCTGCTATCTCTGAAAAAGGATCGGACTAGCAGGTGAGGAGGAAGACCTCTGCCTGACCAAGCCGAGCCAGTAGCAGGGGGCCAAATAAGGTCATTTCCTATGTTCCCATCACATTCCAGGCAAGCGGAGGAAGTGTTTACCAATGCTGTAGAAGTTTGTGGAGTCAAGGAATGTCCCAGCCTGACAAGAGAATACCAGCATACGATTAAGTGCTGCCCGAAGGTGTCATGGTCAATAACAATTATGCAAAGATAATACTGTATTCCAGTTGGGCTCTTTTTGTATATGTTTAATTACATTTTAAATAAATAATAAATAAAGCCTTATATCCCACACAATCCAGTTCCAGGGACAGCAGACATATATGGCCTGGTCCCAAAGATATCCTGCAAGCATTGCCACAGGTTCATAAGATGGGGGGGGGGGGATTTCATTACAATATACAAACACTGACAAATGCTGTGCTGCATGTAAAGTAGGAAATTATATACAGTAATGACCAGATAAAGCATGGGTAGGCAAACTAAGGCCTGGGGGCCAGATCTGGCCCAATCGCTTTCTCAATCCGGCCGGAATCTGTGTGTTTTTACATGAGTAGAAAGTGTCCTTTTATTTCAAATACATCTCTGGGTTATTTGTGGGGCATAGGAATTCGTTCATCCCCCCCCCACAAAAATGTAGTCCTGCCCCCCACAAGGTCTGAGGGACAGTGGACCGGCGCCCCGCTGAAAAAGTTTGCTGACCCCTGGTAAAGCAACGAAATAAAATCCGTACTTATATTGCTGTTACATCCAACGTCCAGCAGAGGGGAGCAGCAAGCACTCCTGTTTAAATCATTTAGGCTGAAGCCATTGCACGCTGTGGCTCAAAGCTCCTATTGTGATGATCTCCACATTTTTTGGAGATGGGGCTGGTAGAGCGAAGTAAGGGCATTTGGAGCTGCCGCACAATACCACACCGTAGTCACGCAGATGAAGCGAGCTACTTTACAGCTCTTAGCAGTCTACTGTTTACATAAAGCAGTACAGAAATCAAATCATAATATCAAGCGAGCTTTCTCATAGCTAAGTGTCATGCGTATAATTATTGAGATTTTCTGCCTATATTCTTGTGTGTGTCGTGCTGAGTTCAGGGAGAGGACAAGCAGAAGCTTACTTTATTGCGGCGTGACTTAAACTAAGGGAAAAGCTCCACTCAGGCGAGGACTGGGAGAGAATTATAGGAGCCCGAGCAGGTCTTAAAGCACTAACTTAAAACCATGAGCATACCAACAGGGTATAACTTGTGAATGTGTGTATACACGCACACGCACGCGCACTTTTGTCAGCTGTGGATGACACTTCTTGCACCGGAGGAAGTGGGCTGCAGTCCAGGAAAGCTATCCTAAACAAAGCTGCAATCCTAACCCCACTTCCCTGGGAGGAAGCCCCACTGAATTCACTGGGTAGAGAGTAGAGAGGGTATGGATTGCGCTGCAACTCTTGTCATAGCAGAAACCCTCACCCTAACTTCACGGTAAACGTGAGTTAGGTAACCGCGCGCAGGATCGCTGCTGTCATTAAATTAAATTAAATCGGGTTTGCTTCCAGATCAGGATTGCACTCTTCGTTGAAAACAAGCGGTTTTTGACGCGGCCACTTTTCCTCTGAAAGCTGAAATCAAGACACAAAACAAAAGCTCCCTCCACTCTGTTTGCAGCAAAAATAAATCAGATAAATTCCCTCTCTTCTCAACTATTGGGTTGTACGCAGACATCTTGCGCTTTGAACCTTCCCAAGTGTATAATGCAGATCCTAAACACAGGGCAGTGCTGCGCCTGCCCACTCAGAAGTAAACCTGGTTGAGTGTAATGGGACTTCCTCCTTGCTAAGTGTGCATGGAATGGAACCCTCAAGGAGTCACTCGAGGGAGTGGACGTCATGCTATAATTTCTATCTCTATGTGCCCCAGCTTCTCAAGGCGAGAGGAAAGGGAAGAGGCGAACGGAATCTGTAAAGGAAGCGGAAGTAGCGTGTGCGGCGGCGGCAGCAGCGGTTTCGGCTTCAGTCCGGGCGGGCGAAACCATACTACGGGGGGGGGGGGAGAGCGGGCGCGACCAAGCGTGGTTCTCAAGAGAGAGAGGGCGGGGAGGCCGGCCTCGTGGAAGGGGCTGCTGCGCGGAAGCAACATGGCAGCAGCGCCGGCGATCTCCTCGGCGGCAGCCCAGCAGGAGCAGCCTGCGCCCAAGAAGATCGTGGCTCCCACCGTGTCGCAGATCAACGCGGAGTTCGTGACGCAGGTGAGGCCCATCCCCACTCCCACCCCTACCTCAGACCCGAAGGGGGCAAAGGGATCTGGAAGATGCTGGGCTCAGGTGGAGAGAGATCTGGGGCTCGTCCCCCTTTGAAGGGGCACATGAGGGAAGCCCCCACCCCCACTAGGGGGGATCCCTTTATCTATTGATTGCACTTCTCTCCCACCTTCTCTCTCCCCCCAAAAAACAACCCTGCGAGGTAGGCTAAGGTGGGAAGTCCAGGGTCGCCCAGTGAGCTTTTAATGTCCAGGACAGTATTTGAACCCTGGTCTCCCAGGTTTTCGGTCTGTCACTAACCACTAGGTCACTGTTATGATTATAGAGGCATTGTGTCTCTGGATAATCAATGGCTAGGGGTGCTGTCCTTTTGTTTGTTTGTTTCATGAAGTTGGTTGATTGCAAGAAGAAAACACATCAAAAGCCGTTTACGAAAAGGTAAAACAGGAAAAGTTTACTGAAATACAGCTGTACCTCAGGTTACAGATGCTTCAGGTTAGAGAAATAGTACCTCGGGTTAAGAACTTTGCTTCAGGATGAGAATAGAAATCGGCCGCAGGAGGCCCCATTAGCTAAAGTGGTGCTTCAGGTTAAGAATGGACCTCCGGAATGAATTAAGTACTTAACCTGAGTACCACTGTATACAAGAAGTTAAATTAGAATTCACACCGGCATTTCTAAACATCTGGGTTGTTGTGGTTGTTGTTATATTTCGTCATACCCCGCTTTTCCCCTAGACAGGGACTCAAGGAGGCTTACAGATAAAAATAAGAACGAGAAACCATTAAAAGCAGTTAAACACTGGTCAAATTAAAACTTTGTCCTGCTCATGGGTTTTCCATAAGGCACCTACCTGGTTGACCACAGTGAGAAGAGGGTGTTGGGTTATAACGGCCTTTTTGGTCTGATCCAGCAGCACTCCTTTTATACTCTTATAGAAACAGTCCTGCTGAATCGGACCGACATTTCATATTCTAATCCAGAACCTGTTTTCTGCAAAAGCTGGATAGATGCCTCTGGGAAAGCGTTGGTAAAATATGGAATCAATAGTATAGTTAGACTAGGTGCACTGCCCCTGAACATGGAGGTTTTGTTGATGATCACAGTAAGGCGGGATACCTCAACCATGTTTCCTGCAAAACATCACGCATCCAAAAGACTTTCTGTCTTCAGTGTCAAAAGTATTGTATTCGTGGGTGTATTGGCCATTAGGCACATATGACTTGCTTCTCCCAACACTGAACTTTGTATTTAATAATAAAGGAAAGCAATTGTTCTAAATACCCACGGACATTGGGACGCGGGTGGTGCTGTGGGTAAAACCTCAGCGCCTAGGACTTGCCGATCGCATGGTCGGCGGTTCGAATCCCCACGGCGGGGTGAGCTCCGGTCGTTCGGTCCCAGCTCCTGCCCACCTAGCAGTTCGAAAGCACAATTAAGTGCAAGTAGATAAATACATACCGCTTTCTAGCGGGAAGGTAAACGGCGTTCCGTGTGCTGCTCTGGTGCCAGTTCGCCGGAGCAGCTTCGTCACGCTGGCCACGTGACCCGGAAGCGTCTCCGGACAGCACTGGCCCCCGGCCTCTAGAGTGAGATGAGCGCACAACCCTAGAGTCTGTCAAGACTGGCCCGTACGGGCAGGGGTACCTTTACCTTTTACCCACGGACAACAATTAACACATTGAGGAAAGGTCATTATGATTTGTTGATTGCGGTTGCATATAGTTGCAGTAAGCCTATTGACAGGCACCGTCATTTTGCTGACTGATAAAATGAATGGCTGGACCACACACAGAGGCTCTACTCTCGGTACTCACTGGGGAGAGATGAGGACTGTGCCCCCAAAGCAGTCCATTATACTTGTAAGATATTTTGCCTTATAAATCAGGGCTCAAAATAAGAATGTCTGCCAGTCCTTTTTCATTATTAAAAAATATAGCTTTCAACAAACTGGTGTGCATGCCACTCACCCAGAGGAAACAACTTGCTTACTGCAAGCTGGCCCTATAATGAGTAGCTAGCTCAGCCTTTACCCACCTGTTGCCTTTGACATTGAACTGCAATGTCCATCAGCCCCAGCTAGCACTGGCCAAAACATCTAGAGGGCAAAGGCTCAGCAGCGTTTGAATATTCAAGTTATTAAACTATTATTTATAAACATTTGGAAACCAAAGCGCGGCTTCGGATTGGCTGCAGGAAGTTCACATATATAGTTCACAAACCGGAACAGTCACTTCCAGGTTTGCGCCATTCAGGAGCCAAAATGTTCGAGAACTAAGCTGTTTGAAAACCAAGGTACGACTGTATAAAACCTTGCATCCTTACCCTTTTTGTACACAGAGGGAAAGTATGGAAATAATCTCATGTTATCATATAGAATGGAGGTTTGGTTATAGTAGGCTAGGACTTCTGATTGTATATTTTAATGAAATGACCTTTTATCTTACAGTTGGCAAACAAGTACTGGGCACCACATGTCAAGAAAAGGCTACCTTTTGAGTCAAAGGTAAATGCTTAAAACATTCTTAGTTCTATTTTAAATTGGTAGTGCAATAAATCCTAGAAACTCGTATTTAAAGTAAAAAAAAATACTTTGGATTACAGAACAGGAAGAATGTTGATTTGATTTCAGCACTTTGTTTAAAACTGTACAAATAAGCCACCCTGACAGCAGCTTTTACATTCTATTCTATATTTGCTGCTTTTATATTGGAATATTTTGTCAAACCTCCAAAGGTTCCTTGAAGTTTCTTTTAAAAACCAGTTTGATTTCAGTACATAGATTATTATTCCTTCCCTGCACAATCTTCTTAATACTTCTGATTTCATTTGTTGAAAACATGAAGCATTATTGTAGTTTTAAAACTGTGCTACTGTGTTGATGGTGTTAAAGAATTCATCTCTGAAAATGCATGTTACTGGAAAGAGGAGATAAAGGAGAGCAAGAATTGTGCTGCATAACTTTTTCTTTTTTCAAAAAACCCTCTCTCTTCCTTTGTTGTAGGTTATTGAAGATGTGTATGGAAAAGAAATTGTTAGGTCCAAGTATGTATACTGCATTTTCTCTGTTATCCATTATCAGTATCATAATACACACATTTTTGACTTTTCAAACAATGAAGTCTCCATAAAATAAGTGTCTGAATTCTGTATGTGTATGTATATGCTTTTCTTGCATAAATTGTCTTGCAAGGACAATTTTTTATTATTCCTTAGAAGAAATACAGGCCACAGACCAGTGCATCTCACCACTGATTATGGGCACCTGTCTAGAATTTTTATTTAATTAAAAGATTTATAGTCTTTTTCTGTGTTTATGAGTATGGTGGTCCCTCTACTTATGTTCGCCTCCGGTTACATATCCTTTGGGATACGTACGTGGCAAACCTGGCAGTATTTTTCCAGGTTTCACCATGCCCATATGCCCAGAAGTGGTCCCTCCAGCTGCAGAAACCAGAGCTCCAGAATAAATCCCGTCCGCAACCGGAGGTACTACTGTAGGCTTTTACAACAAGAGGTGGCTTATACAACAAGGTGGCTTATACAACAAGAGAGAAAAATACAAATTAAAACCATAATATAAGAATTGCAACCTTCATATATCCCAATGCCATCTGGACTGAATGAAAAAGAGAAATGCAGCTGGGAGTTGTTAGCGTTCTGATGGCATCTCTGATGGCAGTTTCATGTTAACAGTGAAAGCTGGTGCCCATCACAACGGGTAGGGGAGAAGGGAAGGAGGCCACCAGCCATAGGCAATGATATTCAGAACCAACTAATTCAGGTTTTGTCCCCATCCTTCTCCCTGTAAACACTGAGACTAAGGAGGAGAAGGTTGATAGCCAATGCCACCCGCTGAACTATTTGTAAATGGGGACAGACAGGTGGGAGCTGGTTGAGGGAGACTGATATTGATGGTCCATTCATTCTAATAGACCAGCCTCTGCTGGATGTTACATAGCATGGGAGACAGCAGAGAACCCAACAGTGCTTTATATCACAAGTGATGTGGAGCAATCAAAAGTCCCATCAGCAGCACCATATGGAATCTGCCATGCTGCTTAGTTTATAGCCTCCAAAGCACAGTACCCCTTGAGTTCAAATCTACAACATAAGGTAAACTAATTTAGGCAAGAGTTGAAATGTTAATTTTCCCCCCTGCCTGTGATTTCAGATTTGCGATTAGAAAAATCATGCTTCTGGAATTTAGGTAAGTGCTTTTGGAGAAAGAAATGCACTTTAAAATGATAATCTGACCCGTGTGGGGTAGTGTCTTACTGGTTCAAAAATTTCCTTTGCCATAAATTTACTAATTGGCTATTAGCAATCCACTCTATCCCAGCTTAATCTCCACACCCTCCATCTGCAAGATGAAGATGATAATTTTGTTTGTTTGTTTGATACATATATAGCCCACCTTTTCTCCAGAAAACTCAAGGCATTGTCATAACGACCCTGTAAGGTAGGACAGACCGAGAGACAGTGACTGGTCCAGGATCACCCCTGAGCTTCATGGTTGCGTGGGGATTTGAACATGGCTCCCTAGTCCAACACTAACCACTGTGCAATGCTGGCTCTATCTCTGAACATATCTTACAGGGTCGTTATAAGGATTGCTGGCATAATTTGTATGAAATGCTTCAAACATTCTAATTTCTGTACAAATAATATTTGTATTTACCATTACTAAGGCAAGGATGAAGTACCGTAGCTGTTTGGAAAGATAATGTAGCTCATTCCTTCACTTGGCTATATCCCAGTGTGTCATAAGCTGTATAGTTGAAACTACAGGAAATACAATGTTATGCCAGCTAAAGTATAGGTTTTGTTTAACTTCCAAACATTTAGAGAAAACAAAGCTTCCTCCTGCTTCGTTTTTTTGCTGTAAGCAGTGATGACAGTCTGGGTGTTTTATGTAACTCTGTTGAAACCTTTATTTTTGCACTGAGCCTGTAATGCATAAACTTTTAATGGGTTGTGATCCTTGCCCAATTAGATTGAAAAACCTCCATTGCTGGAAGAATGGAGATGGGCTGGGTAAATAGGTCTTTGGATGGAACACAAATAAATTTTCATAATGGGGCTTGGAGGAGCCTCTACATGGGCTAGATGTAGAAAGGGTTTGTTGTTTTGGTTAGGGCAGTGGTTCCCAAACTTACCCCTCTCCCATGGACTACTAGAAAATTGTTGATGGTGCTGGTGGACCACTTAAATATTTTTCTACTGGTAGTGGCAAGTGTAATGCAGAGGAATAGAGGCAGTGGTATTGTTATTGCTTCTTCTGTTTATTATATTGTAATACAATGTATTACAACTTGCATTCCAAAGAATTCAAATTGTAATACAATAAGATACAATATAGGAAATTTTAAAACCCCAATATGAATAAAATTTTAAAAATCAGTATGAATATTTAAGGGGGACATGCTGCAGACCAGCTGAATGACACTTGAAGATCACTGGTGGTCCACAGACCACAGTTTAGGAAACCCTGGGCTAGGGAGAAGCAAGTTATAAGGTGCTGTAGGGAGGAGGAGGAGTGCATGGAAGTTATTTGTGGCCACTCTAGGTTGAATATCCTCAACTCCCAAATAGGGCATCCCAGTTCTGGGCACCACAGTTCAAGAAGGACACTGACAAACTGGAACGTGTCCAGAGGAGGGCAACCAAAATGGTCAAAGGCTTGGAAACGATGCCTTATGAGGAACGGCTAAGGGAGCTGGGCATGTTTAGCCTGGAGAAGAGGAGGTTAAGGGGTGATATGATAGCCATGTTCAAATATATAAAAGGATGTCACATAGAGGAGGTAGAAAGGTTGTTTTCTGCTGCTCCGGAGAAGCGGACACGAATGGTTCCAAACTACAAGAAAGAAGATTCCACCTAAACATGAGGAAGAACTTCCTGACAGTAAGAGCTGTTCGACAGTGGAATTTGCTGCCAAGGAGTGTGGTGGAGTCTCCTTCTTTGGAGGTCTTTAAGCAGAGGCTTGACAACCATATGTCAGGAGTGCTCTGATGGTGTTTCCTGCTTGGCAGGGGGTTGGACTCGATGGCCCTTGTGGTCTCTTCCAACTCTATGATTCTACATGGGAGCGTCTTATAGACAGAAAAATACGGTATTCCCTTTCTCTCTTTTTCCACCTCTTTCTTCCAATTCTATGATTCTAGGTTTTTCATTTTGCTTATGCTTGTGAAACCAAGTTGTCCTGCTTTTTAGTGCATTCGCAAGTGTCCATGCTGTCGATTCATTTTTTTCCACAATTCATGTTTTATTTGGTGTAGTAATGACTTTCCTAAATGTTAGGCTGATGGCTTTTATTTCAAGAGACAGGAGGCATTTGCCTTTCAGTACTAAAGCAAGTGTCTGCTGAAGTGCGGGTCGCAAGTAGGAGGGATGCTTATTCTTATTCTCCTTACAAAATCAGCATGAATTAGTGTTCAGACTAATGTAGTGCTTGTGCCAAGTACATGTAAAACTTCTTTAATGAACAGAGTGTTCCAGAGGGCTAATTCATGTGCTGTCCTCACTCAGATTGATTTAAATGGCCCTGGTAACTTTTATTGCAGTGACCTGTGTTGGAGGCGACATTGGAAGCTACGTACAAATCATACAGATGACTTTTTTAGTTTTTAAAAAAGATCATTATGTTTCTTGCCCCCTGATGAACGACATATTAGATGGGTGGTAACTCTCTTGTCTTTTCACTTTTCACAGCCAGTACCTTGAAAATTACTTGTGGATGAATTATTCTCCCGAGGTGTCCAGCAAGGCTTATTTGATGTCAATCTGTTGTATGGTGAATGAAAAGTTCAGGGAGAACGTTCCCGCATGGGAGGTAATAGACTTCAATTATAGCCTGCAGTAACTTTGAGCCACAATTTGCAACTTTCACATTGCCCACTTAAAGTGTCTTCGCATGTCAGAAAGCGCAATACCGGCTGTCACTGTGCCTCGTCTGAAGTCGTCTGCCGCAGCCTTTTAAAACAACAGCAGGCTCCTGTTAGAGAATAGCAAGGGACAGTTGAAAGGTTTCACAGTGGAAGCAGGAGAAATGTGAAAAGAATTTTTTTTAGTGATTGGAGGTGTTTTCTCTGCGTTGTGACTTGACAAAGTCTGGCACTTAATGGTGAAGTTTTTTGTGCTGTCAAAAGATAATGGCAAGAGAAATGTTCGTTTCTGTAGGACAGCTTTATTGGAAACTGGAGAACAAGTTTGCTTTGGGGACATTTTACATTATCAATAGTTTCCAGTCTCCATGGCTCCATCTTCCGGTAATGCTAAGAGACATCCTTACATTAAGAGGCATGCCTGTGGTAATACAATGAAGCATTCTTTGGGCAGAGGGTGAGAGCATAGTGACTTTGGTGGAGGCAGAGGAAGGAAGCAGCAATACTGCTGTGATTTTAGGAATGGGGTCTTGGTTTCCATTTGGAGCCAAAGGAGATGAAGTTGGACAATACACATTTTTGTTATGTAAGTAGCAGCCTTGAGTGTTCCAGAGGGGAAGTAATAAGTTTTAACTACCGTATTTTTCGTCCCATAGGACGCTCCGTCCCATAGGACGCACCTACTTTCTTGGGGGGGGAAATAAAGGGGGAAAAAATTTCCTTTATTTTCCCCCCCAAAACCAGGTCGGGGAACAGTGGGATGGCGGTGCTGCGCCTCCCCGCTGTCCCCCGAGCTTGTGGGGCTGGCCGATGTCTGCCTGGCGCGAGGGGCACTCTGTTTCCGGGCGCCCCACGCGCCCCCCCCCCGTGCGCAAGGCTTGCCGACACCAGCGCGGAGCACGGGGCGTCCTCCGAAGGGCACCCCGTGCTCCGCGCTGCCGCCCGCAAGCCATGCGCGCCCGGGGGGAGATCCCCCGGGTGCGCAAGGCTTGCCGACACCAGCGCGGAGAACGGGGCGGCCTCCGAAGGGCGCCCTGTGCTCCGCGCTGCCGCCCGCAAGCCATGCCGCCCGACCCCCCTCGCTCTCCAGGCTTCAGGGAAAGCCTGCATTCGCCCCATAGGACGCACACACATTTCCCCTTCATTTTTGGAGGGGGAAAAGTGCGTCTTATAGGGCGAAAAATACGGTAATTATTTCCCTGTCATATTCCTGATTTTTTAAAATTAAAAAATGCCTCTCTGAAGCTGCATTTCAAGGAAAGCTTCTGTCAGCACATCTTGTTTGGGTCTCAGCTTATTTATTTATTAAAAAAGCCTTCAATTTTCTGTACACGGTCTATTTCTACTTTTACTTTTTGAGTTTTCACTGATAACCCGATTTCTATCATGTTGCAGGACACAGGTCTGTTGTGAATGAATCACTTCTGTTATTTGCTAGTTTGCCCCCTTTGTACATTCAGAAAAAAGATGTTGTGCTTACCCTTCAGCTGGGTATAGAAGTGTGGGTATTGTATTTGGGTACTGCCCAACTATTTCTCCTCAAGAAGATAGAAGTGATTGATCTGACTCCTGATTCTGTCCCTTAACACTCTTCAGCAATGTAGTCACTTCATGATATCCAGTGTAAGAGGAAACCCATTAACAGACCTAAATAATTTTAGTCCATTGATTTCAGTAGATCTACTCTGAGTATAACTAATATTGAATATCACTCATTGTCTTTTGCATTGTTCAAAGATACAGCTGTTCTGTTGGTGTTCATCACCAAATTGCTTACTGTGAAGCACAAATGCTACAATGCTACGATTCCTACTGCATAGCTAGTTCCAGCAGTAAACCTACGAGCAAATGGCCAGTCTGTGCTTGCCAACAGCTTACAGTTGTCATGTCCAGTGAGTGCATTCCCCCACTATGCATCCACTCAGCACAGAAAGATGAAAAAGATGCTCCATGTGAGCTCACTGCTGACTTTTATGTTCCCCTTAGACATTCAAAAAGAAGCCAGAGCACTTTCCGTTCTTTTTCAAACGTGTGCTGGATGCTTCCTTGGCTGAGAGTGACAGCGAGTTCTCTCTGCAGGAGCAGACCATACTCCTGCTCTTCCTTGACCACTGCTTCAACAGTCTGGTAAGCTTTATTCTTCAGAGATTTATCGTTGTTGTCATTTATGGTGCGTTTGGCAAATACGGCAGAAGTGCCCATAGTCCTGGCTACTCAGAGCAGCCTCCTCTTGTTAGCATGCTGTGCCTCTCCACATTCGGTTGTCACAGTTTTCTTCTGAAGGAGCCCTCTTAAGTGGCATTTATTACGCTAGGATTCCAAAGATCCATTTAGAGCCATTCTCAATGCCTCTTAAGGACAAATCAGAGCCTATGTTTGAGCAGGTTCTGCAGGTGTTCCAAGACCTCTTTCACTGGGCAAATATTCAGTAGCTAAGCCCTAGGATTTAGTAAGTGGGACTTGCATGAAAGTGTTGTATTGCAGAGTAACTTTTGATCAGTGTTCCTGCTAGTCTTGTCCTCTTTCAGGCTACTTCAGCCTCCCTCTTCCCCACCTTCCACACAGATGTTTTCTTTCTCAGTAGCCACATTGGGCTACATAGCCGATAGAACTTTGCATTTTTGTTTGCTCTTAGTATATATGATTCTTCAAATGGACAGTTAAGTTTTCCTTTTGGTTAGCATTTGGCTTTGTAGAGGCTTTATAGAGCCTGGGCCTCTCCAGAGTAGGGGGGTTATGACTCAGAAGCCACTCCATGCATGGGAAATTCTATAGAACCAGATGATAACCCCTTAACATCAGATCTGCAAAAAAAATGACCCACCAAACAAAGTACCTTAGCTGGGATTTTTCTTCTTTTTCCTGCTTTTGGAGAACTGACAAGCCGTGATTCGTGGCTCACGGGCCGTGTTTGGTTTGATGGAATACTAGCGATATTGGCCGGCTGTAGATTATTTATTCCCCTTTCATCATGGAATAGAGCTTTCCTGACTTACCACTGCACCCTTCCAAAAGCCATTCTGGAGGGTTTGGGGGTCCTCCCAATAGAGCATGGGAGGTGGCATGTTGAGGCTGTAGTGGGAAGGGAATTGCCAAAAGTTGGGGACACCCCTTCCTCCTTGTGCAACTAGAAGTGCCTTCCATTTGTGCAACTGTCATTTTGAATCCAAGCCTCACAACCATACTAATAGCCTGTTCTGTTTCTTGCAACAGGAAGTAGATTTGATCAGAGGGCAAGTCCAGCAGCTTATCTCCCTGCCCATGTGGATGGGACTTCAGCCTGTAAGTGTTTCATAAAGAATGCAGGGAACCTTTGAAGCATCTTATGGACATGGAGGTTCACTGGACCAATTCTGCTGCATTCTAATGAACCTTAGCATGACAGCTTCTGCTGTCAGAGATTTATTGCTATTTTAATTAGCGGTTTTGGAGGCTTTTAAAACCTTCTGCCTTTACAATGGGCAAGCATAAGTTCTTGTTCAGTTGGGGGTTTTGAAATTACCTTTGGGGCACCCAAATTAGATGGATGGATATACTAGAGATCTAGCTCATCATACTATTAAGAATTCATCATCTCACCCTTTTAGGCTCGTCTGGCACTCGAATTGAAAAAGACATCAAAGCTTAGAAAATTTTGGAATTTGATCAAGAAGAATGATGAGAAAATGGATGAAAATACTCGGGCACAGTAAGTTTAATAGTATTGCTTTTAAAAGATCATGTGTGGGGATTGCAATTTGCTGTCTGTGAAGAAAAGCAGTTTTGGCAAAGGCCCATTTGTACCTTATGCTGCTTGGGGAAAACAGGAGTTGGGCTGACTAAGACCCCACATCTGCTTGCCATCTGGGTGTAGTGGATAGTGGATGTGATACAGTGCAGCTGTACCACAATATGTTCCTGCATATTATACTGGCATATTTGGTTTATTCATCCAGTACAGACACATGAAATAGACTGACCAGGAACCTTTCCCAAGTAAGCCAGATTGAAAGACATGCAGTAAGACAGTTGCTTATGTGAGAACATAAGATGAGCCTTGCTGGGTCAGAACAGAAGCTTATCTAGTCTAGCATTCTGCTTCCTGCCATGGTCAACCAGATCCATCTGGGAAGTTCATAAGCAGGATGTGGAATCATGTGTTGTTGTTTTTTAGGACATTTCAAGAAAGAAGATTCCTTTCGCAACTGATCCAGAAATTCATCTCTGTATTAAAATCAATACCCATTTCAGGTATGTAGAGCAAATTGTAAGTGTATGGGCTTACGCAAGAGATCCTCTTCTCTTTTACCTTGCCCTTTGCCCAAAGTTAGGCATCCCAGATGAAAATGTGATTTGTCCTGTTTCAGCCTATTGCAGCTTATAGTATCTTGGAGGGAGGGCATGCAAGTACATTCCTGCCTTGAGCGCTCGCTCCAGAATGGGAGCAAAATCACCATGCTATTAAATGCACAGGAGTTCTATTCTGTAGAAAACATTATTTGAAAAATTCTCTTCATTACACAACTTTGTTTCTCTGATGCAAAACAAAGGGTGATTTCTCTGAACGCTTTTATGGGGAGTTTTTGTTTATGTTTCACTGTGTAAAATTTGCTAGACTGACGTAGTGACTTTACTTTTGAAGTGATTCAGTTGAAAAGCAGTCAAACAGATTTGCTAAATATCGAAAGGGAACTGTCTTTTTTTAAACTAGCTTCAGTTCTTCAAATGAATAGGTCACTTGTAAATTCTCAGAAAACTACTTTCAAATTCAGCGTCGCATTGTAAGTTTGAAGTAATGGCAAGTCTTATTCATGCATAACTTAAGAGTCTGTGCTTGCCCAACTGCAAATTAGCTCTCTACTTTAAACATACTTGGCTTCGCATTAAATATTATTTGGTGATTATTTTTTAATATCCACCAAGATTTCTCTCCCTGCTGAAAGACCCAACACCTCAAGGATATCTCTCCACTGAGGGTTTATTTTTAGAATAGACAAACTTGGCCTGAATATTTTCTACTTATACAGGGAATAATAATTCTTCTTTTTTGTGGCCGTGGTCGCTGCCACATCCTAAGCTTTTGAGTTGGAAGTAAGGTAGGAGAATGCCAGGGACCTCTTTGGCTGAGGAGCCCTAAGAAACCTCTCTTCACTGCCTGCCCAGCCTTTCGGCTTCACAGCGTGAAAATCATGTGGGGAAAGTGTTGGAAGCTGTTGCCTGAAGGTGGTTGTACACCTTTAGATACCTGCTCCCAACCTTGCATACTCTCACCCTGTCTGACTTTCCCTTCTGGAAATATCAGGTCAGTTGGAACATTGGGTACCGTTGTCTTAAGGTGATCTGTTCAGCTTCAGGCTCCCCATTTGTGGAATGCTCTCTCCAGGGAGGTTTGCCCGGCACCTTCATTATACACCAGGGCTTTCCAAACTTGGGTCTCATTCTGGTTTTTTTTTTGTACTACAATTCCCATCATCCCTCACCACTGGTCCTGCTAGCTAGGCATGATGGTAGTTGTAGTCCAGAAACAGCTGGAGACACCTTTAGGCACCAGACGAAAACATTCCTCTTCAGCCAGGCCTTTGGCTGACCAACACCCTATATCCTTTTAAACGTGTTTGTGGGAGGGGTGGTTTTTGCTTTCTTCTGTTTTTATTATGTATTTTGTGGTTTTATCTTTTATTTTTATGCTGTGAACCGTCCTGAGATCTGCGGATGAAGAGCAGTATACAAAGTCAATGAAAAAAGTAAAATAAAAAATAGTTGTGGCAGTCCCTGATGTGCCAGAAGAAGGAAAAAAGGCATTTTCCTTGCCAAACTGGACTGCAATTGAGGCACAAAAATAGAAATTGTTTGGCCATCTCTGCCTAGAACCAAGGGTCTTGAAATAACTCTTAAGCATCAGCAAAATTTGATTTGGATGCATTATACATCAGTTCCAGGATTACTTTTTTAATTACCTGTATTTATTTCTAGGTCCTCTCTCTATGGATAAAGTGCATTACTGTGAAAGATTCATTGAACTCATGATAGATCTAGAGGTATGCCAAATATGGGATAAATATAGTGATCTACTGTAGCATCTAAGCCTCTTGAATAACTAAAATATGTGCAGTGTTAGTCCTAGTGTTGAAGCAGCTGACTGAAGTATGTTTAACTTGCACATAGAGCATAGGAAGGCCTCTTATACTGAATCAAATCTTACACTGAATCAGATCATCGGTCTGTATAGCTCAGGTTTGTCTACACGCTGACTGGAAGCAACCTTCCTATGGTATCTATATTGTGAGAAGGTCCTAGCAAGGCTTTCAAAATTGTTGTTATTATTTTTTAAAATGCCTAGCAGCATTTTTTGGATTTCCTGAAAATTTCCGTTTTGAATAGTGAACTAGTTCATGCATTGCTAACTGACAGGAATCATATCACATATGACTGCCTTTGTTTTATTTGAAGATGTGTAAAATTATTTCAGCAGGAGAGACTCTGTAAAAAAAGTGTGGCTGTTTTCACCCACTCTGGAGGCAGTTAGCTACGAAGCTCCACGGCTTTAATCTTCAATAGAAATGTGATATGTTCTCATCTTTGTTTGCTCTGCTAAAAACTCAACGTTTCCAAGGAGGGACATGGCTGGTATCATTGAGCCTATCCACTCTGAACAGGATTCTGGCCCCAGAGAGAGGGTATGCAAGATATTCAGCTGGGATGCTGCTGGATTGTAGCCAAAATGCCAAGCATCAGAACATTTCATGTAGGTTCATTCTGCGCTAAGGGCATTACAGGAGAGTTAAAGGAGTTCAGATAGTTTCTGAAGCCTGTTGTGCTGATTGGAACTGGCAAACCAGAAATCGGCTATAAAAAGCCATCACATTTGTTCTCCTGTAGCTTGTCCCATCTGAACAGAGTGTCTTTACCTATACTTAAGATCCCTTTTCTTCCCCCAGGGCGTTCAGGGTTTTGTATTCAGTTACATCTATATTGTGATTGAGGCTAAACTGCTGGAGCATTTCAGCGATTAGCATGACTTTGGTGGAAGTGAGCCATGTGCTCCCACCAGTTCATTTTTTTATTGGCAATGAATATAACCCACCCCCCCTTTAATAAGTTCAGGCTTCTCATTGCCATTAACTGTGCTCTGTCTGTCTAAAACCTTTTGACAGTTATGGCTATATAAGGTATTTTGCATTTCTTATTTTATGTATTTCTGTAGTATGGAGCTGTAATGATCAAAATAGCTGTATTGCAATAGTCTATTGATTCCCCCAGTTTCTGCTGCGGTTTTTGACATCTGACAAGGAGATATTTTAGGAGGATTTTTAAACAAAAGAAACATTTTTGTAATATTTTATTAATGAAGAATTTAGAAATTGTTGTTTAAATGAGAAGGAAAGGGCTTAATTCTTCACATGGCTGCTCAGGAGTAAATCCCATTGAGTTCAATGGGACTTCTCTGTTTT
Organism: Podarcis melisellensis; assembly: GCF_964234715.1. Taxonomy (NCBI): domain Eukaryota; kingdom Metazoa; phylum Chordata; class Lepidosauria; order Squamata; family Lacertidae; genus Podarcis; species Podarcis melisellensis. Next base: position 38,123,660 of record NC_138528.1, on the reverse strand, counting down.
TGGTTTTGTTTTGTTTCTGATCTTTGTTTAAATTAGCCCATTGGGCAAGCCCTGTAGGCATTGCACAGATGCTACTATCAAAATAGATATTGCAAGGACCTCATGACACCTAATCACTACCACTACCACCTTTTTTTCCGAAAGCACTAAATTCTAACCAGTTTTCTAGTTACTAACAGCCTCCCAAATGTTGACATATATGTGCTTGTTTATTTTTTTTTTATTATTATTATAGGCCCTACTTCCAACACGACGCTGGTTTAACACGATACTTGATGATTCCCACCTCGTTGTGCATTGTTACTTATCCAGCCTAGCCAAAAGGGGCAAGGAGGGTCATCTTTTCTGCCAGGTACGACTCACTTTGATTTTGCAGAGCACTTCTTTCAGCACCTCAAAATCCTTGCTAGCCAAGGCAACACTACATTATTACCCAAAAAAATTACAGCATCACAGCTGGAAAGTGATGGTTGGCAACCACTGCTTGCTATTGGCCCCTGTTGTGTTGCTTAATGAGAAGCATGTCATACAGGAAGGCAGCATAGTGCAACTACAATGGCTAAACATTGCTGACTTTGGGGGGGGGGCACTAGATGGAGAGCAACTATGGCTGAAGCAATTTTGTTAAGCCTGCTTATATTTGGGTTTTTTTAAAAGCCAATTTTAAAAGTATGGATGATCTTTAGGGAACAGCACCTAGACTAGGGGCAAGTATTGGCACAGCTCTCGATATTACCTGCAAGGCCATCTTCCTCAAACCATGGCCACCTGCCCACACCTGAGATCATAAGAAGCAGGTAGAGATGCTGCTGGATCAGCTGCACAACCGAGTTCCCCCACCGCCCATCAGCTGCGTCACTGAGGGAATTTGATTGTGCAGCTGATCCCTGCACAAAGCAGCTTTGCCAGCTCTATGAGCGTTGGGCCAGCAAAGCCCCTCATGCTACGCTTTCAGTGCCTGACAACCAGCCTCCTTTTGAACATTTGGGAAGCTCAGTGCATGGGACTTTGGCAGGGGCAACGGGCAACCCACCTGTCCATCTTTTGGCGCTTTAATGTTGTCAGGTCAGGGTTGCCCTGCAGGGGTGGAGACAGATAACAGTCTGGCCTGCTGGGCCTCATCTAACACACACAGAAGTGTAATGTCAGAATACATTTAAACAAATGTTTAGTGTGTGTATGACTAATGTTGGATGTCGGCTCACTGTTGTGAGGTGTGTGCATATTCTGGACGTGATAATACATCCTTTACTTCCCCTTTGGTAGTGGGAGAGTAATAATGGAAGGGTGAGAGAAAACATGAGGAGCAAGGTTCCAGCTTCTCCTCACTATGTTCTCTTACAGCTGGCTTGTAATGGACTGAAAAATGAAATTGCCTTCTCTAAGCAATGAAATGATACAACTTGTTTTGTTTGTTTTGCATTTTGGAAATAAAATGAAATATCCCTCGACTGCATAGTATTGGGCCCCATGTGGTGGTTGAAGACCCTGCTTTTCTGTATATCTAATTTGTCACCATTTTGTTTCAGCTTTTAGACATGCTCAAATTCTACACTGGTTTTGAAATTAATGACCAGACTGGAAATGCATTGACAGAGAATGAGATGACTACTATTCACTATGACAGAATTACTTCCCTCCAGGTATTTAACGGCCTCTGGTGTAACTGAAGGCTTTGATATAAGTGTAAGATTGCTTGTCAGAAAAGGGGTGACGACAGACTTGGGGAAACCACCTCATTTGTAAGCCTAGAAATAGTGCCAGTTTCATGGGTGGATATGTCTGTTCTTAATATGAATAAAGTACTGGTGGTAAATAAGTGATCATTCAGGAAGCTTTGATGTTTGGGGGCATGTCCTTGGTTTAGTAAGTGGATAGTACTGAAAGTCAGCTGCCAAAGCCCTGTGCAGATAGCCAATCCGTCCAGGCAGGGGGGAATTTGAATCATGCTGGTATTCCCCAACTCCCACAGCGTGGTGTGCTGTCCCTCTCCTGATGTTTGCATTAAGCTTCATGTTAACATAGCAGGCAGTCCATACATACAGATACAGTAGGGTTTGAAATGTTTGGCCCCTCTCCCTTGTGATTTTTGCAGCTTCTGTTAGAATTAAAATAGCTGCCGTGTCTTTTTTGTTCCGACTGTTTTCTTATCAACCACCCTATCCTAACCGGTATTCAGAAAAAAATGGACATCATTGAGTTGCATCCAACAAAGTTGCCCCATTCATGCCTATATATTGGGATATCCTTTCCACTTCCTGCATGCCTCTTCCCCAGGTCTGTTCTGGGGATTCCCCCAGCCCTCTAAAGCAGATTTGGGGGTCACACACAAAATGTTGAGAGGGGGGGACGAAGTCTTATTGTGCAGGTGGAAGTCCTTGTGCTAATGGGACAGCTTTGTTGGTTACAGCCAACATGGAAGTGTGACACAGTTCTCATGTGTGAACTCAGATCCACTAACAATGCCCCCCCCCCAAATAAATCAGGTTGTCCTTGCTGTGAGCTAGCCTTACGCTATTTGTGGGGGTTTGTACTTGTCCTGTTAAATTGCAGGGTGTTGCATAAGTCACGTTGCCGAGTAAAGACAGCATTTGATTTCTCATCCTGGTTCTTTGTTGGATTCTAGAGAGCCGCTTTTGCACATTTCCCAGAACTCTACAATTTTGCCCTCTCAAATGTATCTGCTGTAGACACACGTGACTCCCTCATAAAACTTTTTGGACCTCTAAGGTAAGTTATATTTTAATTTATTTTATTCTCATCATTTGCTTCTTCTGGGTGTGAATGATTTGGCGCAGGGAGTAGGAAATCCCACAAGTTCACAGTGAGTTGCTGATTGTTTGAGCAACAGTTAGTATTGGAAGCCCCCTTTAACAACAAAAACAACAACAACAACACACCACAGCTTGGTTATTCTAGTAAATGTTTTGCCTAAATAAACCCTGAAATGTTTGCCTAAATAGAAATAGTGGCCACCTGTAGTAACTAAGCAGTAGATAAATTAAAAACTATGATTCAGAGAATCATGAGTGATTTCTTGTTTACTTTATCCAAATAATAACTCCCCAACAGAGTTTTAAGAGGGGTGAAGGGAGGGAGAGCAAAGGCAGCTTCTGAAAGGCAATGTCTCTTGTTGTTTAGTCATTTAGTCGTGACCCTATGGACCAGAGCACGCCAGGCACTCCTGTCTTCCACTGCCTCCCACAGCTTGGTCAAACTCATGTTTGTAGCTTCGAGAATGCTGTCCAACCATCTCATCCTCTGTCGTCCCCTTCTCCTTGTCTCTTAGTATATGTGTAAAGGCTATCTGGTTTACAGCCTTAACTCCACTTTTTGGGGGTTTCATATGTCAAAAGAAGTTGTTGAATTTGTCTGATTGTAGGGGTTTTTTTAAATTAAAAAAAATATGAATAATGATCTCTGTCAAGAATCCTTTCAGTGTAAGGTTCCTTGCATAAGAGCGAAGAGTGTTAGCTAAAATGCAGAACGGCCTAGATCAAAATCTTGGTCAGTAGGCCACACAAATAGTTATTGTACTTTTTGCGGGGAGGACACTGACAGAAATTCAAAGCAAACAGCTCCATTTATTAAGCTCAAGCACTGTGTGACTTTTGCTTTATTCTTTTTTCTTTAGTCCAGAAACACTCCACCAGGTGGCATCCTATCTCTGCTTATTGCCAGCCCTACCTGAAGAGGAAAATACAAACTATGACAAAGAGTTTCTGCTCGAGCTGCTGGTAAACAGCCTTATGTCTGTCTTTGCTGGGTCAAACTGTTTTCCTTCTGTACAATGATATCTATGATGTTGAATAGGACACCATGATTCTTTATCAAGGCATTAGACGGCAGGCTGGGGTTCCCCCCCCCCTTCTGTCCTTGGGTTACCTCAAATTCTGCACCAGAGACTCAGTCATAATCTGGGTTGGGCTGCAAATCCTGGGGTGCACTCCAAACCCTATGCACTGTGTTTTCACATCCTGCCACTAGCACAAAGAATTGTCAAGTGTACATGAATGCATAGTTTCAATAAGTTATATATTAGGATCTGAAAGGAGAAAGGGGACAACTTTTTTTATCATAGTAGATTTCAAATGTGACTAAAAAGAATTAGCTGAATTAGGGTTGGGTATAGGCAGTACTTTTTTAGGGATATGTATACGCATACCCCTAAGCATTTTGTGAATCTATGTTTGGCCTCATTGAGGGGCAGTATTTCAATATGAGTAGGAAAATGAGAGTACCCCTAAACATTTTTTTAGAAAAAAGCACTGTGTATAGGCATGCATAGGCCTCCTAGGTTAAGATTTATGCCTAACTTTGCTGTGTTGTGTTCACATTTATGTAGTAATTGGGGGAAAAACATAAATGTAGAGCAGGGATGGGGGGGGTGAAACTTAATTCCTATGGACCATTTTTAAATTTTAACTGACCCTGTTCCTTTGATCCCCCCCCCCAGCTTTACCCCTCAAAAATCTCCCATTTAGCAAGGATTTTTTCTGACATTATTAAAGGAGTCATAACCTCGTGGTCAAGTGTTGGGCACCTTTGGAGTGAATGGGACTTTAGTTGACACATTAACACAGTGTTTCTCAAACTTGGGTCTCTCGCTGTTTTTTGTACTACAGTTCCCATCATCCCTGACCTCTGGCCCTGCGTGCTAGCTGGGGATGATGGGAGTTGTAGTCCAAAAACATCTACACACTCAAGTTTGAGAAACACTGCATTAAAGATTTCTATTTGCGGCATAGCATGGATATTTAAGCTATTTAATAAATTCTTCCTTCTACAGTAACTGAATGGTCATTAAGACCTTTTTAGTATGAAGGGTATTAATTATTTTATGATCTTACCCAAGCATCTTAAATATCAGTCTTGCGAGTTTTTAAAAATGTACTTGCTTGGGAAAAATTGTTCAGTGAAGTTGTGTTGATCACAGTTCTTAATTTGTCAACATTATTCCAGCAGTGCTTGTGTATTTTCAAGTCTTTACATTCTGTTTTTGTTGCCCACTCAGCTAGCGCTACTGAACTTTAATTTGCAGTTACATTTATTTATTCATGTGTGTGTCTCTCTCAAGAGACTCACAAACAGATGGAGGCAACATCCTAACATGTCTGGTTTGAACTTTGCATTTTGTGTCACAACGAGGTCACGCTGCTAACTATTGTGTGATGCCATGAAGATTTACTTCTGTTGGGTGGTGGTTCAAGCTCTCTGCAATGTTGCTAATGCGTCGCTGGACGTGTGCCATGTGCTCTGAGGCTCTGTTCAAAACTGTATTCAAAGCTGTGTAGTCTTTCAGCCGACCAGTGGACTGCTGGGGAAGAAATACATTTTAAAATTGTTATTCAGGACTCCCTTCCTCTTCCCCTCCTCCAAATATGGAATATGCAGCTTAGATAGGCTTTTGTTAATTCTGTGAATGTCCCAAATACATCACAACTTTTTAGACTTACATAACTGGGTGCTGGCAGTCGCGTATAGCAATGTATCTGGGTTTTTTTTATATTCCACAAGTTTTGGGACTTAGGTTGTAGAATGTGTGTGTAAGCTAAAGGGACCCCTGACCATTAGGTCCAGTCATGGCCTACTCTGGGGTTGCGGCACTCATCTCGCTTTATTGGCCGAGGGAGCCGGCCTACAGCTTCTGGGTCATGTGGCCAGCATGACTAAGCCGCTTCTGGCAAACCAGAGCAGTGCATGGAAACGCTGTTTACCTTCCCGCCAGAGTGGTATCTATTTATCTACTTGAACTTTGACATGCTTTCGAACTGCTAGGTTGGCAGGAGAATGTGTGTGTAGCCTGGTGCAAATGTCACATTGCCCAACTGCCTAACCATAGTTAGACAACTGAGAATGCGTTGTAGACGTCCGTGCTTCTCACACAGTCTCCTATCCCATAGACATCACCCTCCTTTCAGTTTCAAATCTCTCTAAACTGGGTTGTATGTGTCCTAACATTTTCAATAACCATGGTTAGCAAACAACCTAATGCACATGTAATGCTAACCATTGTTGGATCCAAAATTAAGAGAGAAGAGGAAATGCCTGCATCAAGGTAAAACAATTCATGAACCTACAGCAGAGAGGGGAACTTTTCCCTCCAGATGGTGCTGAACTACAACTTGTATGAGCCCCACAAGCATGGCCAATGTCCAGGAGTGATGGGAGTTGTAGTTCAGCAATATCTGGAGGGCCAAAGGTTCCTCGCCCGCCAACAGAGTGTTTTTTTATGAGTGTGGTGATCGGGCACAAATTTTCATTTTGTTGCGTGTCCTGGCGAAAATGGAAAACCAAACAAAACAACAAATAGGAGCGGCTTCAACAAACTTATAAAAATGTATTCAGAGCTAAATACTGACAATGTGGCCCCATATTACTAAAACATGATTTGGTGCTATATGGATGAAGCTGAGCAAACCCAAGCAAAGTGACGGGCTGATATGCTCTCCCCTTCTGCGGCATGGAGGAGGGCGTCACTGGGGTTCCTAGTTTAAAACAAACTGGTTAGTTTAGCAAGCCAGCCTCATAATCCATGATCTGAAGTTACAGAGTATGTTTTAAACCATGATCGCTGGTTTGACTGTAAAGCTGAGCCAGGATCCTTTAAAAGTGAGACTAAATTCTGATGAAGAGTGTCTTCCTGGTTGCATCAGAGGAGGGGATGGGACAGGATTGCGCATGCCCGATGCTCATTTAGGATTGTCCACACTTGTTTTTGTTTGGCTTATGTTACGTGAACGAAACTTGCATGTTCAGCATAACATAAAAAGGTTAACTTTTTGTTTGCAATTTACCTCTTAAACCAGTTGGTGAGAAATAGTTTTTTCAGTCTTCTTGAGTATCCTTCTATAAATATTTGTAATTATGTTTAGGGCACATGACAAGAAGTTTGTGTCTTTTCTAGGTGTCCCGGCATGAATGTCGAATTTCTCAAATTCAACAGCTCAATCAAATGCCTTTGTATCCCACCGAGAAGATTATTTGGGATGAAAATATAGTCCCAACTGAGTACTATTCTGGTGAAGGTATGTTTTCTGGAAAATGCTTAAATTTTAAATATTTCTAGTCTGCCGCTCTGCCTAATCATGGATTGGTGCAGTTGATGTGATTGGAATAGTTGTGATGATGCATTCTAAAACCTCCCATAGGAGGTTTATACAAATGTCTTTATACAAATCCAGGATTGTGATGTAGTGCTAAAAAACTCTCCAGTGGGGGCTGCACAGTGATGGACTAGTGCAAATATTGTATTGAGAGATGGCTTCCCCAAGCTCCCATACTGATGCGGAAGAACAGCATGGGGCTAAAGCAACCAGCTCCTGCTAGCTATGTAATTTTTGATTGGGGGAACGGTCTGAAAAGGAAACCTTGTGTAGAGTAGGTTCCCCTCTACACAAGTGCCCTTTAATGAGGTGTGGCCCTGCTCCATGTGATTGCAATTGCATAAAGCTAATGGCTGAACAAGTCTGATGTGACAGACAAACAAACTATTCCTCCTCTCCCCTTTTTCTTTCCTTAGGCTGCCTCGCCCTCCCAAAATTGAATCTACAGTTTCTTACTCTCCATGACTACCTCCTGAGAAATTTCAACCTCTTCCGCCTAGAGTCTACTTATGAAATCAGGCAGGACATTGAGGATAGTGTCAGTAGGATGAAACCATGGTAATGGATGTAACGATAACCTTGAAGTTGTTGGATCAAGAAAAACTTTCCTCTGTGTGTGATTTCTCTACTCCTTCCCTGCCCTGGTTTTTCTGGGGCCATTAGAAAGGTGTTGGCATTCCCTAGGGGGAGTTATAATCTCAAACAGGGTCTGGACAGATTATTTGCTAACAGCGAACAATTTCCCTTGGGCTGAATTTCCAGGATAAATTGCAGGAAGAGATGCCGTACCTTGGGTTGGTTATTCCCAGCTGTAGGATTGGCGGTCCCTTGGTCCCTTCCAGTGGTATAATTTTGTATATATTTGCAATGATGTCATGAGCTTTGGTGTGTGTTAGAGATCTGAATGCAAAAGTCTCTTGTTTTGATCTTGCTCTTCAGGCAGTCTGAATATGGAGGCGTTGTCTTTGGTGGGTGGGCTCGAATGGCGCAGCCCATTGTCTCTTTCACGGTGATAGAGGTGGCAAAACCGAACATTGGAGAAAACTGGCCCATGAGAGTCCGAGCGGATGTCACAATTAACTTGAATGTTAGAGACAACATCAAAGATGAATGGGAAGGTATGTATATGTGTGTGTAGCTACAGCAGTGTGACGTCGCATCCCCGGTTATTTGGGGTGAATGTTAAGTGTTTGTATGCTTGTTGGGTTTAAAACGCATCTTTTCCCTATTATGTCTTGCTGCTTAAAGAAAGAACGCTAGTACTCTCAGTAACACGTAGTTTGGGATTATCACTTCTTCCTAGTTCCATATTTTTGAAAGGGGGAAGAAAGCATTCTTTTATTGGTCTAGCTGTTCTATGACAGGAGTGATTAAAGGTTGGTATGGGGATAGCTAATTCCTCTTGAGAATTTTTTGGGTGTGAGCCTTATATTCTGACTCAGAAACCTTTGATCCCCTTTGTGAGACTGATCTGGAACTGTTGTATCAATATGCAGTATTCATTCTGCGTCACCATCCACCCGTTTTCCTATATCTACAAAATGCCAGTCATTTAAAATGGGAATATTACTTAGAGCTGCAGTTCTGTAAATCAATGGGCATCAGTAAATAGTCTGATCCTGCTAAGTCTACTTGGGTAATAGATGTGAAAGGTGAGAAAGATTCTGACTTAATTGAAATGAACATTTCTCTGACGGGGTTTCTGTGTGTTGTCAGGACTTGCATGCCACTATAGTCTTCTCTGTGTTCCCTAGTGTATTATCTCAAGGCAATGCTTTGCTGCTTGGGGGATTATACTTTGATTGACCTTTTTGGCAAGATGCATAGGAACAACTATTCATGCTCTGGGGGGACACTGATGGCTAGTTCAGAAATTCAGCAACAGACGTGTTTAAAATATGATGGTATTGTGTAATCCTTTTGGTTGCATGTCCTGATTCAAAATGCAGAGCCTGCACTAAAATGCACTAAAGTATTGTGAATTTTTATATTTTTAAAACATTTGTTTGGATTGGGATCCTGGCTTCAAGCCTCAGATAAGCTTCTCTTCCTACATTCCTACATTCCTAGTGAAGATCTTTGTCTTGGAAAAGGTCTACAAATGTATATGAATAAGATAATCACATATTAATGATAGCACAGGGGACAGAGATAAAGCTGCTACTGGCTTAACTATTTGCATTTCCTTCGAAAACTATTTCTGTACAATCTTCCTTTTGCTTTTCGCTGACCTCAATTGTTCATTTATTCAAGACACTAATATACCACCTAATTATTTGCATTTCTAACCTGTGTACATAAAAGCAATACACAGAAAATGGCACAATAAAACAGTAAAAATGTATCCTAAAACCAAACACTACCTTAAATGGCCTGCTGAAACAAGACAGTACAGTGGTGCCTCAGGTTACATATGCTTCAGGTTACATATGCTTCAGGTTACAGACTCCGCTAACCCAGAAATAGTGCTTCAAGTTAAGAACTTTGCTTCAGGATAAGAACAGAAATCGGGCTCTGGCAGCTTGGCAGCAGCAGGAGGCCCCATTAGCTAAAGTGGTGCTTCAGGTTAAGAACAGTTTCAGGTTAAGTACGGACCTCCGGAATGAATTAAGTACTTAACCTGAGGTACCACTGTATTGATCATATCTCTGAGCTTCAGCAAGGAGGGTGGCTGTCTAATCTCAATTGGTAGGGGGTTCCCCAGGCTTGGAGCCACTACACTGATTACACAGCTTCTAATTGTTACAAACTCTGGATCTGAGCCATGTGGGGGACCAACTTTATGAAGCTACAGCATAAAATAACCACTACACCTGCAAATGATCAGAACACACTGACGTTTTCCCCCCATTTAGGTCTGCGCAAGCACGATGTTTGCTTTTTAATTACTGTCCGACCCACACAGCCTTATGGTACGAAGTTTGACAGAAGGCAGCCATTCGTTGAGCAGACAGGCCTGGTATATGTGAGAGGATGCGAAATCCAGGGAATGCTGGATGATAAGGGGCGCGTCATTGAAGAAGGTATGTCGATAATATCTGAAAAACCGTCTCCTTCCCCGCAGACCCTCCTGACTATTAAGACCAGCAGAGGAGGCCCTCTTGGTAGTTCCAGCTGCCTCAGAAGTTTGGGAGGAGGGCATTTGCTGTGGCATATAATTTATCGAGCACCCTCCCCACAGAGGTGCACTTGCCTTCTTCACTATAAAGCTTTTGGTGAGTGCTGAAGACACACCTCTCTGCCCCTGGCAAAGATGTCTGAGATATCTGTTTGCAGAGCCCAGCCTATTCTTGTGATTTGTAATCGGATTTAACTGCTTTAAAAATTGAATTTTAAATCATTGTAACTGTGACCAGCTGGGATGGGAAATAGATAAAGAACAACTGAATATATTTAGTTGAAATATGAAGGTGAAATCTACATTGCACTTAATGGTAGGCATAATTTCCCCGCTAACAGCATGTGCGTGATTGTGGCTCTAAGATGGTGAATGTTTCCCTCCCTGTAGCAGCCTGGCTAGGATGGGCAAGCTCAGAAACCCTGAATATGCCAGTTCTTGCCAGGCTGTAGCAGTGCTTATTCTAGAGATGGTAGGAACAGAGCTGGTTGACCTGATCCATTCAGTGACACTGGCTGGTATGTAGAGCTGACCTAAATAGTCCCAATGCCAGGCACCTGTTCTTGGCAGAGTGGATCACCAGATGTGAGCCAGGAAGGGACAGTCTTGTTAGGCAGGGGCAAGGAGAGGAGAAAGGGGCAAGGAAAGTTGGAATCAGTTGGAGAGGATTGGCCGTGGTGTGAACAGATTACTCAAAAGTGGTGGTGGTGTTGTTTTGCAAGGCATTTTCTGTTTAGTTTATCTTTCAACAACTTGGAACTTTATTTGCCTTTCAATGCAAACAGGACCAGAACCGAAACCAAGACTTAAAGGTGATTCCAGAACGTTTCGAGTGTTCTTGGATCCCAATCAGTATCAACAGGACATGACCAATACCATCCAAAGTGGAAGAGAAGATGTCTATGAGACATTTAACATAATTATGAGGAGAAAGCCAAAAGAAAACAACTTTAAAGTAAGTCACGGTGCAATTTTCTGTTTAAAAATAAATGTTGAAAGCAGAGTATTTTTTGGAAATTGTGTCAATGTGGGCCATATGTCCATTAAAAAATGTGTGGTCCTCCTCCTCCCACTGTTTAGTTGTTTGTCTTAAATCTTAAACACATTCATGGTGAAACTTCATGCACCTGAAGACCTAAATTTCCAAATGAATCTATTGGATATTGGACTCACCAAGTTTCAGATAGAATCCACAGCGCAGGTCACCTTATTATCAAAGCAACATTAAATTTGGACAAAAGGTGGTTAGTGCATCGGCTTTCAGAATTGCAAGCAATGTGGTTCTGCTTTATAAGCTATAATTTAGTAATGGTTAAATTAAGAATATGCCACCAGAGCATCTCCCTCTGCTGCTAGCAGTGTAGGAATCATGCTGGTATTTGGGGTTTTCCCCTTGAGTGAAACAGTTTAAATCTGTATCGAATGCTGAAAAGATTGCTCAGCGTTCTGCTGAAAACAAAAGTTTTGCCTTCAAAGTTTTTAAAAGCTTATTTGCAAGCAAAGGACACTCAGACAACCAGATAATACAGAAATGATTTGGCAGTGTCTCTTTAATTTCACATTTTCCTCATGTTAAAAGTTAAACCAATTGATGAGGCTCAGCCTGCTTCTTGGGATTGCTCTATCCCGGAGGATAGGTTATCCCTATCTGCTCTATGCCTCCTTGCTCACATAACAGAAAATAAGGTAAGTCATTCTCACTAATGACAAATGTTGGTAGTGTGTCAAGCAGATAGCAGACAGCTTGATTTCTCTGCTGAGCCTGTAGGGAGAAAGATGCAAAAATCTTATGTAGTCTCCTAAATTAAGCAAACATGACAGCTGTAGAAGCACAAACATAAAGCGATAGCTAAATATGACAGTCGGCACTTCGCCATGGTAGGTCTGCCCTCTTGCCTTTTATTGCTTGTGGCCACTACATCAAAGAAATATTCGTATTTTGGAGTTTGTTTCCCTTTATACTAGTCATCTGTTGAATAAATACATTTTTCAAAGACGGAATGTTGCCATTTTTAACCGATCACCTCAAATAACCTTGTGTGTCATAAATGCAGCTGCTGCTTCATCGATTGGCAAGATTAGGTATTATGCAAATCCATGCAAAACTCCACTCTTCCTGTCTGATCATCATGAGGTGATGTCCATCTGCTACGGCACTTAAAAGAGTTTTATCAGCTGAGCAGATAACCTGTTTTACTGTTGGAGTTGCCAATTGTCCTGAATTGGTGAAACGAAGATTGATGCCTAGTGCTTTTTAAAAAACGCCCTGGACTTTCTAGAAAGAAGAAGGAGTCCTTTGCAATTATTGCTGCAATTTTTAGAATCCTGGTTGCTTTGGCTTACCTGTAATCTCCTTTTGTGCTGAGTACCTTTACATGTACTCGGCCAATATTAATTAGTTTATAATTGGCAGCACAGTTGCATTTAGTCTCGGAAAAGATAAGGTGATATATTTGGATCTGTACATGTAAGAGCCTGGAAGCTTTCAAATTTCACCGAGGTCTTTATGAGATAAAGGGTGTCTAAGTCTGAAACGATTTGGAGATCAAGGTTACTGGGAAGGACTTCTGTCCTAAACTCTGGAGAGCTGCTGTCTGCTAGTATACAATACTGAGTTAGATGGACAAGTGACCTGATGTGGTGTAAGAGAGCTTCTTATGTTTCTAATGCCCAGGACAATTTTTGTGTCTTACTACTTGTAAGCTGTCATCCAGAGTTGAGCATTTCCCAATGGCCCAGGCCTTTAGGAGCAGCCCATCAACCAAAGTATTGGCTGGAGCCCAGACAGATGTGGCTGATGCTAGCAGCTGCCATTTTTTATTTCCCCACAATACCTTGTTGGCATTCCTTAGGAGTGATATAGCCTCGGGGCTCCAGAAGTATTGTGAGGAAATGGCAGGCGCCAGCAGTAATGCTGGCTGGCTAGACTGACTGCTTTTCTTTTTGCTGTTTTTGCTGCTACCCTTGGCTGCCACTGTCACTGCTGTAGGAAAGGTGAAAACATCACAAAGCCCTGCCAGGGCACACATACTAGTCACATCCACGGTAAGAGGAGAGATGCCCACCCTGAAGGTGCCAAGTGCCCTGACAAACCTGGCACCGGATCAAGCTTAACAGTATGTTGATCAGCAAGAGATCAGGTGGACCTTATTTTTTATGTCCTGCTCTTTGCTTACACATTAGAACTAGTAAATATCCTCAATGCAGAGGATTAAGTAAAGGAGCCATCCTTCAGATGCAAGGCCACATATTTTGTTTTAAGAGAAATTTCACAACTTAATCCAGTTAGGAAGGGAGACAGGGAACTAAGCTGTTTTTAAGTATGAAGATCCCAAACTATTGTTTATTAGATAGAACAGTGCCATTCTGTACATATTTAAAGAGACATTTCCAGAATATTATAGGGTAAAAAATAATTCATAGGAGGCCACAAATTTTGAGACTGCTTACTAGATGGCTGCAGTCTGCAGTTGGGTGGAAGAGACCTTTTTGTTGAGTTTTGGAGCATGCAGAAGCAGTTTGCATTGCTTTTGCCTGCTTCAGAGCTCTGCATAGTATAAGAAGACCCCTTCCTCAAAGAGGCTTCTCACGTCATGCTGAGCAGGAACTGTCACCAGGGAAGGAGGGATGTTAGCTGCTGTCAAGCAGGTAAATGGATTTTTTAAAGAGTATGTACACACATTTCTATTTTTTAAATTTATTTATTTGATTTTTCAACTTAAAATTTTACAGAGATATATCAAACATAGATCATAAAAACAAGATTCCAAGGAATGTCCTGGACTTCCATCCTCCCCTATGTGGGTCCTATTATTAATCAGTTCCTCCCACAACTTTTATGATAATCCAAACCCTTTACTTCTTCCATTATGTCCAGAATCAACCTTAAACTACAAGTGCTATTCCAGTCCTGCTAACGATCTTAACTGTTTACAGTGGTCTTTAAGATAAGTTCTAAATCAGGCTTCCTCAACCTCGGATGTTTTGAGACTACAATTCCCACCATCCCTGACCACTGGTCCCGCTTACTAGGGATCATGGGAGTTGTAGGCCAAAAAATATCTGGAGGGCCGAGGTTGAGGAAGCCTGCTATAAATTTTCCCCATTCCTTACTAAAATTTTGGTCTTCCTCATTTCTGACTCTTCCAGTCATTTTAGCCATTTCAGCATACTCCATTAACTTCTGTGCAGCCGTCTACACACATTTTTAAAAGAGTATTCGTTATTTGTCTAGTATTTGATAACATGGTAATAATACTGCAGGCCACATTTGTATATATTGTTCCACATGGAGCACTGAATGGCCTTGGGGCTGCTTTGACTGACCTGGTGTCTCCACCAATAAAGCCACTGTTTTCTGGTGGTGACTCGTGATTGCACTGACACATTCCCCCCCCCCCGCCATTGCATTCATGTATGTCTTTGCTAGGAAGCAGCTGCTGTATTTTATGAACATCCTGCTCAGACATTACTTCCTTTGCACAGCTGTGCCCTAAAGCTGCTTTTTCTGGAATGGCTTCTCCGTGAATCAGATCCGGGTGAAAGTGACAAAGTAGTCTGTTTTGATTAGGATTTGAATTTCGCAACCTTTATTATTTTGTAGAATTTTTAAAATTAGTTTTCTATTGATGTTGTTGTTGTTTAGTTGTTTAGTCGTGTCCGACTCTTCATGACCCCATGGACCAGAGCACGCCAGGCACTCCTGTCTTCCACTGCCTCCCGCAGTTTGGTCAGACTCATGTTTGTAGCTTCGAGAACACTGTCCAACCATCTCGTCCTCTGTCGTCCCCTTCTCCTTGTGCCCTCCATCTTTCCCAACATCAGAGTCTTTTCCAGATTCCGATAATAACCTCATTATAACAATGCAAATTTATAATACAATTATTAATACCAATCATTCAAATACCAATTAATATAGTTTCATTAAAGTGGCCCCCTGCGTGCTAGAATTGATGGCTTTCTGGTTTTCTTTATTTCTGCATTCCAAAATCTTACTAGTTTCAGTTACATCCCAGTCATCATAATAATCCCTTATACAACAACTGCAATATTAATAACTTATTTGTGTTGACACATTAAGTGATTTATAAAACATAAAATGAGGGACTCAAACTTTATCATTGTTCTTTCCTGTATGTAGCAATTATTCTGGCTGTGATGTTTCTTCCTGTCCTTGTAAGATGTTATGTCTTTCTCCTGATTGTTGCTGTTATCTATTATGCCTTGGGCAGAGCTGATATCCCATTGTTGTTCCAGAGGTTTCTCCATCACTCCATTCCATGCTTTGTTGTTTTGCACCAAGAACTTTTAACAATAAGCAAAAGTCGCTCTGTCCCAGTAAATAAACTGTTGTCACCATCCCCCCCCCCTCAGCCTGGGAGGAAGTGCAGTCTGTCAAACTACAGATGACTCAATAAGAAACCTTTATCAGTTCCTTGGCAGCACACAGACTCCTTTCATCCTTCCAGCTGGATATATATGGCCAATTATCCTTCCAATTAAATTAAATTCCAAGTTCTTTAGCGTTATTCAATTCACTTCATAGATAATAAAGGATGGGAAAGAATCAGCTCTTGAGTTTCCCTTCCTTTTTCTCTTCTTTACACACAGAGTTCTGTTTGATGTTATAATCCATATTTTTAATTCAGTTTCTTCCATCCTCACTTGTACAAGTATAATTTTAACTAACATTCAGGAGAGGGTTGCCAAATCATAAATATAGAGAGGAAACCAAACTGTAGGCTCCACTGCCCCCCACCGTCTTTTGCACTGAACGAAGTCTTCTCTCAAATTCAAACCTTAGCAACCTTGCAGTTGGTTCTGTTCTGCAATTTGTGATCTCAGCTCTTCTAGCATGCGCCTGTACTTTAGTCCAATTAAGCTCTAATTAACAGGAGAACCTCTGCTTCTTAATGGCAGCGTTAGGATGCTAAAGTGAGGTTAACCAAACAGCTTCCAGTCTCCTCGTGGAGCCACTGGAGGACAAGGGAGCATGGCCAAACATAAGGCTCTCCTAGGCTCATTCTCATAACAATAAACCATAGTTTATTATTATGTCTGACTCTTTGATTGAGGAGGGGCAGAACTGGTTTAATAGAACTATTTTATGTGTATTAACCTTGAAGTTAAATTGGGGCTTGATCGGTATCAGCACTTAAGCTTGTTAGATAAGCATTCCTTTAAAAGTCCCCTCCTGCACCTTATTCCCCACACCTTGTGTTTTCTCACTATTTTTTACATTGTAACCTGGCCATTAATGCCCTGAAGAAGTCAGCTACCAGTACTGCGCAGGATGAAGAAGACAGAATATAATCTATTTTGTCCACCTCTGTTACAGAGTATTCACTCTGCAGTGAATAGCATGTTTGTTGTGATTCCATGTTTACAGCAACGTCCCTTTTCTGGCTAATGTTCCTGCAGATGATATAAAGATCACCATCGTAATTTTATTTTATTTTTTGTCAACTGCACTGAATTTGCTCATTCTAATGGGATAGTTTGGTAGTTAGAGGCTGTCCATAAATACTTCTTGTCTTGCTGAACTAGCTCTTTGTGGGCTGACGTCAGCTGAAAATCTAGTTACTGATTCAGTCTGACCAAACACCTGTCATTGCAAGAAAACCTATTTTCTCCGAAACACACAGAAAGGCTGAAATAGCTCATGAAGTTGAGTGCAAATCTGTTTGAAACCAGAGTACAAAACTGGCATTAAATCATGTCCTGTTTTATTTTAGGCTGTTCTGGAGACTATAAGGAATTTGATGAACACCGACTGTGTGGTTCCTGATTGGTTACATGACATTATCCTCGGTTATGGAGACCCAAGTAGTGCTCACTATTCAAAAATGCCAAATCAGATCGCCTCCCTGGATTTTAATGATACTTTCCTCTCCATTGATCACTTAAGAGCCAGCTTTCCTGGATACAGCATTAAAGTTACAGTTGAAGACCCTGCGATGCAGATTCCTCCATTCAGGTGAATTAAGAAAACCAGCTCTCTAATACTTCTCATGTTCATTCCAAGTCAGGCCTGCTCCCATCTGAGTCTCATTTTCTTATGCTTGGGCATGCCTGTCATAGAAAAGCATGCTAGTGGTGGACAGCTTACGTTTCTGTGGAATTTGCATGTGTTGCACTTTGGGGGAACCACACAGAATTTTCCAGAAGGGCTCTTTCACACTGCTAATTCATAAGGTGCCATTTTCTGTTTGACTGAATTCCTGACTTTGGTAGCTTTACAACAGCGTTACCAAAACTTGGGTCTCTCACTATTTTTGTACTGCAGTTCCCATTATCCCTGACCACTGATCCTGCTCGCTAGGGATGATGTGAGTTTTAGTCCAAAAACAGCTGGAGACCCAAGTTTGGGAAACGCTGTAAAGCAGTGTTTCTTCCATCTTCCATCTCTTCCCTCATGATTTTAAGAATGCTGTTTAACAGCAATTTCCTTCTTTGCAATTTTTAATGTATTGTATGTAGTCTGTTTTTATTTTTTGCCTTTGTCTCATGGCCCTAGAAATCTACTTTATTGATATCCTGATGCCTGTCCTGCCATTGCCTGCAGCAACTGCTGTCCTGTATATCAAATGGTCTCCTTATCTAGTCTCTCTCCTAAAAAACAACAACTCTTAAATTAAGAAAAGGAAAGCACACACACCATACTGTGTTCTCATGGGTTCCAGTCACCTCAGATTTAATCTTCCCTGCATCATGCTGTCATCTTCATTTTGTTATAAAGGTCAAGGTTTGAGGGTACCGGGGCTAGCTAGTCTGTGGCGGAAAATAGTTCATTGGAAAAACAGTCTCATGTAAGAAATAACATGAAGCTGAAGAACAATGATTTCCCTCAATAGGATAACATTTCCAGTCAGAAGTGAAGCAGGAAAGAAACGGAAAGAGTGTGATGAAGAAAAAGCTGATGGCTCAAAAACATTGATTGTTGAGCCCCATGTCATCCCCAACAGAGGACCTTACCCATATAATCAACCCAAACGGTAATATCCATGTACATCTTTCTAAAGGGATCAGTGTTGAGCGCATTTCCGTTACAAAATGTCTGTCAGTGAAACAGTTTTTTAAAACATGAAATCATGTTTATAGGTCTGGATTTGCTTTCTCTGTAAGTCGTTCTTTCCATATGTTTCAGATGTCATTATTTAGTTTATAAATATATATATATTCAAATGAGAAGAATCATTTTCTTGAGGTAATTGTCAAGTGGGTTATCACAATGTACTGCTTACAGAGTATTAAAATGATCTTCAGATGTGCAAATCATATTTATACAGCTAAGTCAGTTTTGTTGGTAAAAAGTATGTTCTTATCATTGTTGCATTGTTGAGTGAGCAGCTCCTCAACATATTGTTGATGTATTTTTGTTTTGTATGGAGTCATGCATGTTAAAATGACATTTAGCAGTAAGTATCTAGTCCTTTCAAGCTCGGTGATAAAATATGACTTCTGACGTTGATCAAATTAGCTGTTTTGGTCAATGGCTTTGCAATATCTAAATTACACGTGATGAACCATCACTTAATAGTTTCAGAACAGTCATGTAATGACTTGGAGTACTGTAGTGTTATCTCAGCCCTAAAGGCAGAAATTGATTTCTCTTGATATTTGTGAATTCCTTCATCTACCCAACTAATGTAAAAAGCATATTTTCTTTAAGCAAGTTCAGGTCTCCTTGACTGCAAAGAAAAATAACATGAAGGAAAATATTCATGAAGACTATATTGAATAAATTCATATAACTTCACTTTATTGTCTCATCCTCTGGATTAACTGAATTTACTTTAATTCAATTTTCAGCAATACAATTCAATTTACCCATACACAGATTGAAGCTATACGTGCAGGAATGCAACCTGGATTGACAATGGTAATGATGCATATTATTTCATGTTTCCTCTTTTATTAACAAATTATGTTTTTTAATATTGGCTAATCTCTGAAGTACTTGCAACTCTTATTTCTTCTGCCCACTGTGTAAAATTAAATGGTGCCAAAAGCTTGGTGTGCTCCTTAACATTGAGTAGATTTGTATTTTTCACTAGACACTTAAGTGGGGAAGGAGAGGGGGGAAATGGATTTTTTCTCATAAAAAATAAATCTTTACCCGCTGACCAAAACATTTCCTTTGACTGGAAATTTTTGTTCCATGTGGCAGAGCCATTATCAGTTCCAGTAATCCGAGTAATAGTTTTATTAGATCAAAAGCATTTTTAATGGCTTTTATGGGAGCAAATTCCTCCCTTTGGTTTTTCTATGAGGTTATCCCTTTTTGGAGATTCAGGAAATAATAATAATAATAATAATAATAATAATACTCCGCCCATCAGTCTGTTAAACATAACAGACAATAGTCTGTTAAACATTAAAAGCTTCTCTAAACAGGGCTGCCTTCAGATGTCTTCTAAAAGTCTGGTAGTTGTTTTTCTCTTTAACATCTGGTGGGAGGGCATTCCACAGGGCGGGCGCCACTACCAAGAAGGCCCTCTGCCTGGTTCCCTGTAACTTGGCTTCTTGCAGTGAGGGAACCGCCAGAAGGC
Source organism: Podarcis melisellensis (assembly GCF_964234715.1). Classification (NCBI taxonomy): domain Eukaryota; kingdom Metazoa; phylum Chordata; class Lepidosauria; order Squamata; family Lacertidae; genus Podarcis; species Podarcis melisellensis. The sequence continues at coordinate 38,103,885 of NC_138528.1, read as the reverse complement.
CCTTGGAGCTGGACCTCAGTGTCCGGGCAGAACAATGGGGGTGGAGATGCTCCTTCAGATATACTGGACCGAGCCGTTAAAGGTCAGCACCAACACTTTGAATTGTGCTCGGAAATGTACTGGGAGCCATGTTCACAATAGAACTATTAAATCAGATGTTGGGGACCTCCAGCCTACTGGCCAAATTTGTCCTGGGAGGCTGTTTTCCCTAAGCCACACCCTGTCATATTATGCCAGCTTTGGGGCAAGTAAAGACAAATGTAGAATCAGCAGTTTTAAAAGTATACTCCTGATTGTTTTTGGCTATTGGGTACATTAAGGAGTTCTGCCAATGCCTGCTGAAAGCAGGGCTTGCATGGCCCACCCAACTGTCCAGGTGGCCCATTGGGGATGCTCAGGATCCAGCCAGTGGGCTTTATGCTGTTTGCCACCCCTGCATTAAACTCTTTAAATGTGTCTTCAACATGATAATGTATACAGCCCATGCCCAGATGGCCAGGATCTACTTAATTATCATTCGGGTCCTTGGGATTCCCTTGCCAATTATTTCTTCTCACCTTCACATGCATTCACATGTATGTTTGTATTTGCTCCCATTTACCTATGGGTAGTGTTGCTGGTCGTTGTTTTTTAAAAAACCACTCACAGCTCTGTTCTTGCCTAATATATACTTTTCCAGCAGTTTGTCCCCCAATGAGAAATTCCTTTTCTTTTTGTAGGTGGTGGGGCCTCCTGGCACAGGCAAAACTGACGTGGCAGTGCAGATAATCTCTAATCTCTATCACAACTTCCCTGAACAGAGGACCCTGATCGTTACACATTCCAATCAGGTAAATGAACGTTGTGCCCTGTTATTCCTATGACTGTTCCTCACTTCAGTTTCAGAACATGTAATGCAGCTTGCAGGCGGTCCTTCAAAGAAAGAAAGAAAGAGTTTTATCTAACTAAAAAGAAAAAGAAAAAGGACCCCTGGACGGTTAAGTTAAGTCAAAGACGACTATGGGGTTGTGGTGCTCATCTCACTTTCAGGCTGGGGGAGCCGGAGTTTATCCACAGAAAGTTGTCCGGGTCATGTGAACAGCATAACTAAACCGCTTCTGGCCCAACAGAACACTGTGACAGAAACCAGAGCGCACAGAAACACCATTTGCCTTCCCGAGGCAGTGGTACCTATTTATCTACTTGCACTGGTGTGCTTTCGAACTGCTAGGTTGGCAGGAGCTGGGACAGAGCAACGAGAGCTCACCCCATCACAGGGATCCAAACCAGCGACCTTCTGACCGGCAAGCCCAAGAGGCTCAGTGGTTTAGACCGCAGCACCACCCGTGTCCCTGTGTTTACCTTTTTATCTAGCCTTTTTATGTGCCACTGTGGAATGGGAGGCTTTAGGCTCTGGTGAAGCTGAGCAAGCACCGTGTGGTACTGCATTTTAGACTCAAGATTTTAGCCTTAAGACAGCATCTCCATGCCACATAGAGATGCTGCCATCATCTTGTATGGTGTCTGCATCATTGACTTTGGGGAAACACACCATGGACCCAGTTTGCATATACAGTGGTACCTCAGGTTACATACGCTTCAGGTTACAGACGCTTTAGGTTACAGACTCCGCTAACCCAGAAATAGTGCTTCAGGTTAAGAACTTTGCTTCAGGATGAGAACAGAAATTGGGCTCCAGCGGTGCGGTAGCAGCGGGTGGCCCCATTAGCTAAAGTGGTGCTTCAGGTTAAGAACAGTTTCAGGTTAAGTACAGAGCTCTGGAACGAATTAAGTACTTAACCTGAGGTACCACTGTATCACTTAGCCATAGCAAACAAACAAAACATGAGTCAACCACAAGTTGTTCCACTCCTGTGGTTATGTGGTCAAAACAAACTGTGACAAAGAAAGTGTCCTGTTTTTACATTTAATCATTAAAACAAACCAAGGTTTGTAAGCCAACAACAAACCATGGCTTCAGCTCAGCTCATGGCTTGTTGGCAGTAAATGAACCATAGTTAAGCCACTTAGCAGGGTTTTGGCATTATGTGTGAACCCTGCTAAGTAGCTTAACTATCGTTTTATATGATACATAATAATTAATAAATCACAGATAAATAGCTAAATTATGTATCTGAGTAGGCTTGCTGAAATAAATAAATAAAACAGCAGGTGTCTAAAAACAATATAGTGAGGGCACTGGCCTAATGTCAATAGGCATTGGACTAGATAGGAACATTGCACTTTTCTAGAAGGGTTTTTATCAGCAGGTTTAAATCTTATACAGTCATACCTCCGGTTGCGAACGTGATCCGTGTGGGAGGCACGTTCGCAACCCGCAGCGTTTGTAACCTGAAGCGCCGCGTCCGTGCATGCACGCACGTGATGCGATTCGGTGCTTCTGCGCATACATGTGACATCATTGTGCACTTCTGCACATGCGCGAACGCCAAAACCCAGAAGTAACCCATTCCGGTACTTCCGGGTTTGGCGCAGTCCATAACCTGCAGCGTTCGTAACCCGAGGTATGACTGTACATAGGTGTATGCTTGGCCCAGGTTGGATTGAAAGAGGGGTTGGGTCCTTTGGAATCAAAAGGCAAGCTTTCCTTATGGTCCCCAGTGCAAATAGCCTCTTCATATTTGTTTCGTTTCAATTTCTACCAAAATAGGAATGGTTTTTCTAACATCCAGGGTTTCCCCGTAATAGCATCTGGATTCCTAAAATCTACTTTCCTGTTGCTCTTGTCAATCTCCAGGCCTTGAACCAGCTGTTTGAGAAAATCATGGCTCTCGACATTGATGAGCGCCACCTCCTGCGCCTTGGTCATGGGGAGGAAGCGCTGGAGACAGAGAAAGATTTCAGCAGGTGAGCTGATAGCTCATAAGAAGCAGAACCATGTAAAATGTATGCACATAAGGAAGAAGGGTAGGGAAGACCTGATAATCGTTTGTTTTTATGGGGGTGGTTTTCTGTTGGGCAGCTTGATTTCTCTGAACAGCTGAAGGGTACTTTATTTCTGAGTCCTGCAACTTGTCCAAAAGCTCCTGGAGTAATGGAAGCAGAGGGACTCCTGTAGACTGTTTCCCTTGAATATATAAGGGAAGTTGCTGTAAATAATTGTAAAAAAAAAACAAATACAAAACCATTTCACAAAAGGGATTCAATCCCCGCCGCCCGCCTTACAATAATAGAACCCAGGGCCATCCAGTGAAGCTGAGTGGTGGGAGATTGAAATGAAAGAAGAAACTGTTTCACACAATGCTTAGTTAAACTACAAAATTTGCTACCCCAAGAATGAGTGATAGTAATTGACTTGCATAGCTTTAAAAGATTAGACAAATTTATGTTGGAATTTCAGTGGCTACCAGTCACAATAGCTATATTGCCTCCAGCATCAGAGGCAGTGTGCTTCTATAATACCAGTTGTTGGTGATCGCAACAAGCCGGAGTATGCTGTTGTACTCAGGTAGCTGGGGTAGCCCTGTTGGAAGAGCACGAGACTCTTAATCTCAGAGACGTGAGTCTGTGCCCCATGTTAGGCAGAAAGATTCCTGCATTGCAGGGGGTTGGACTAGATGGCCCTCATTGTTTAGTCGTGTCCGACTCTTTGTGACCCCATGGACCAGAGCACGCCAGGCACTCCTGTCTTCCACTGCCTCCTGCAGTTTGGTCAAACTCATGTTCATAGCTTCAAGAACACTGTCCAACCATCTCGTCCTCTGTCATCCCCTTCTCCTTGTGGCCTCCATCTTTCCCAACATCAGGGTCTTTTCCAGGGAGTCTTCTCTTCTCATGAGGTGGCCAAAGTATTGGAGCCTCTGCTTCAGGATCTGTCCGTCCAGTGAGCACTCAGGACTGATTTTCTTAAGGATGGATAGGTTTGACCTTCTTGCAGTCCATGGGACTCTCAAGAGTCTCCTCCAGCACCATAATTCAAAAGCATCAATTCTTCGGCGATCAGCCTTCTTGATGGTCCAGCTCTCACTTCCATACATCACTACTGGGAAAACTATAGCTTTAACTATACGGACCTTTGTCGGCAAGGTGGTGTCTCTGGTTTTTAAGATGACCCTCATGGTACCTTCCAATCCTACAGTTCTGTGATTCATGTCCCATTGTGGGCTTCCCATTGGCATCTGGTTGGCCACTATGAGAACAGGATGCTGACTTGATGGGCCTTTGGCTCTTCTTGTGTTCTTAAAATGCAATGCAATGCAGCTTTGCAAACTATGAAGGAACTCCCTTGTTCAGAAGTGACTTGCCATTCACTTTGGAAGGTGGTTGTTTGGGAAACAAAAGTTCAAATCTTCCTCAGGTGCTTAACACTAATCACATGATACTTTGTGTGTTTGTGTCCATGCAGCTTTTTCACAGTCCAGAAACAAATTGGTAGTCAGCAAAACTGATTCAACCATGTACCTCATTCTTCACTGTATTAATCTGATTTGCAGGTATGGAAGAGTAAACTATGTTCTAGCACGGAGACTGGAGCTTCTGCGGGAAGTTGGCCGATTACAGGAGAGTTTGGGGGTCCCTGGTGATGTTTCCTATACTTGTGAAACAGCTGGCCACTTCTTCTTATATCAAGTAAGAGATTAAATAAAGATCAGGCGTGAACAAAGCATTCTAAGGAACTTAGATGGGGAATTGGGATGAAGTTCTCAGAACTTGGACTGAAGAACCCGTTGTTTCACTCTCAAATGCAAATGGCAACTGAAGCTATAATTATGCTGTTACTTCTTTTTGTGCCTATTGTTTCCACCCTGTGTGCGATGAGTCATAATTAGAAAGGCCAATGTTCTTGCTTTGTGTGACTTTTGGCAAGGAGTCTGAACTGGCGTACCCTCTCTGCCTTGATTATATATTATATAAGCAGTAACCCACCTTGAATGTTGAGAGATGCATTCTAAAAGAAAAGACAAGACTTTTTATTATTTGCAGGGGATCTCGGTGAGATGTTTCATATTTCCTAATGAAAAAAGTTATTTCAGTGTATTTGTAGATATGTTACAATAAGGACTTACAAAGGTAATTTAAAATGTTGATCTTGTGTTCATAGACTAGGGTCCAGGGGTGCACAAGTGGAAGGTACTTTCACATGCCCATAATGGGTTTGCTGATTTCTGTCTTCCAGCTACATCTCCTTGGATGTCTTGAGTCCCACGCTAGAGAGGGGAGACTTTAGAGCAGGCATGGCCAAACTTGGCCCTCCAAATGTTTTGGGACTACAGTTCCCATCATCCCTGACCACTGGTCCTGTTAGCTAGGGATGATGGGAGTTGTAGTCCCAAAACATCTGGAGGGCCAAGTTTGGCCATGCCTGCTTTAGAGGTTCCAGTAGAGCATGGAGAAAAAGGCCTAGTGCTCTCCCAGTGTTCTGTGCAAAACGCTTCGGATTCTGGCCGTAGTAAATACAAGTTTGCAAAATAGCAATGTTAATGTGATCACTTTTTTCCAGGTAATGTCTCGTTGGGAAGAGTATATGAGCAAAGTGAAAGTAAAAGGCAGCAAACCTTCAGATGTTGCTGATATCTGCAGCTTCTTTCCTTTCCATCAGTATTTTGCAAATGCCCCTCAGCCAATTTTTAAAGGCAGATCTTACAATGAAGATATGGAAATCGCCGAAGGATGTTTTAGACATATTAAAAAGATATTCACTCAGCTCGAGGTAAGGTTTATAAGAAGTTAACTGTGGCATTCCTTTTTCTATTATAGAGAGGGAAAGAAAGTTCTGATAATGAAATGAGTAGCACTTCACATACTATACACACTATGTATACTGAATTTTCATAAGGTCCTGTAAATTGAAACTTGTCAAACAGTAAATAATATAAACTTGGAAACTTTCTTGGGGTTGCGATTCTTTGAAGAGAAACGGTTTTACAAAAGATCCAGCTGCATTTGTGTGTGTTAAATTCTATTACTATAAAGTATCCTATCAGGAGTGTTTTAACACCTGAAATGATAAGAAATATTTATTTAAAAAATGTAAGTCATTGGAGATATAGCAGTATCAAAGTAGTTTGTTGGTTTTTTTCACTTTGATGAGATTGTGCTAAAAAATAAAGGATATTTGAAGAATAGGGTTGAGCAAAGGGAAGATAGAGCCTTAAACAGTAATCTTGGAAATACTAAAAATCATATGCAAAAATAGAATCAACAATTGGTGGGATGCTTGCTTCTAAAAGCAAATATCTTTTTTCATTAAATGATTATGCTATTCAGTTAAATGAATGAAATTAGAAACATATATATACAAAGTAGGCAGAGTTTAATAAGAGGCTATAACTTTTCTAAGATCCTTTTGTAAGATGTGGGTTAGAAAGCATAGATCAAGCAATATTTAAATCCATTTATGATGAAATGTTACTGGAACATCCTGCATGTTTGCGTATTTTGTCTTATGTTATTATTTTCATAAGCATTCAAAAAAGCCTGTCCTGGTGGTATTGTGAATATGATGCTTGTTTTTAATGCATCTCAAAATTAATAGTAAAACCTGGGGGGGGGGGAGAGAGAAAATTGATCTGCTCGTCCTTGTGTTTAGAGGTGTTTTTCTGTTGATCAGGGATCAATAGATCATTGTTGATTAGGGATTCTCCTAATTTTCCGAAATGTGCCAATTTTGAAATTCTGCATAAAGACAAATGTATAGTAAGACAGATTGGTTGTCTATGCCCATCTGTGGAACCCTGCGATTGATTTTAAAGTAAGGAAGAACTTGATGCCCAAACATCTGTCTCTGACATTCAAATGAATGGGAAAATATGTGTGTGTGAGTTCCATCTGCGCTTCAGAGCACCCACAGACCCCTGGATTTTGCAGCTGTTTTCTTTGGTGGCAAGTTGAAAGTCACACAGTTTTATTGTAAGCGTGAGTATTCTGCATTGTTTCACAGAAGTGTGGCTGTCGCCTATTTTCTGTAGGAATTCCGAGCATTCGAACTGCTTCGCAGTGGACTGGACAGATCCAAATACCTGCTTGTGAAGGAAGCAAAGATCATTGCCATGACCTGCACGCATGCTGCTTTGAAACGCCATGACTTGGTTGAGTTGGGTTTCAAGGTAACGCCACTGTGGACAAAATGCTAAGGCTTCCCTGTATTAATTGTGTGTCATCTGCTGCTGTTAGAGGGTTATTAAGGCAACAGGTAGGAGAAGGAATGCGTTGCAAATTGGCAAAAAGGATGGATGCTGGATTCAATTGGCCACAGCTTTATTTAGTTACTTAGCTATGTCATACACATAGGAGCATTGTGACAGAAGATCAGTACTATTCTACCTGATATAGACTGTGGAACTGGTTTGCCTATCCAGCCTCTTTTGTCCCTTGGGTACCATGGCTCAAGCCTCAGTCATGAAGCTCTGTACTATACCATATGGATAGGTAAAGAGCTGGTCATAGACCCAGAAGCCACCCAGATCTCCCGGATGTCTCATACCTTCACCATCCTGGAGGAAAACTTACCAGAGCAGCCCAACTCTGGAATGTTCTCTTGTGCCAAGATACCTTCTAATAGTCTCCAATCTATGAGCCTGTTACTCTTCCCTGTCTACTTACTTGCAGGATCTTTTAGCAGGTACCACACACACTGTGAAGTCTAATTGCAGGCATACCAAGCCAAGAACATACGTGTCAAAGACGTAGAAAACTCATTCAAATGTTGGTTGCATTCAGCATCCTGTCAGGTTTGAGCTTGGTGTAGCTTCACTATATCCTGACTAGACATATTGATATCTTTCAGGTAGCTCTGTTTATGCAAGCACAAAAATGAGTAACCACTACTCAGAAAGTCAAATTATATAAGTTTTACTATGAGCAAAATACATTATGCATATACTATATTATTTAATAAATTACCAGATGCTGTGTGCACACCAGTAAGCAAATGGCTTCCGATATGAACTAATCATTCCCACATTAAAACAAAAACTTAACATATTTCTCTTTAACCTCCTAGTATGACAACATCTTAATGGAAGAGGCTGCTCAGATACTGGAGATTGAAACTTTTATACCACTCCTCTTACAGGTAAGAACACTAGCAGCAACTTCAGTTTATGACCATTATTTCAATGTAATTATTTTACTATTTGTCCTTAAGATTGTATTGGTTAATAACATTAATTTTTTTACCATGCGTGAAAAAAAATCCACATTCCAATTGACACTTTTTGTTATAAACGTTGGAAAGCCTTATCAATAAGGAACAATATCAGGAACCTAACAATGTAGCTGGACTCATCTGGATTTAAATAAGATTTATGTCAAGAATTTGCCTTATGTAGGAATGATTTGCACAGGGAAGAAGACCACATTACTTGCTTCTTAACACAGTGGCCATAGAAGAAAAGACTGCAAGTGACAGTGTTGTAGTACAGAAGAATCTATTCTTCCTAACAGGTTTTTTTTTGCACCTCTTCATTTATGAATACAGAATAAAGATGAAGCTATACATTTTTCTAGCTTTGAAAGCAATGTTCACCACAGTACAGTAAATGTAGAGCTCAAAAATAGTGCTCACTAGTAGTTCTAGCATTTCAACCCTGGCATCTTGCTTGTTTTCGATAGAATCCCCAGGATGGATTCAGTCGACTGAAGCGGTGGATTATGATTGGGGACCATCATCAGTTGCCACCAGTCATTAAAAACATGGCTTTTCAAAAATATTCGAACATGGAGCAGTCTCTTTTTACGCGTTTTGTCCGTGTGGGAGTGCCAACTGTTGACTTGGATGCTCAAGGAAGAGCAAGAGCAAGGTAAGGCAACAGGAAAATAAAAATTATAGGACTTGTATGAAGGAAAACTATCCATACAGATATTGAAGCCTGCCTTGAAGGCTATGTATGCCTAATGATTACTATAACAGTAGCCACTCCACCTTTTACAGTGTTCAGATTGTAATGCTAAGGTTATTGAATGAACTGAAGAAGGCGAATAAGCCTTTTCAGATCATGCTTTACTTCTCTAGGCTATAATGATGGAGGAGGAGCATGCTGTGAATTGTGCTCAGTGACTCACTCAGGTGATACGCAGTGGTATCAGCAAATACAACCTGAAGTGAACATTGTTTGTAGGTGAATAATGTTCTTTAAAGCCCCCTGAAACATTGAAAGGAATTTTGTATCAGTATCCAGTGCACTCAACCCATTATTGCAAAGATTTATGCTTGTGCAATGGAGCATTCTACCCTCCCCTGAAACCTTCTGGTTTGGAGGGTCGTGTGAACCCCGCAGAACAGATTTGGGGGGGGCATGGGGGAGGATAGAGTGAAAGTTCTGTTGAGCAAGCATAAATCCTTGCACTCACACAGCGTCCAGATTTTGACCGTTGGGCAGGGTCACCCACCTACCTGTCGGGATTCAAGCCTATATTAGTAGTAACTGGCAACTCTCTAGGCACCCGGCTTGATCTCCTGTTGACCTCCCTGTCTGCATTCCCCAGCAAGATCCAGGCAAGGTCGCGATAGGCGATTCTTCTCAGCGTGAGAAGAACACCCCCCCCTCTTTCCTGCCCCCCCCCCGGCAGGGGAAAGAGATAGACAGAAACGTATTTACATGCCTTTATTTCTGTCTTTGCAGCGTTACAAAAAACATGACTGCTCTCTTCAAGCTCCAGCAGTCGAGTAAGAAACACTTCCTGTGCTTCCTGTACAGGAACAATAGGAAGAGCTCATATTACACTCTGAGCTAATTCCGGTGCTTCGCACTGTGAATTAACTGTCCCTCTGTTTCCCACGGAACAGTCCCAACATTCCATCATGTGATGTTTTCAAGCTAGCAGCTCGCAGCTGCATTGCTTCTATATCGTAACACTATCAATCCCATGGTGTCACAAATGAAATTGAGGGATTTGGTGCTTTGAAGTCCCAAAGTCAGGACTTCAAAGCACAAACAGGCAGCAAGATGCTGCTTAAAGGAAGGTCCCCTCCTTTGTTTCAGCTGTTTCACTGCAAACCGCTTTAAACGCTTTGAAATCTGTGTTGCATCGTATTCTACTTATTGGTACAATTTCAAGTGTTGGCGATTACCTGTAGCAATTTAAATATTTCAGACCTTACAGGAGTCTGGTTGTTCTAAATGTGTTCTCCTTTTATTGTGATTCTCATTTTGCAGAATTGTTCTCCTTCCTTGCTCCTCACTGTGGTCCAACAAACATGTCTTGTAATAATGTATTTGCTTTTCATGCATGAAATTGATTTTAAAAGCGACATGGAGAAATAGTAAAGGAATATATTCACTCATGTTGACAATTGACAATAATTGTCTTCAACTCTATTTCCCATAAAGCTTATGCAATCTCTACAACTGGCGTTACAAGAACCTGGGTAACTTGCCACATGTGCAGCTCTTGCCAGAATTCAGAACAGCAAATGCTGGTTTCCTGTATGACTTCCAGCTCATAAATGTAGAAGATTTCCATGGCGTAGGAGAATCTGAACCCAATCCTTACTTTTATCAGGTAAGGGGGAAACAATTCATAATAGTTTTGGTACTCACATCAGGGTGTGTATTTACTATGAAAACAGAATGCAAGTTTTAGTTTTGTAATATTAAGTTAAATTGCAAGCACTGGGCAATAGAAATCTTCCCTCCATCACTACCACCCCAGCGTACAGAAAAAATATATCTTATGGGTTGCGGGTGATGGAGACCAGTTGCAGTTCGTGCCACTTGGCTGGAAGTGGGAATGTTCCTTTCTGAGAGGTATATGTAAATATGTGTGCATATACATCTGTATACTACCATAGTGTCTAAAAAAATTGTCGCTATACAGATGCCAATAGCATTTAAATTTCCTTTTTTCGCTCTCAGGAAGTCATATCAAGGAAATGTCTTTAATAGGCAGGAGTCATGTTCTCCCAAGTGGTGGTTTTGCTCTATCCTAGCTGCATGAATATTATCTGACCAAGTGCTTCAAACAAGTTCCTCTCCTTTGCAGAATCTTGGTGAGGCAGAATATGTTGTTGCACTGTTCATGTACATGTGCCTGCTAGGATACCCTGCAGAGAAGATAAGTATCTTGACAACCTATAATGGCCAGAAACACCTCATTCGGGATATTATTAATCAGCGTTGTGGGAATAACCCAATGATTGGAAGACCAAACAAGGTAACATTCCAGATACTATTCACTTGCATCTTCCTTCCTTCATTCCTTTCTTTCATATATTTGTAAACAAACCTACTAGTAGGATTTTAAGTTTGTTCACTGGTTGAGCTGATTGCTGCCCGTGGATTGGATGCCACTATGTCATTTGTTGTTTTTCCTGTCTAATGTTGAGCCTAAAAAGCAAATTAGGCACAGAGATTCTAGCTGGTGAATTGCAGGAGATAATATAGCAAATTATAATTAGATGTCAGATTTATATGCAAATGGATTTTTGAGTCATTAGTTCACAAAAGGCATAGCTTTCTATCTTGAAGGAGAATATTTTAATTATTCAAGACTTGTTCAAAAGCAAAAATAAGCCCGGAAATAGAGCACAAGATGTTATAATGGCTAATTACATTGCATAGGCTTTTGCCAAGGCTTGCCCCATAGCGGTATTTATAAGCAACATCAATTAAGATTAGGAAAACTGTAACCATTAGTAGCTACATTTCAGGAATCACATTACTATGCAAGAACATGATATACGGCGCCTCTTAAATTTTGCACAGATGTTTTTTGATGAAAACATTAAATTTTAAATAAGCAAAGTATGCATTTTCTTTGTATTCCGAAAACAGTGTAGTTAAGGCACACATCTCTGGTTTTAGTGCATATTTCATCATCTTTATTGCATAAATGGCCTTTGGTGCATATATTCCAGGAATAAAACAGTACCAGGTACTGCATATGTCACCAACTAAAAGCTCCAGTTTTGCAGGCGTAGTTTTGGAAACATTGGATCTAACAATGGTGACGGTGTTCTCAGTCAACCCTTTGATCCCCAGGAAGGCCATTGAGAGACTGTAGGATACTGTGGACCTCCCTCTGCACATGCTTTCTGGTAATATGTTGTGGTTCGAGAATCCACAGGGACCACAGCCTCCTTGATTCCCAGACATGCACATTTGTTTATTCATAATTCTTTTACATCCCATTTACTCATTAATATGTGGATTTTTAAATAAATAAGATTTGTATTGAAGTACATACTTAAATATGTATTTTGTCCCAGTGCACACATTTCTTGAGGAATCTATCCCAAAATAGACATTTTGGAAAAATTCAGAAAAGTAAGAAATCCAAAGGATAATTACATTCTAATTTGTATCTTAGTCTGGGAGGTATAAGTCAGGTCAGTTTGCTTAAAAATGCAGATGAACAAAATTTTCCTCCATCCCTAACTCAGAAGCTGTGTTTGTGCATGCACAGTCATCTGGATTTCTCCGATTATGTCTGGGAGTTTCCATTACGAAGAAGGCTGTTTTCCCCGTTGCCCCGTTCCTGTTTGCAATGGAGTAAATTTCCACCATCTTTTCAGAAAGAAGCCTTTCAGCTTAGCACCAAAAGGCCAGCTTGCTTTCACTAGCCTACGAAGCTGTACTTCATAGTTAATTTTCCAAATGTTCTTTGGAAATCTCAGTGAGATGCCAGTGAATTAACACTCTCCATGTTTCTGCTAGGTGACAACTGTGGACCGGTTTCAAGGTCAGCAAAATGATTATATCATCCTTTCACTTGTGCGAACTAAAGCGGTTGGCCACTTGAGGTAAGTAATAATGTATCTTTGCAAAGGGCAGAGTCCAAGTAGTGTCGTGTAGTAGTCATAAAGATGGCTCGGGCAGAGCTCAATAGAGCCTTGCTTATCTCTCACCCATTCATTACTCAGAATGTATTTTCCTGCATGTAGAATCCTTCAAACTGCATCCGCTACATTTGTGAGTTTCATTAATAAGCACACTGTCTTATGATAAATTTAATTGGGTATCATTGGTGCTAAACCTCAACTGGAATTAACTCTTGCAAGGATGACTGATCAACCTACACCTTAGTGACATGTGGATTACGATAATCCCCATAACAGTAAATTATCATTCCTGTGGTATTTGAATATGCATACTGATCCACAAGTAATAATTGGAGTTGTTGATATTGTATCTAAAAGGTGAGGTCATTGTGATCAATGGCATCTCCAGAGCTTCATAGGAGAAAGTGTGCAGTGGTGGGGACGCAGACCATTAAGTACCTTTAACAGTTGAAGAGGAAATAAAATGTTTTGCAGATTTTCCTATGTCAGATCAAACTGCAACCTAATGGTGCTTAAAATATTATCCCCATGACCTCAGAAGTAGAGCACAAGCCATGCATGCAGGAGATCCTAGCTTTAATTCTCAGCATTCAGGTAGTTCTGCAAAGTTAGTAGCAATTGTAGTTGATTCTAACAGTTTGTCAATTTCATTCTTATTTCTTGAAGGGATGTTCGGCGTTTGGTGGTTGCTATGTCAAGAGCAAGACTTGGGCTTTATATTTTTGCCCGAGTATCGCTATTCCAGAACTGTTTTGAGCTGACTCCAGCTTTCAGCCAGCTCACTGCTCGCCCTCTTCAACTGCATATAATCCCTACGGAGTATTTTCCAGCAGCCCGGCAGGTATGGAGAGCTGTCTTGAATTACATAAATACAGTCCGATTGAAACAGTGGGTTGTATCCAAGCAGAGTTGCACTCACACAACAAGACTTCCCCTTCTTCTGCTCCCACCATGCACCCACAAAATCTCCAATCCTTTGGAGCAATTTTTGAGCATGCACCGGTGGCGGGAGGGAGAGGAGGAAAAGATGAATTTTCATTGCAGAAGTGGAAGTCTGGTTGTGTGAACAGCACAGGGGGTTGCATGCTACCAAAGGAGTATAGCTCAGTGGTAGAGCATGTGCTTTGCGTGCAGACCACATTTCATTGTTCAGCATTCTTCATCTTTTTTCATCTTTTGAATGTGTTTGAATATCTGTTCTTAACTTCTTCAGGAGTTTTAATAGTTTGTTTTATATTTTTGTGAACTGCTTAGAGGTTTTCTTACAGTTAAGTGGTATATATATTTTTATTAAGTAAGGTAGGGCTAGGAATGCCCGTTGCCTAAACTCATAGGGATCAGTGTAAACAATCCTGAGTTAGATGGACCAGTGGTCTCCCTCAGTATAAGGGAGCTTCACCTTTTCCTTCCTAAGGCATAACTTTTATTGGTTGGATTTTGAATATTTTATCTTACTACAAAAGTGCTCTTATGTTCATTTTTTTTTGCTTTAAATATCTCAATAGTACTTTTCCCCCTCCTCTAGAATGGAGAACACCCATCTCACCAAGTCCATGTTATAAAGAATATGCCTCAGATGGCCAACTTTGTGTACAACATGTATATGCACATGATACAGAATACACGCCAGCACAGACAGGTAAATATTACTGAAAGTTGAGAAAGTGTACTTTTTAAAATTGGGAATTCTTTGAGTGAAAGCACTCTTAATAAATCTTTGATAACAAGTAAGTTAGTAAATGTCTGACCTTTTCCTTTGAACTTGCAAAAGCAGTGTTTCTGAAATCTGTCATATGATTGGTTTCATACCTTCAGCATTAATTTGAGTCTTCATAACAATTTCAAACCTATTTTTGTAAAACAGGATGATAAGGCCTTACCACTGCCTTGATGTCCTCATGTTTAGCAAAACAAAAAAAAGCATTCATTTGGAAGTCTGGCTGATTATGTTGATATAAATCTGGATAGTTTTCTGAGGTAGGGGGCGGTCTTAAAATATTCTCTTGGGAGAAAAATAAACCACTTGATGCCATTGATCATCATCCTGTGACATGAAAAACAGCTTTTGCATATTGGTTCTACTGTTCTGCTAGAACGGGCTTGTTGATGTGAACAGGAGTTGCACTGCTACATTCTCTGAAGAACAGTTTGCATGCTCAGTTTATGTTCGAACACTTACAGGCTATAGTACAATGAATGGATAACCTTGTAAGTCCATAACTCATGCAGACTTGCAGCAAATGCTCTGGTATGTATTCTCTGTAGCACTACTGAGATGTTATTTTTACCATCACATTAGTCCATACTTACAAAAAGAATCGAATAACGGTTATCATGCATGGATACCAGCTGCATCGCAGAAGGAGTATCATTTTGTATCCGGCAGCATGAAATATATATTTTTCCAGGAACAAAGGAATCCCTTATTTGAGAGATTCAGCTTTCCTTAATCCCTATAATTAGTCTCCCCAAAATAGCATTTTGGCCACATATTAAGAGATCCAGATATAGTAATTTCAAAGTTTGAGTGTCGTTCTTGAAATCTCTCCTCTCCATGACATGGCTGTCAGAAACATGAGTTAATAGCAGATGCATTTTCAATTTAATAGTGTGCGGAAATGCTAGTGTGAAAGAGCTCATTGGAACAACGAAATGGAATAGTGGAAGAGATGTGGAGGAAGGTGGGTGGGGTTCTCTGCTATCTTTCCAGAGTTGGCAATGGTTTTTTTTATTTTAAAAAGTTCCATTGTTAATTCATAAATACATACAACACATATACCACAATCCAGACAAACAACAATAACAGTGTTTTAATACTAGAATTCTACTGGATATGTCTGGTCTTAGTTGGCCAGAGCAATTCTAACTCAAATTTATACCAGGGTCAGGGGATAAGACCCTGGCAATCAGCCTATAGAATGAGTGCCACATCCACTGCCATGCTGTTTCATTGTGGCAGCATTTTTCTTTTGACTACTGTGAGAAAATTAGTTGTGCCAACTCCAGAGCTAGCAGAGAGCTGTGACATTTTTGTGAGGGTTTGGGGAAAATGAGCAGACTTTGGACGTGGGTTATCCACACATGCACTTTCCCCCTCTCCTTCTGCCAGCAGAACATCTCTGTTTATGTTCTGCTGCCATACCTCCATCTCGTACAACAGAACAACACTCATACAACTTCCCTTGGCATCTCAGGTCACTTTACAGTGCTCCGTAGGGCAACAAACCCAATAAACATTGACATTTTCTTCCCAGTGCTAGTAGAGCCTGTTCAAATGTTATATTGCCTTGTACCTTGAGCAGCAACTCAGGAGTCAGCCACTGTGGTTTTCCCACCTGTCCTTTGTTCCCTGTATTGTCCTTAGAATGTAACATCTGAAGCAAAAGTCTCAAATGGAGTTTCTTGGTTTGAATTCTACTTCCTACATACAATGAAAGGAGGCAGCAGGAATTGTGAACTTCAGGACCTTCCCCCAGTCAGTGTACTGATGGAAGGGGGAGGGTTAACATCTCTAGAGTCTCACAGTGGTGGGATTCCTACTGCAAAAGCACAATTCAGCGAGAAAGTCTAACTCAATGGCAGATATGTAAACTCTCAGGCCATGCATTCTCTTCACAAAAGTACTATAAGTAAAATAACATAATTCTTTACACTGTTCTCATCCCCCACATAGAGTCATTGATTTTTAGAGTTGGAAGGTACCCCAAGTGTCATCTAGTAGTCCACACCCTGCAATGTTGGAATCTCAACTAAAGCATCCATGACAGATGGCCACCCGACCTCTGCTAAACAATCTCCAAGTAAGGAGGTTTCCCAAGGGAGTCCATTCCATTGTCAAACAGCTCTTACTGTCAGAAAGCTATTCCTAATGTTTAGCCAGACTCTCCTTTCTTGTAAATTGAAGCCATTGGTTCAGGACCTACCCTCTGGAGCATGAGAAAACAAGCATCCTCCCTCCTCCATGTGACAGCCCTTAAGACATTTGAACATGGCTATCATATCTCCTCTCAGTCTCCTCTTTACCTGGCTAAACATACCCAATTCCCTTATAAGATTTGATTTCCAGACTGTTTATAATATTGGTCGCCCTCCTCTGCACATGTTTCAGCTTGTCAATATCCTTCTTCATTGTAGTACCCAGAAATGAACACAGTACTATGGGCATGGTTTGACCAAGGCAAAATAGAGCAGGAGTATTACTCAATCAAGACACTGTACTTCTGTTGATACAGCCTAGAATAACATTCACTTGTTTTTTGCTGCTGCATCACACTATTGACATGTTAAGCTTGTGATCTACTAAGACCCCTGGATCCTGTGCAAAGCCTTACATTTGTCCCTATTGAAATTCATTTTGTTAGTTTTGACCCAGTTCTCAAATCTGTTTAATATTGAATCCCGATTCTGTCTACTGCGGCATTAGCTTGACCCAGTTTGGCGTCATCTGAAAATCTGATGATTTCTTCATCAAAGTCATTTATTAAAATGCTGAACAGCAATAGGCCCAGGACAGAACCCTGTTGCACCCCACTTGTCACTTCTTCCTAGTATGATGAGAAACCATTAGTGAATACTCTTTTGGTTTGGTCAGTCAACCAGCTACAAATCCATCTAACAGTTTCTTTTCTGGCCCACATTTTATCAGCTTCTGTGCAAGAATATCATGGGGGACTTTGTCAAAAGCCTTAAGGAAATCAAGAAACACTATGTCCGCAGCATTCCCCTGATCCACCAAGCTTGTAACTCAATCAAAAAAGAAATGAGACTTGGTTTTTTAGAAACCCATGCTGAGTCTTCGTAATCACAGCATCCTTTCTTTCTAAGTGCTCACAAACCAACCATTTAATTATCCATTCTAGGACCAGTCAGTAGTTACCTAGGTGTTCTCCCCCCCCTTTTTTTTTTAAAGATGGGGACAACATTTTCCTACCTCCAGACTGCAGGGACATCACCTGTTCTCCAATAATTCTTAAATATTCTTTTAATAATCAGATTCCTTTATAAGACTTCTGTGAATCACCTCATTTGTAGCTAGCCTTTTTAAAATTGCATCTCTCACTTGTAGAATCTCACGTCAAAGAATATTTTATTACATATCTTATAACCAATGACAGTACGCTATTAAGTAGATTAATTGTAATTATAGTCAGCAAGCAGTACACATGGAATTCTTGAGCAGCAATACCTGTATTCACATGCTGGTACATTATTGAATTGTATTGAAGTCTTCTGATTTAAAATGCCTAGGTTGACCTGAATTGCATTCAAATATGGGTCTGTTCATAAAACAAAAAGCAGGCATTTTCATAATGAATTGTTTAATTTTCTTACTAGCAAAACTTGCTGCCTCCTCCAACACTTGTTGAAGAAATCGAAACACTTCAATCTCAGGAAAGTGAAGAAGTTCAGAGCAAAGATCTTGAAATGGAAACAGAAACTGAAGTCAAACCCACACCAATGGAAACTGCAGAAGAGAAAGTTTTCAATGAGAAACAAAAGGTAGCAGAGGAAATTGAGGAGGAGCATCGGAAAATGCCTGAGCATCCTGGAAGAGACAGTGATAGTGAAGACAGTGAAACTGAAGATGGCACAGAGAAATGAACTTTTCTTTTTCAAGCGGACACACAGAGATGACTAATCATATGTATATCCACGAAACATGTTAGTCGGTAAAACAAGCAACTGTTAACCAAGAGTAAATATTAATGATACTTTTAAGTATCATTTATGACTAACATATCGTTAACAAAGGAGGGTTTTTTTACTTGTATTGTGTATTTAGTAAAGTGGGGTTTTTTATCAATCCTTTGTGTTGCTCCCCTTTTTTGATACTATGTAGTTCAATTTGGAGAGATTTCCAGTCAGGTATTTTCTTTAATCAAATACAATGTAGATAGCTGGGGTGAGCATAGACCACAATATTTGGTCCTTATCCTGATTTGATGCTTTGGAAAAGAACACCAGAGATTGTACAACTTAGCTCAGGGTTGCCCCATTTTTCTGCTAGCAATGGAGTCTTTTATTTGGAAAAGCTTGCGGTCATGTCCTGTACAGTATTTGCATCTGAAGTGGTACACCCCAGGAAGTTTTATCACATGATCTGTTTATAATCGAAGACATATTAATTGTTTCTTTAGCTTGAGGGAGGGATGATGTTATAAGAACATAAACCCTGCTGGGTAAGGCTCTTGACCCATCCAGTCCAGCATCTTGCCAGCCATAAGCTCATAGTTATATGCTTTATTGACTCAGAGCTATTAAAAAACAACAACACTATTTGCAGGTGTTTGGTTTTTTTTTTGGATTTTCTAGATAGCTGGTGATAGTTCTGCTACATCAAAAGAAAACTAAACCAAAAAAAAATCCAAAATCTAATAATTACATTTGCCTTGTGAGGTTCATGACTCTATTCACAACATGGTGTCTTGCAACGCTTTGGTTTGTAGCTAGCGGGAGTAACGGTAGAATAAATTTGAAAAAAGCAAATATGCCTTTGATTTTGATTTCACAGGCAAAATGTTAAATAGATCAGTAAAATTCTACCAGAATAGGTGTTCTAGAATCATTTTCGATTGAGCACCCTTCTTCAAATTTCCAAATTTACAACTGAGAGAAATCATCTTGGCAGATCATTTTACATCTATAAATCCTCTGGACAAGCAGTATGTTTCAAAGTTAACTATCATCCGAATTTCACGTTCTTTGCTGCCAATGTTGTATATTTGCTTGTAAAGTTGCCAATAGGATTGCTTTACAAAAAGATATAGATCATTAAAATAGCATTCAATCTTCAAGCTATATTAGATATATTCCATTAGCCTTGCCTCTGGTGGTGCAGTTTATCCGCATACAAAAATAAGCATAATATTTTTTTCCCTCACAGCGTCAGATATAGGATAGAGATATCTTCAGCTAATGAGAATCAATTTGTTCTCAGTCTTCCTTGCATTGTAAATTGCACAGAATCTACACTTGCTAATTTAGACACTTATTCATTTACATTCTTGAATTGCCTTGCCAGAAGAAAATAAAATTGCTTTGGAAATATGTGGTTCCATAGGTTCCACCATGCACAAAAATAAACTGCAGCTTTTTAACCTGTCACTGAGAGAGACCTAATGGTGCACAGATTAGAGACACTGTGATACAGTTTCATAAAATAACATTCATATGTTTAATCAGGGATGAATGGTACAAGGCCTTCAGGCAACATGTGACCAGCTCAGCTAAGGATCGTCTGCTTTCTAACCTATTTTCTAAAAATATTCTAGTATCTAACAACTTATTTCTGCTGGTTTTTTTTTTAATAAATCCCAACACTGGCAGGAACAGCTGCTGGTAGTTTGTATGTATTTAATGAAGCAACTTGAGATATTTTTGCTCATACTTTAACCTGGTGCCGGGATAAGAGTCTCTGTAGCAAGAGTACATGGCCCAAATGAGTGCAATAAGCAACTGGTGATATTTTGCAGATTCCTTTGGCAATTGGTACCTCTCTTAAAGTGCGGGGGCCTGCTCTTGGACATGCTTTGGGGACACTGAGCTGTGTGAAGGTGCCTGCACTGGCATTTGTCATGCCGGTAAAGTGGGCATATCTTGTGAGGGATATGGGGAAAGTGCCCAAAGGCACCGCTTGGAAACAGGAAATTTTATTACGTGTTTTATAGGTATATCATCTGCTATATAGAATATCCAAAGATGGATCCTAAAATTGAAAACTGGCCCGGTCACCGATGTTCTATCAACCATGGTATTCAGATTACAGGGAACTATGCACCATCCAGGTGGGAAACTGATAATAAAAGTCTTGGCACGTCAATCTTTACTGGAGATAAATGTGACAGGGCCCATTTATCAGCTATAAATTCCTGAATTACCAAGCAGCCGCGTTGGAGCAGTCCTGTTATGCGTCGCAAGGCGCTTCAGCATCCTGCTGCTTAAATTTGACATCTCTGTTGTCAGGAGAGCTATTTTTAGATTGATAGTCTGGGGACATGGAATGTTTACTAATTACTGTACAGGGAAAGGAATGGACTGTGAGGAGGGAGTGCTCCTTTTTAGCATTTCTAAGAGTGTTCTGGTGGCAGGGCAAACTGTTTAAAAGGGACTGAAGCGTTAACAGCAACAGATATCATAACTGAAGTTGCCTCGTTGGCATAAGAAGTTAAGAAATTTTAAATAAAGTAAATAAACTGGTGCACTACATCGGCGATATTTTCTTTTTTGCCAAGTTTCCATTGTGAACAAGGAAGAGAGCCAAAGAGAGTGCACAATCCTATTCGGAATAAGGGAATTTCCCTTAAAAAAAAGGGGAACATTGACAGCTATGCAGTGTGCAGATGGCCACATCCTTGCTTCTTGGTGGATAAGAAGCAAATGTAGTTTTCACCCCAGAGGGGTCCCGTTTACTGCTGCTTTACTTTCTTGTATGTAAGTGAATGGCTGCTGTTTAAGAATGAAATGCTACCCTGAGCCTGTGCTTCATGGAGGTGATGCACCCTGCTAGATCCCTTGAAAAGCTTCCTTTAAACATGCACACTGCTCAGCACAATGCAAGATGTTCTCCTAGTCCACAATAGTGCTGACCTATGTTGCTGGCTTTTTGAGCTCCCTTTACTCCAGTTCTGAACATGCTTGGGTATTGCGGGTTGTATTTAACTAGCTCCTACTCAGAAGAGACCTGCTGAAATTAATGAGCCTAAGTTAGTCGTGTTCATTAACTTTAATGGGCCTACTCTGAGTAGGCCTAATGTTGACTATCATGCTATATATTTTACTTACCTATTTTTATAATAACAATATGTGAACAGCCGCCTCCATTATCCCAGCCAGCATGGGTCAAGGATTCTGGAAGTTGTAGTCCAACATGTGGGGGATGTTCCACTGCTCCACTGTTCCACTGCAAGATAGAACGTCAATGGAGTGTGTTCTTTTCACATATATGGCATATATAATACCAGTGGAGAATGCCCAGTGCTGTCTGGGAATTTTTAGACACCAATAAAGTTTTGTGATTTTTAAATGGATGGTGTAATTTTTGAGTTTGGACTTGTCACTCCAAAAACCAGGTGAAGTCACACCAAAGTCACACTTCGGTCCACCATCTTGATTCAAACTGGCACTTGGCTTCCAATTGGTGACAAAGTCTGCCATCCCGACCTCAGGAACCCTCATGCTGAGTTTGACAATGATATCTGGAGAGGTGACCAAACCTATGCCCCAAAATGGGCAAAATCACGCCAAAATGATATTTTTAGATTGCCATCTTGATACAAAATGGTGGATAGTGTCCAAACATTGTTGAAGGCTGCTGCCCCAACCTCACGAACCCTCATGCTGAATTTGGCAATGCTATCTTGAGCGGAGTCCAAACACACAGAAGGCAGACAGACCATTTTCTAAAATATAAAGTAGATAGATGGGTATGCATCCTTATGTGCACCACATATTAGCACCAGAGAGGTATTCTTAATGGGTATTTCTAGAGTGTCACAAGCAGTTTTTATCTGGAAATGTAATTAGCAGGTAGACATTAGCATGACTAATAATTGAATCTGCATGGGGAAAAAATCCGTTGGGTGCGATGCATGCATGGGATAGATGGTAATTGTTTTGCCTGTTAGCCATGTTTTGCCAAAATTAATTCCTGCCAATATGATGTATGTCTCTGTCTTTAATTCCCCCCATAGTTTTCCTCATTCTAATGGAAGAAAGCTTACCTGAATTCCACACAACCTTCAGTTAGAGCAGCAGCCTTCATCTTTTGGTCCTGTTGCAGCCTGTGTAACTTACAGATGGCTGAAAATTAAGGGATTGTAAAAATGGTTTAATGACTGTTCACTCTCCCATGATTGGGACGCAGGTGGCGCTGTGGGTTAAAGCCTCAGCGCCTAGGACTTGCCGATCGAAAGGTCGGCAGTTCGAATCCCTGCAGCGGGGTGCGCTCCCGCTGCTCGGTCCCAGCGCCTGCCAACCTAGCAGTTCGAAAGCACCTCCGGGTGCAAGTAGATAAATAGGGACCGCTTACTAGCGGGAAGGTAAACGGCGTTTCCGTGTGCGGCTCTGGCTTGCCAGAGCAGCGATGTCACGCTGGCCACGTGACCCGGAAGTGTCTCCGGACAGCGCTGGCCCCTGGCCTCTTAAGTGAGATGGGCGCACAACCCCAGAGTCTGTCAAGACTGGCCCGTACGGGCAGGGGTACCTTTACCTTTACCTTTTACTCTCCCATGACCCTTTAAAGAGAAGTCAAATTGTCACAGTGGGAGAACTTGCCCTTTTAACTGCTGCCATGTTGCATTATAACCTGAAAAAGTGCAGCCAGGTTGACAATAATCTCTGCTTTTGCTATCTTTTTCTTTTTTTGTGGGACTCCTAACTCTAATATTCATCCTTGATAACTACTCACTGAACTATATTCATTCAGTTATAAATACTAATGGACCTAAACAGATTAATTTGGGGGAGTTTATTGTCTTCCCTGTTGTATCTCCACCTTACCTTTTAATATTTTTAGTAATGCGTATACTGTGCCTTCATCTCGTCTCAATTATAAATGCAGGTCAAATTTCATTGGTGAGCCATTTGTCCTAAATTACTCCCTACTCATACAACATTCACCCACTGGCATCCTGTCAGCCTAAACTATGCAATAAAAGGAGGCGTAGACAACAGCTGCTCCTTCTGACTCATCTCTCTCCCAGCCTTACTATAAAGAATGTTACTATAATTTTTTAGATGAAGAGAGTAAGTTTGCTGATGTAGACTTATTAGTAAGAAAACCCGAGGAACAGTGGGTGGCTTCCTATGAGCATGCAAATGTGCTTATCCCCCACCCCCATTGCGTATGCCTACATGTTTTAAAGAAGGTGGCATTTTTGCTGGAGTTGATGCTGAAGCCTCTTGCACACACAGTTTGGAATATATCCAGTTGTTACCTTAACACCTGTATGTTGTTCCAATGCCGCAACAGGCTATTTGTCGGGGGACAGAGGATGAGGTTGGCATGACATCAGGCCCAGCCAGCATGCTTTTAGATGACCCATTGAATCCATTCGCTTCTAAGAGAATGAGAAATTCAATTTCGTGCTCCCTTCAAATAGCTAACCAATGACACCTTCAAGATCCATCCCCTGTTCCTTTGCATTTTTGTTATTGCCTCCCTCATGCCTCCTCTTTGATACAATTGGCTTCTTGCCTGTTTCCTTTCAGGTTGGTCCTAAAAAACAGTTATTGCAGTTTGCTTTTAATTAGGAGTTAATGGTTCTGTTAATGTATGTTGTTTTTAATGGCTGTGAGTTAGGGTTTTGTATTTTATAATGGGATTGCTGGCTTGAGATCAAATGGTTATACATATCTTTCTATATCTTTCTATTTTAGTACCTTAAAATGACATTATTTCATATTTTTACACCACTTTGGAATTTTTTGTGCTTTGAAAGGTGGCTAAGAAGTTTCCAAAAGTAAATAAATCACATATTACCAAATTACACATTTAACATAACTTGTAATCCACTGATATACCAGTTTTTAAGCATTTTGTGAATACAGAACTGTAGTAAAGTCTTATTGAGAAGTAAAGCAGCAAATCTTCATTTAATCTATCACTTAGAATCTGATAAGACATATAGCTTCTTTTAAGAGTTTAAAAGTAAAGGTAAAGGTACCCCTGACCGTTAGGTCCAGTCACGGACGACTTGGGTTGGGTTTATAAGTTTCTACACAAAGCCCTTTAATTTCATCCAATCATATATATAGAAGTATTTCACATTACCCTATCCTAATTGTTGGATACATTTCAGGTTAGTATGCTTACGCAATAAGCACTGGCTGTTTTTGCTGACTAGGCTTTGATTCCCACTGTGTCTGTTATGGCCTTCATATAGGAATACATTGTGTTACACAGAGCTATTGTGCTTTGTAAACCTGTGTGTTTAGCTGTGTGTGTTCTGTGATAAAAATGTTAGCTGCTTCTCTTCCCATGGGAAAGGCCTTTTGCATTCTCAGCAGTTTCAAAGCTTTAGCATTAACAGTTTCAGAGCCTTTTCTCAAAGCAATATAGCGTTTTCTTAAAGCGATATACTATCAATTTTTGTGGCCCTTGGGGTCCTCCCTCAATATCAGACATTATCCTGGCTTCCATATTCTGGACCTCTAAATACTCTAAATAGATTAACAAAACATGAGTTAAGTGTCTAAGACCGCTCTGAACAGGAGGCAACACAGTGGTGAACCAGTCATAGCTGGAAAGTAGGCAGTTTACTAAGGCCACATGTTGTCTTTCCAGTTAAGTGTAGTCCTATACAGAACAGGCTGCCTCATCACATAGCAGACTTAGGAACTTGAAACACACAGCCAGTCCATTTCTAGCTCCAGGTACAAGTCTATCACCTCATCTTCCTCCTAATTCAGATAGTATGGGGTGACAGATAGTCTATGCCTCCACAAGAAGCACAGAAGATGTAGACAAGCCACCTACATTTAAAACAGGACACTATCATTGCCATGTCAACATATTACGGTTAAAGTACTATGAAATTTAGAATTTGGAACCCCTTTGATATTCAAATGGATTGTGATGTGCTCACTAGAATAAGGAGCACCTGGGAATTCTAGTGGGTGTAATAATCTGGGGAAACCCAGCCAGATGGGTATACAATGATAAGTTGTTGTTGTTGGGGTACAAATAATAAATTGTTGTTGTTGTTGTTGGGGTACAAATAATAAATTGTTGTTGTTGTTGCTTGTGTTTTGCTTTGCACTCTGCTTATGTTCTGGAGCTGCTTTACACAAACTCACCGTCCCAGTTTAGATTTCGGAAACATTATTTCATCCAGGAGCGAAAAGGAGTCAGGCACTTCATATGTTCAAAGTCTTGGTCTTTGCCATTCCCAATATGCACCTGACATAGGATATGTAATGAGTGGCAGACCTGAGTCTGTAAATTTCTGAGACTGAATTTGGTGGAAGCATCTCATAAAAAACAGGTGTAGTAAAAGAGTTAATTAGCAGAAATGGATTCTTAATTTGGGGTCCCTACTGAGGCACAAATTGAGGATATATGAACACATTGCCAGATGTGAGGGTGCAAATTGCCTCTCAGAAACATTCTATTCTATTCTATTCTCTATTCACACAATCCTTTTTACGAGTGCTTTGGAAAATATTTCCCTACCTTTCACTTGCATGTCTTTATAAAGAACTTCTGGAGTCAAGACTTTGTCAATGACATTGCAGCAAAACCTTCCTGGAACTCAGCCATGCTGACAAACACAAGCTGCGTTCTAGGATCTTTAAAGAGAGAGCACTAGAATATCATTCTACAGTGCCTTTTCATTCCAGCTTCTCTGTGGTAGAATGAGAGCAGGTTTAAAACACTAAACTGGAATGTTACTGCCAAGGCGTGAGTGCATTTTCAGACTGAAATGTGCAGTTCTGCAACCTTCTTATGCTATTCTGTAATAGAAGGATAGTGAAGCTGCAAGTTTGAGCTTGCCCTGATTGCTGACAAATCTGTTGTCGGTATGGTTGGACTCTCTCTTGACTTTCTTCCCAGTGTAGGTGACCTCTGGCAGTTTAACAACTTCCTGGAAAGATGCTGCAAATAAGCATAGAGTAAAGCAGTTTTTAACTTTCAGCTGCTGAGGGCTGTTCAAAGAGGGGGACAGTGAATGTTAAACAGCAATTTTTCAAACAGAAAAAATGTTTTAGTAGGCAGAGTTCTATCTCCCCTCTTGTAATAGAAGTATATTAGCTATCACATTATTTTCCCCTCTCTGCTCTTTGATACTAATATCATCATTTGCAGCAGCAGCATAGAAACACTAGGAATCGGAGAATGAAGTGAGTTTTAAAAAAATGAAACAAGGAATTCACACTGTGTTTCATAATGTATAACACCCCAATCCTGAATCTTCTTTGGAGGAAGCCAAATTTGTTTCAGTGGGGTTGCCTTCTATAGTATTAGCACCATAGCCCCAACAGTGCAATCCTATGCATAATTTCTCATAAGTATATCCTATCATCAACAGTTCTTACTCAAGTAAGTGTGCAAAGGATTGCAGTCTGAATCAAATCACTGAGGGGCTAATTTGTACACAAGGGCCAGTGTGGTGTAGTGGTTAAGAGTGGTAGTCTCGTAATCTGGTGAACCGGGTTCGTGTCTCTGCTCCTCCACATGCAGCGGCTGGGTGACCTTGGGCCAGTCACACTTCTCTGAAGTCTCTCAGCCTCACTCACCTCACAGAGTGTTTGTTGTGGGGGAGGAAGGGAAAGGAAAATGTTAGCCGCTTTGAGACTCCTTAGGGTAGTGATAAAGCGGGATATCAAATCCAAACTCCTCCACTCCACAATTGATATAAATGATGTGGCCTGTTCCTGTGTATATATCTGTGAGCCTAAATTTCATTTTCCTTTAACTTTTGGATAGGTATTCCATATACTCTATGGCATTGGGTGTGTGTGTGTAGAATTACAAAGCTATTTTTTGCAACCATTTCCCCTGAAAAAAAACTGAGCAAAACTGAGGGGGGCAGGGAGAGAGAGTAGTTGTTCTTAAAATTGCACCGTGTGGCCTGAACCAAAACTATGAGGAGACTGCAGAGAGGAAGAGAGAATTAAAAACCTGAATTCTTGGTTCAAATTCTAGCCTTGTATCCAGGATCAGCAAAATGGTTAGGAATATTTCCAAAACAAGGGTGTTTAGCTGAGGCCTAAGATAAGTGAGTGAGACAAGGCCTGTGGCCTGCTTCAGTCTAGTCTGAGGGGAGGCCTCTTGTTTCTTCAGGGTAACGGCAGCACCTCTAAATGACGGCCAGTGTTTTTGATTTAGCAGCACTTTGAGCCCGTTACAAATACTAATGTCCTCCTGCACCGGCTTAATAAGCTTTACTGTGGAGGATAGGCAACCCAGTCTCCATTGTCCCTGCAGCCCTTCGTATTTATAGCCACAAACTTTTGAATTGGCTCTGCCAATTCGGCACCATTGTGACTCTGTGAGGGCTAAACGACAGGGCCCAGAATCCTTTGAGCGAAGGAACGTCCTTCATAGCTGTAGCCTGTACACCGCCTGCCACATGTTCTCTTTGAGGGCAGGAATTCTCCACAGAATCAGCTTCTTTGTGTGTTTACCTGAGGTAAAAAATCATAATAAACAAATAAAGCAAAAGCTGTGTAACAGGCTCGTTACAAAAGCGCCTGACTTTAACACAAGCTTTGGACAGGTAAGGTGGAGGATGCCTTGACAGGCTTGATTTGTG
The DNA here is from genome assembly GCF_964234715.1 of Podarcis melisellensis. Taxonomy (NCBI): domain Eukaryota; kingdom Metazoa; phylum Chordata; class Lepidosauria; order Squamata; family Lacertidae; genus Podarcis; species Podarcis melisellensis. The sequence continues at coordinate 38,075,910 of NC_138528.1, read as the reverse complement.
AGAGACACCTCAGTTGCCGGGCAAGAGGAGAATTAAACGAAGGCCTGTCTTTGAGGAAATGGAATTTGAAGAGAAGGGAGAAGGTGACACAAAATCATTGACTCAGGGAAGAGAGCTTTTTGCAAAAATATGATATAAACATAAATATAAGCAGTTAACCAGGATGGCACAGACTCTTTATTATTCAGTGTACTTGCTCTTTACATTGTTGAGCACAGGAGTCCAGTAGTGCTTTATTTTCCTTTGGAACATCTCAATATCTCAGCGTACAGAGGCTCCTTCATGAGAGAAATAACGGGCCCTGCTTCTGTAACAGCCACACAAATAGTGCAAGTATAGGGGAATTAAGTCTTTAAACAGAGGAGGGGAGGGAAGTATTCCTTTTCTTCCTTTGCTTTTGCTTCTTGTGAACATGATGGGGACTGAATTTGGGATTTGTCATGCATTCAATTCAGCTGCAGCTACTAACTTCTAGAGCAGTGTTTTTCAACCTTTTTTGGGCAAAGGCACACTTTTTTCATGAAAAAAATCACGAGGCACGCCACCATTAGAAAATGTTTAATATTTTTTCTTTAATGGCAAACAAAAACGTTGCGGACCGTTCTCTGCTCAGCGGGGATTGATCCGCTGATCCCCGCTGAGCCGGCGGATGACAGCTCCGTCTCTGCACTGTGTGCAGAGAGGGAGATGTCAGAGCCCCGCTGCTCTCTATGGGGAATCGGATGAGAGCGGACAGGCGGTCCGCTCTCATCCGATCCCATCCGATCTGATCCCCACCCAGGACAGATGGAAAATAGGGTGGACACAGTCCGGCGCCCGCCTAGTGGGCGAAAATTTGACTTTTTTTAAAAAAAAATCTTGAATTTTTCAATTTTTCCCACGGCACACCAGGCAGCATCGCTAGTGTGCCGCGGAACAGTGGTTGAAAAACACTGTTCTAGAGCATGAAAATGACGACAAGGGAGAATGAGATGGATATGGGGTGTTACTGAGAAATAAGAGCAAGCTAACAAGACCCAAATGTGCTAAGAATGGAGAAAAGAGATGTGTATTTTTACATGAATACGGGAGACAAACTCAAATAACTAAGAACAATGCTTTTGTGTGTGTGTGTGTACCTAATTCTTACATAGTTGCCAGCATTTTCCCAGACATTTCCATAACATTTCTTACAACTAGAAATGCTTGAAAACTAATGAATATTATATTTCTTTCTGTTGCCACAGTGTATGACCTCATTTTGCTTAGCATAGCCTTGCTGGTCAAATCAGCTGACTTGCATGAGGAGAAAGAAACATATTTGTAAGATACTTCTGGTATTTTGCTTGTGGGTGTTGCCTTAGCTTGCTTGTTTACTTCTATTTTAGTAACTGCTTGGAAAAATAAGGCCGATTTTCAAAAGCCATTATAATCAACAATTCCATACAACATAAAGGTAAGTTTGGGGTGATTATTATTATTTGCACTTAACAGCTAAGCAGAACACTTTATTTTATTACTGGACCATTTAACTTTATCTGCTGGTTATCTTTTTTCCTATTTTAATAAATAAATCACATTTTTCTTACTAAGTACATATTTCAGTCATCACCAGCAGTGGTAGTAATTGTTTCTTTTTTGAGACAAGTGTCATCTGTGCTGAATCAGATATTCTCAGAGAGCAAAGAAGTGAGTTGGTAGTGGGATTCGTTAGGAAGAACAGAGACATTTAGATAATAAATAAAAAAGTTAGTGATTGTTGAGAGCTCACTACAGTTTATGCCTTCTTGCAACAAATGTATTAAAAAAATTATGCTTGATCTTATCTGTTAGCATATTTCATAGAAATCAGTCTGCCCATATTTTTATACACACACACACACACACACACACACACCTTCTGGCCTCTATTCCCCCCCCCCCCAGACCTTTCATATCTCCATAGGAGACAACCAGGTTAACTTACTCAGACTTTCCAGAATGTATCTTTCATTGAAGTAAATACATCCTTGGATTTCTGGCTTAGGTTCATGATGTTAAAGCTGCCTAAAGATTTCATTCATGTATATTATTCTTTAAAATAATTGTATCTAAACCTGGCCTTTTCATCCAGATTGGAATCTTCAAGTTAATTAATAATCTTGACACCACATCCACATTCACTGAAGTCTCAAATGAGGTGTACAGTGCAACATCAGCTGTAACACCATAGAATCTGTTTCCATAGATTTGGCTTGAAGATATGGATGAGGTGCTTGCAACAGTGTGACCAACCATTTGTTTCCTCAACCCTTGACTCTCTTATTAAAGTTTGCCAAGGAGGTATGACCAGATGGATCAAGGGTGTGGTCAACGCATCCTTGCAGTAGGGTGTGGTCCTGGCCACCTTGAAAGTGGCAGTGATCCAACCACGCTTGAAAATACAAGCACACCTGGACATATCAGTTTGTGACAACTACCACAAAGTCACAAATACCCTCTTTGAAGGAAGGTGATTGAGAAGGTTTCAGTGCAGCAATTGCAAGTGCTCTTGGATGAAACAGATTATCTGGACCTATGTTTGGGTTCAGGCCTAAATAAGCCTTGGTTGCCCTGATGAAAAAACAATGTGGATTGTCAATTAACTTCCAGGCCAGATTCAAAGATAGCCAAACATTGGATATAATGTTCCATAGTTGCAAAAGTTAATGTTGTTCCTGGACTGAAGTAACACTTTTTGGATTCTGTTATTAGATATCTGAGCTGGCATCAAGAAGAGTTTGTTAAATTGACTCCTTCTAAAAAAGTAACTCTAGGATTACTGTATTTTAATATATTGTTGGAAGCCACCCAGAGTGGCTGGGGAAGCCCAGCCAGATGGGTGGGGTGTAAATAATTATTATTATTATTATTATTAGGAAAAGGTATAGTTATATATAGGGACGCGGGTGGCGCTGTGGTCTAAACCACAGAGCCTAGGGCTTACCGATCAGAAGGTCGGCGGTTTGAATCCCCGCAACGGGTTGAGCTCCTGTTGCTCGGTCCCTGCTCCTGCCAACCTAGCAGTTTGAAAGCACGTCAAAGTGTAGGTAGATAAATAGGTACCGCTCTGGCATTTCCGTGCACTGCTCTGGTTCGCCAGAAGTGGCTTAGTCATGCTGGCCACATGACCCGGAAGCTGTCTGCGGACAAACGCTGGCTCCCTCGGCCAGTAAAATGAGATAAGTGCCGCAACCCCAGAGTCGTCTGCGACTGGACTTAATGGTCAGCGGTCCCTTTACCTTTACCTTTATAGTTATATATGCTTGCTTTTGAAATGCTTTCATAATTATGGGTCTTCCTATGCAGTAATCACTTCTAAATGTGGTCTTATGTATAATCACAGGTGTACTAAGAAAATATAAATTTATGCACCACAACACTGAAGTATCATGAGAGCAGGGTTGCCATATTTCCAGAGGTAAAAATCTGGACAGTAATTGCCCGCTCATCCCCCAGCTATCTGCCGAGCCTGAGCAATCTGAGCCAAAGCCAGAGCCTGGGTTGCCTGCGCCAGAGCCCAAGACAGGCCCACACCCAAGCCTGAGCCCGAGCTGCCAGCATGCACACACAAAAATTAACCCCCCCAAACAAGCACATTTGCTTTAAATTGTAAAAATCCCCCAGATTGGCATGTAGCCCCCCCAAAAGAGTACATGGTTGAGATTCCTAGACATATGGCAACCCTGTATGATACCAGACCCCAAAGGCATAATCAATGGAATAATAACGCAGCTATCTATAGAAGCCCATTTTAAACCGGAAGCCCACCCACACTGCATTTGAAACTTGTAGGAATCAAGTTGTGTTGAGCTGTGGCATGAAATGCTTTTATTTTCGTCCCTTGGAAAGAGCTTGTATATCACTTCTTAGACAAGTTGTATTATGCCTAGTATTATTCAAATGCAATCTTGTATTTTGAAAACAAAAGTAAAAATAAATATGAGGAGGAGTCTTTGTTCTCCTTTAACCAGCTAATAAACAGCATAAAAGTGGTTTTAGGTACTATTGCCTAATGGTGATGTATACCCTCCTAATGTGAGTGTATACAAAAAAATCCCTATTTTATAATATCCTAGCTTTATTAAAGTAGATGACTGTCTACATGCCAGTTTCCATTCTGTCTATATACAAAAACTATATATTTACACATTCAATTTTCATATTTTGATAATTGGATTTTATTTGTAACACATTCCTTTATAGTTCTGTGTATTTTTGTAGAGATGCTGAAATATTAAAGGAAATTTAATCTGTAATCTGACAGTCTAGTAAATAAAATGCCTTTGTATCAAAACTTATTGAATTAACTCAACTAATTGTATTACTAGGGTGAAGATGGATTGTCTTTGTATCATCTGGGGAATAATTTGGTTCATCATACTGTACTTTATTGGATGGCCCATAAGCATATTCTTAGGAGGACTGTATGGATTTATAGTTCCTTTAACTACTTTGATAGGTCTAGATGATGTTGGGGAAATTTTGTTGAAGGGGGTGCATGTGGGGAAAGTGTGTGCTACTAATGTACGCAGTGGAAAAGCTCTCTGTTAACAATGAGACTACCATAATTATCCAGCATGTATTGTTGTCCAGTGGCAATGAGGTTTTATATGAATATTTGGTTTTCATCAGTAAAGTATAAAGTTCCCAAATTGTATTTGAAACGCAATTCCTATGTATGTTGCATTTGTGTGTAATGCACTGCAACTGGAGAGATCTGAATCAGAACCTCAGATTCTCAAACTGTGAATGTTCAGAAACTTGGATGCAAACAGCTTGCAAATATCTAATCAGAAAGAGAGAGTTATGAGATTTGTATTTCTCTGGTTTTGTGTTTTTTGCTTCGTGCCATAAATTATCTACGGTTTAAAATTGAGTCTCTCACTAAAGTGAATTTTGAATCTCTGTATACAGTTAATAATGTATAAATCAATCTGTATTAATTGTTGTTTATTATACTTGATTGTGAATATGCTTTAGAAACCATTGTTTTTGTTTCGGTTCTCTATAATGTAATTATTTAGGTATGTTAACACCATAAGACATAATAAAGCTACCTGAACTTTGTTTGTGCACACTGCATTTTAAATTCATATTACTGTTGTTGCTGATAAACCTTTACAGTATTTACTAAATAATATGAAAGGCCTACATTCTATTTATCTTGGAGGAACACATTAAACACAAGTTGATCAGCTCAGAAGCCATTATCTATGTCAGATCATAGTTAATGTTATCAGATTGTCTCTTATATTTTCTGTGTCCCTTGCTAAGCTGCAGAGGAGAGTTTCTTCCTTATTTGTCACCCAGTCTGTTGACCTTTTAGAACAAACAATGGTTATTCTAGCTTATGCTCCTGCTAAAATAGGAATTGGGACATTTCATAACATATTGTATCTTATTTATAATATTTTGATAAAGCAAAATTGCAATGCTCAAGGTAGCACCCAACATAGTTTAAAAGCAATTGTATAAATTCTTATATAAAAACTATAATCACAAAGGATGAGGAATCTGTGGCTGTCCAGGTTTCACCGGATTCCAGCTCCCATTTTCCCTGATCATTGACGATGCTGGCTGGGGCTGATGGGAGCTGCATGTCAGGCACCAGCTGGAGGGCTCCCTATCACCAGAACAGCACAACAAAAAGAAGAACCTGAAACAATATAACCACCAAACCTCCACAAGATTCTCCAATACATACGCCTTCACAAAAATGTGAGGCTTATGCAAATTTCTAAAGCTGGAGATAAACTTACATATACAATCTGCAGGAATTGTTTCTTAATATAACATTAATGCAATACAGAGAAAGCTTTTTGCAGTGCTAACAGGGGAACGGTATATACTACCTTTATACTTTATATGAAAGTGCAGTTTATAAATATTTAAATACTTAACAGCTTTTCTCCTTTCTCTGTCCTGTCACTGAAAAGCTTAAGAGAGCATGAAGTCTTAATGGACTGTGTTAATCTAATTTACAGAAGTCAAATGACATACTGATATTTCCACTACATATTTTTATTTATTTATTGTTCAATTTATATCACACTTCCCCTCTGAATAACTCCAGGCTCTGTACATGGCTCTCCCACTCCCCACTCTACCCTCACAGCAACTCTATGAGTAGGTTAAGCTGAGAGATGGGGACTGGCCCAAAGTCACCCATGACTGGAGGTTTGTCCAAGCGCCCCTGGAAAAGAGACACAGCCCACTCTAAAAAGTCAATGACATTGCAGAGTAAGGCACAGATAGGAAACCTTTGGCCCTCCAGATGTTGGACTACAGCTCCAGTTATCCCCAGTCATTGGTTGTGCTGGCAGGGGCTGATGAGAGTTGAGTCCAACAACATCCAGTGTTCATGTGAATAAAATAACTCTCAAGACCGTGCTTAGATTATAGAGAAGACAGAGGGCTCCAGACATCCTTTCTTTTTGTACCAGCTTCCCTCAGCTACTGTGTTGATTTGGCTAAAATTGGGGAGTGTTTGAGGAAGGAGAAAGAGGGGTTATAAGGCCTGCCCCTACCTTAACCCCCTCCAAATTTGGCAGCAGAAAGATGTTTAGGTAACATAATGCACACATACACACCACACCTCAGTTACACACATTACTCTCGGTTTTAGTCCCCATCTTACATAATTACCTATTCTGATCTGTCATGAGCAGGTGCCCTAGTAAGGCTGAACAGGAGAAGTGGAGTGGTACTCTAGTCTTTTAGATTTCCCTAAGTGTGACATCATACTGGTTACTTAGAAACAATGATGCTTTGAGCAGCCTGTAAGCATTCTATGAGGGGATGCCTGGATTTTTTTTTGTAAAGTCCTTCTCTTCAAAAGCCTGCTGATGTCTTCAGATCACAGTGAACACCTGAAAACTAAATGATCCATTTTAAAAGAGAATTGTGGGATATTTATATATATACGAGGTAAGCCATTTATTTATTTGGTGAGAAATGTACTTTGAGTTAAATGGGCGAGTAAAGAATAAGAACAAATAGTGGCAAAGTGGTTTGCAAGTCTGTTGTGCCCTTCATAATAGATATAGTAACCCTGTTTCCAGCAATGACCTGGTGAGATTTAGTAACCTGGTAAACTGTAAAGACCAGCAAGCATGAATGTTATAGTTGCTTAGGGAACCATAAGCTTGAAGGAACATGATAGTCCCAACATTTTATTTCAACATTAGCAAGGCAGAGAGGTAACACAGAGAGATGTGAAGCCCTATAACAACAACTCTGCCATTTTGTGTGTGTATCCTTTCCCCCCATAAGGACCTAAATGGAAAAATGAAAAAGGCTGGGGGGTGGGGGACAGGGAACCCCCCAAAATTACTAAACTTGGGTTTTCATAGGGAATGAAACATCATTTAAAATCAACTGCAAACCGCTACCTAATTGGCTTGCCAACCCACATACCTCCATCATACCTGGCTCAGGTTTCAACTTCTTTGCCCTCATGATCCATCCCAAAATGCCTCCATTCAGAATTTTCAGTCTCCTGGATTTGGTAGATGTAAATGAAAGGTAAAGTTATGTGTCATCCACATAGCTAACATTTTAACCCAAGGCTCCAGATGACTTCTTACAGCAGTTTCACAGGGATGTCAAAAGAAATCTGATCAAAAAGATGTCAAGGGACAAAATAGAACCGTAAGTCATCCCAAAGGTCAAGTCCCCCGACCCTTCAAAAAGGATCCAAGCAAAGTTAACTCCATGCCTCTTGAGTCCCATCTTGGCAAGACAGCCCAGAAAGATTGTTTAGGAGTATAATCTGGGAGTTTTTCAAGTGCCTTGCTCCTGCATAAGGATGGCTTCCCCCTTACCTAGGGTCAGACTTGATGTGGCATTGTTCATGTGACCATCATGGTCCTGAACTGGAGTGACCCAGGTGCAGCCAGCTTTTATTCCAAGGCGGACCAGAGTAAAGACTTCCTGACTCCCATCTGCCAGCCAGGCTCCACCCCATGATTAAGCAGTTCAAAATTCCAGGGTGGGTGGGTATCCTGCCAGCCCAAGCTGGCTTTCACCCCTTGGGGACAGTGGGGGGCTACAACCAGCCACCCCTGCCCACCCCCAAGCAGGGTAAGCAGTCATCTCCAAACCATCAAGCAGCCTCTTGTACAAAACATTGCAATAGCCCAGATATAATGCCAGTTACAAGAATTCACTGGCTATCAAACTATGCAGTGTCAATTCTTTCCACTTCATAATTCACATTGACTAACCCCCCACCAAAAAAAGAGAAAACTACCAAGAAATAGTGTGGGTTGCTTGGTCAAGAAGGATAGTGTCTATTTATCATGAAGCAATGCTAAGTAGGGAAAGGGGATAGAAAAGATGCAGATAACATGGTTGATGTGTTCGTATAAACCACAACTACATGAGCCCTCTCACAATATAATTTCATTTGCAGGAATGTTCTGACGGTTAGCAATAGTATGTTTTTAAAGGTTCGACACCTTATTTTCATCTGGCACTAATGCTGCTTTTAATTTGGTGTCACTAATAGCATATTTGAAAGGAGCGTGCTTGATAAGCAATGTCTGCTTATGATGAAGGAGAAGAGGAAGGGGACCCATATGAGGACATTACCGAGCCAAAATCAGCTGCTGCTGAATCACTCCTGCCTAAGGAACCTGAACCTGCTCCAAGGTATAGGCTCTTAGTTTTGGTACAGAATCTCCACATTTCATGCATTCCATTTCATGTACAGAACGATGTATTAATGCTAAACTAACGATATATTGCAGGCAAGAAGGTAAGTACCATATTTAAAGCAATTTAAAGACAAATCAGAATGCCATGTCTTCAGGATTTACAGTGCCAATTTATGCATGTTTATTCAGGAGTAAGCTCTACTAATACCTCCTGGCAAAGAGAGCTATATATGGCAAATGTGCCTTAAACTGCAACTCTATCCATATGTACCTGGGGTAAGTCCCATTGAACTCTGTGAGGTTTATTTCTGAATAGACATATGTCAGATTGCACTGATGGAAACCTAAGCAGCTGGAGAGGAAAATGAGTTTCTCATTTTTAGCTGACTTCCATGGGGGTTCAAAACATTTTGAGACTCTATAATTTGCAAGGTATATAGAATATAAATAAAATTCTTATCTTAGTACTTCTAGGCAAGTTACATGTTGCATGTTACCTGGATTACTAGAGGAAATGGCAGAACTTGTGTGTGGGTTTGCCACAGGCATCTGATAGGTCACTGTGAGGACAGGATGGGGTACTGGCTTGATTCAGCAGAGGTTTTTCTTACATTCTTAATTCCCTTCATCATGCATAGAATTGGGCTATGACTCTCATTGCCTGGATCCCATTTCTGACATATGTTTAAGCAAAGGGAGGAATAATGAGTAGTCTATATAAAGCTGTGCATGTCTACTAAGAAATGAGTCTCACTGTGTTCAGTTAGTCAATAGAGCATGAGACTCTTCATCTCAGGATTGTCGGTTCGATCTTCATGTTGGGCAAAAGATTCCTGCAATGCAAAGGGTTGGACTAGGTGACCCCTCGCAGTCCCTCTCCCAAATCTACAATTCTATGATTCTATTAAAATGTGCTATGAAAAGAGCAGCAGCAAAAAATATTCTAAATGATGTGTGTGTATGCTGAGCATGGTGTCCAAGATGTAAAAGGAACATAACTTGAAGAATGGTCAAGACGATAAAATACTAGTTAAAACTATTTGGTATCTTCCAGTATTTTGTGTGCCTTTCTTTGTTCAATGATAGAAAAGGTTATTTTGGCTTAATATTGATAAAATTCAAGGAAATGGCTTTAATAAACAAATAAATCCTGCACAGAATAGCTTGCTCATAATAGCAGCATTTCTTGTTGGATACAGGTATTTACCCTTGTATATTTGAATTCCATTCATGGGAAAGATATTGGAAGAGTGCTGCTATGTTCAAGTCTTTCTTACAGGTTTCCCATAGTCATCTGGTTGGACACTGTGAGAAGGGGATGCTGCAGAAGGGCAACTAGCCATAGTTGTCCCACAGAGAGAGATTCAGACTGAGTCTCAGGGTCACATCTGTCTCCACCACTCTCCTTTTCAATCCCCTCACTGCCATGATCCAAGCATCATTTCGGAGGGCTCAGTACACAATTGTAATGTGGGTCCCCTCCTAGACACACACAATGATTCCATCCAATACATAGAATTTCGTTACTCTCAGGAAAGAAAAGTTTATATTTAAAAATTCTAAAATTACATCTTCTGCATATTTGAAAGTAAACCATGTCCTAAAAAAAGAAAGAAAACCTGGCTTGAAGAAGAGTTCAACAACCCTTAGCTAACTATTTTGTAACTTTTGGTTGGTCCAAAATAAATAAATAAATATCCTGTCAATGTTTCGTCAAGGATGATGGCAAAAGGTATATCTGCTTGGAAAACTTTGCTTGATTGGTTCTTCTTTGTTATATGTTGCACAAGCAAATATCTTTTGTGATATTATTAAGTGTTTTTTAAAAGAAAATAATGTGTAGCTGTAATGAAAACATTTATATATATATTCAAAACAGTTAGGCTTTTATTTTGTTTTGTTCTAATGAACCAATATGAACACAAGCATTTTCCCTGCACAATCATGAAATATCTAAAAACAAAACAAAATAGCTGGTTTAGCCATTCTTGCCCCCCTTGCAGAATGATGGCAGGCTATAGCAACACTGGCTCTTATGGTCTTTTTGATGAGTGACCCTTATTGTTATGGCACTTTGTCCTGCCTTTCTGTCTGTGCACAAGGAACACTGTAGAGTGGCCTTCTGCCCTACTTTCCAGTCCTTTAGTGACTTCTTTCTGAAGGACTGTCATGTCCAAAGAACTATATCAAGGGAAAGCAGCAGAGACCATGAACTTATATTCAACACACAGTCTTGCCCACTTGGGTAAGATGTACTCTTTTTCTGCTTAAATGATTGCAATTATTTAAGAATTTGCATCTGTAAATATATATCACCATATGCAATTTTGCTGCAAATAAGTGTCCTCTTTTTGTGGGGGATGGGTTTATTTAAGAATTTGCATCTGTAAATATATATCACCATATGCAATTTTGATGCAAATAAGTGTCCTCTTTTTTGTGGAGGATGGGTGGGGTTAAAGTATCTAGTGGCCACCTTAGAATTCTTGAACTGGTAGGTCTTGAGAGATCATGTCACCTGGGGAAGCACACATTTCTGTCTCTCAAAAGACAAGGGCTGTTTAACTGCACAAACATACTTTCTCTAGGACAACAATTCACTGTTCAGAATGTTGCCTGCACTGCTTCTTAGCACTCCAGCAAATCCAGACAATGGGGACATAGAGGGAAATCAGTTCCTAGAAACATCTTCAAGCATAATAATCAATTTATCCCCCCCACACCTTAGTAATGATATTGCACCCTTAGCCAGACTCCTCTCCGCACCTTACCCTGCCCACATGGTAGGACCCTGTTCACTTCAAGGAGCAGTAGACAAGTGAACATCGTTATCTGAATGTGGGGTCTTCCCTGATGTTGCTGGATTATGCCCTCCTTAAAATGGAAAAGGAACAATCTAGGCTCATCTTTTTTTTATGGAGACAATCCATTGCACAGCCCCTTAATTGTCACGAGCCAAACTTTGAAGCTTGTCAGAGCCTCTGCCAGAACTGACCCTTATAAGTAGACATTCTGCAACCCTGAGCTACATTCAGCTTGGTGGCATTCCTAGATAATGTGTCCAGGGCATGGCCTTACAGAGGCTCTTTAAACTTTTTCTCGACCCTTGAGTTGCCAAATGGGACAGGTGCCCTGATCCGGAAGAAGATGGAGCCACCAAGAAACAGAGATGGGAAGGAGCTACTGCGACAGCCGAGCGCAGTCCCTGGTTGCCTTGGCAATGCAGAACTGATCTTTACCTGAGGCAGCCCAGGAAGCATTATAAGAGTTGGGAAGAGACCTAGGCCCAAACACAGTTTACCACTTGTGTCAAGTGAATGCCGCTAGTCCTCTTCCTAGCCCATATATTTCACATATACCTGTGTGATGCAGTGGTTAGAGTATCAGAGAAGGATTGCTGTGGCTTCACATTTCCACTCAGCTATGAAGATCACATGGCAATGATGACCACTTTGTCTCAGCCTAACTATTCTCACAGGATTGTTCTGAGGGTAATATGGAAGGAAGGAAAAATCATATGTACCAACCTGAACTCCTAGGAAAAAATATGGGATGTAAATATAATTAAAATAAAACATGGAGGGAGGGACAAGGCAGTTGGAATTCATGGAGGCAAAACACTGATGATCTATCAAGAAGTCGCTTCTTTAAATCAGATTATTGCAGACTACAAAAGGAATCCTAGCTTTGAATCGTCTGAATCTGCTGGAAAAGCAGTTCATCTGCTTGATAATATGTTAGCGTATTCTTGGTTGGAAAACCTGTTTCCCCCCTATGTGAAATCACAGTAGAAATGTACTTTAAAATGCTTCAAACTGAAATATTTTTGTTTCTTTATTGTGTCAGCACCCCACAGCCGCCAGCTGGTAGAATGGACTGCTGCTGCCTTCTGTGGAGTATCATCTGGTTGGTGGTGCTGGTGGCTTTTGCTTGGCCCTTGAGTGTGGCTATGGCAGCCCTTTATGGATTTGTATCACCCATGATTACCCTAATAGGACTTGATGATATCAGTGAGTCTCTGCTACAAGCAGTACATGTGGGACGAGAGTGTGCTCAGAACGTCAGAATGGGCAGGCCTATTGCTTGAAGAAAAGATCTCGCAGCATTAGGTGTCCCTTCCCTTTACCTGTATCTTATCACGAGTGCTGATCTGTAATTCTTCTTTTTCAACCATCTATATTAAAAAGTTCTTATTTCAATATAAAATTGGTTTCATGATATTTTTACCGATCCGCCATTTTAGCCATCACCACTATATAAATAGTGCAACTTAAACTATTGCAAAGACATCATCAGTTGAGATGGGCAATTTGCTTATTGATGCTTTAATTGATCAATACCAAAGTGGATTTTAGTGTGTGCATAAGAGGACATATTTTACAATACATTATAGTATTGTGTGGACTGTGCCAAAAGCAACAAGATTTGGCTCCACACTGGTAATAGATTTGGCTCCACACTGGTAAAAGGGGAAGGTTGATATCTTTTTGTAGAACCAGCTTCTGTTGGAGACATTGAGCATTTCCACATGGCAGATTCTGGTAGGTTTGGTGCTGCTTGTGGATGCAAGCTTTGTGCAGTGTCCATGTGACATTGTCATCATCAAAATGCCATCCTACATTCTTTTCCCATTTAATCCAGATTTACCATTTCTGTAGAAAATCCAGGAAGTGAGAAACACAAGAAGAGAACCTGCCATTTTCATGCCAACTAGTGAAACATGTTTAAGTGGCAGGGGTGGGGAAGAAATTAGATTTAGTTTACATTTTAATACAGAGCTTCCTAATTCGTACTTCCTAAAGCAATAAGCAAACCAAAACACAATTATCCCTCGAAGTTTGCAGTTGTCTGAATTTGGGGGTGCAGTTCTTCAACCAAATAATGTCTATACAAATGTTATATTAGGGACAGTGTGTATAGAAATGCACATATTTTTGAAAGTGACATTCAAAAATACATTATATTTTGGGAAAGTGGTTGCAGAAACATTTATATCAGGAAAAATTGCACACAAAAATGTGCATAGCAGGAGGAATTTGAACTAAAATTGTGAAAAAAATTAATGAGGACTTTTAATGAAGAAAAATAATTTGCCAGCTGACATAGAAATGTGGAGAACTGACCTCAAAACTAGAAAAAGGAGACACTGAGATTGACAGATTTGTCCATCCCTGGGAAATAGTAAACCCAGATTAAATGGGAAGGAAATATGGGATGGCATTTTGATAGGGATGGGTATTGTGTGGACCCTGAGGAAAAACTTCATTGCTGGAGCATTTTAAGAAAAAAGAAAAAAATGCTACATGATTTCAGTGTAGAAATGTATTTTAAAATGCTTCTGACTGAAATCTTTTTGTTTCTTTATTATGCCAGCCCAGCACCACCACCCACAACTCACTACTGCTGTCTTCTGTGGAGTATCATCTGGTTGGCTGTGTTGGTTTGTTTTGCTTGGCCCCTGAGTGTGGCTCTGGCAGCCCTTTATGGATTTGCATCACCAATGGTTACCCTGTTAGGATTTGATGATGCCACTGGATCTTTGCTGCAAGCAGTAAATTTGGGAAGAGAGTGTGCTCAGAACATCAGAACTGGCAAGCCCATCATTTGAAGAAAAGATCTCACAGCATTTTAGCATTCCATTCTTTCACAAGCATCTTTTATATGTATTTAGCACTAACAGTCCACCTGTATCTCTTCTTTTGACCATTCACATTAAAAAGTACTTAATTCATTATAAAAGTGGCTTTATGATATTTTTACCTGACCCATCCTTTTAGCTTTTGGCTTGTAAATATACTAACCAGTATAACTTAAAAACTAGGACCCTACCCTGAAAGGTCTTCACAAGCACACATGCCAGCTGTGAAGTGGTTGTTTACTGGTTGTTGGTGTTGCAATTAGCCAATTCTATTGGGCTTGAGTCCCTTTTAGTAATTTAGAGACAAGGGTAAGTGTTGGTCCAAATCCTGAAAATTCAATGTCCCTAAATTGTACAAGTCCCCAATTATGGGGACTGGAAAGCCCTATTTTGCCAATCCAACTCACACAATTACAAATGCATGATGCAAACATATTTCCTGATGCCTCTCAGGTGCATCATTGGTGCCTGATCAGTACACCTCTCCATGACTTTTAAGGAAACCACCTGCAGTGGAGAGTTTGCTTTAAGCACAAAAGCTCATAGAATCATAGAATTGTAGAGCTGGAAGGGACCTCGACGCCCATGTACTCCAACCCCCTGCAATGCAGGAGTCTCAGCTAAGGCTCTTAGATCCCTGGAAGCTTGTAATCATGCGAGGGGAAATGCCTGAACTGGGCTAGAGATTATGCCAGTATCTAGAAGAATTTGTGCATTCCTATATTTTATAGGGGGACCATTTCAGGAAGAGAGACATCCCTGTGTTCCAGACCATGGATCAAGCTTTGGCAATCTGTTGCCCATCCAGGTGTTATTGGACTTCAACAGCCTTCAGCCCCAGCCAGTGTAGCCAATGGTCGGAGAAGAAGGGAGTTGTAGTCCAGCAACATCTGGAGGATCACAGATTCTCCATCCCTGCCATAACAACAAGTCATCTTAAAATACACCATTTCCTCCTATTTGATCTTTTTATACATGAGAGTAGGTCCTTTTGAATCATGCTGTGAGTCTTTACTCTGCCCTCAGTCTTGAAATAATGTCCCAGATGGCAAGGATGAGAACTAGAGGCAGGAAAAATCCAAGCCAGATGTGGTGTCTCTTTGAAGTTTGTCTAACAAGAAATTTATTTACGGTAGATAGAAATTGTGGGTGTCTTGCATTAGTTCAGTGAACTCCTAAGTCTTAGTCAAGGTAGCTGATCTGGAGAAGATGAGAGAGGTTTGTGGAGGGCACCTCCGGGAACCCCGCTCCCAAGGTGACAACTCATCTAATGTCTCATAGAATGAAAGTGTCGCTCTAAAGAAGAGGGGAATAATCCCTTATAAGGGTCTCATGCTGAGAATAGGCTTCCGAGGGTGGGTAGGTAGAGATTTAAGGGCTCCTGGAAGTGAGTGATTTGATCATTAGAAGAATCTATTTATTTATATCTATTCATTATTAATTTAATTTATACTCCTCCATTTTTTCACAAAGGAGCCCAAGGTGGCAAATAGCTGTATGTGAGATAGGGGGGTGTAAAATGCATTGCTGACTTGCCTGCTTGATGTGAAGGTTCAAGATGCCATGCTCCATCAAGGTAGGCCGAGCAGTAGTCAACAGTCATGGTGCACATTAGCACTGACAGGGCAGGGAAATTTAGATATGCAGTCCTGGAAACAAAATTTTGGTGGCTAGGTAAGAAGTTGAAAGTCAAAATCCCCAAGATAGCTTTCTTAGAAATGCTATCTGTGCCAGGTGATTAGCTGAACTAATGCAGAGCTATGGGGCCTCAACATGTAGGAGGTGTTAGGAAAAGGGGGCTGGACTTGTTAGGCACTGCAGAACTTTTGGGCACCACATATGGCTGTTTTATCCAATATGGACAATACAACACTCTCATACTGATATCCAAGTGGAAATGCCCCAAAGTGTCCCTTGTAGACAAATCCCCATGACCTCATCATGTACTCTTGAATACAGACATGTCAAAGCAGTTGGTTTGAATATGTATGCCGTCAACTTTTCTGCATTTCCCACGGAACAGAAGATTTGCTTCTGGTAGCACCTGAGGCCCTATGGCTCCATAAATAAAACAGCTGTCTTTGTGGATATCTGTCACTTCAGAACTCCAGGAAGAAGGGAAGCTGTACATTAGTTGTACACTTTAGTTACAAATGCCTAGCAGCTCTTTTGGGAGATGTTCCAGGCCATTCCAATCTCTAATCATTCACCTCCTTATGATCAGGTTAACTTCTTCTGTGCTGAATTGGCAAGAGCTGATCTGGTATTTTTGAAAACAAAGAGTGGAATTCCACGTAGCGCTAAATGGGGTATGCTTGAGGGGAACAAGATCTGCTTGCACGACAGGACTTTCTCCTCCCCTTGCATGCCCCCTAAACATTTTCTGGGTTTTTCCCAACCCACCAGAGCAAATTTAGGGGGGGCCCTGGGCGTGGTAAGGAGAGGAAAGGGGGGAAAGCCCTGTTGTGTGAGAGGAACTATGCAACAACATAGTTGAAAAACCTGACTCTTCCAGTGTCTTTTTGATCCCAACATTATATAACTCTCAAGTAATGTTTTTGTTTGTTTCCTGTTCACCAGCCACTGTAACATCACTTTATGGCAGGAAGCAGTAGGATTTTGGCCATAGGAATGAGTTTTATTTGGGTCCTTTGGGAAAGGCTGTAATGGGGCAGATGCCATTTTTTTTATTTACACACATTAACTTACCATTCTACTCAACAGAGCTTTTATAATGAATGTTTCAATAAGTGGATACTTCCAAGGTTTTGAAGGTAATAAATGGATAGTTTTGATTTCTGCTGTCCTTTCAGCAAAGCAAATTAAGCTGGGACAGACTAAAACTCACTGATTTGTCAGCTTCAGAGCTATACACTGTGATGGCTTTAGACGTTCAAATTCACCATCTCCATCCATAACACACCCACAGAAATGCCTTTGTGTGCTGTGGAAAGACTCCATTGCTTATATTCTCTTGGGGTGAGAGGAGGTTTGGTATCTATATATTTCTAGAGACTGAAAACATTTCTCCATACAATTCTGTTTTGAGGGGGAGCCAGTAAGCTTGGGTTTTTGTTACAACTTCTCTAATACTTTGCAAATTGTTATTAGCTCCAACACTGAGGATAGGCTGAGGAGAAAACCAAAGGAGGATTAGCATCCTGAGCTAAATTCCTCATTGACTCATCACCTAATTCCTCTGTTTGGTTACAATACCCCCAAAACAATGTTGTTAAGGTCCCCAGTAAGATTGTATTTCAGAGAAAATAATCTGAAAAAGCTGTAAGTTTTGTAATTTCTTTAATGACAGCACACACCGCTTTGAAACATCTGGTGTGTTGTGTACATAAGATTTTGGTGTGGGAAATGCTGAGAAAACAGCAAAATACAAGTGCATTGTGGCATACACCTTTAATTAGAAGTAGCTAGCAGAGTCCTCCTCTCCCCCTTCCTGATGCTTGCTTTCCAAATATCTCACATAGACATGCACATGTCTGGATAATTTAAAGTCTGAGTTCCCAAAGGACATTGTACTCTGCCATATAATGAAGTTCCTCTAGGATACACATTGACAATCTGGGCCATTGCATACCAAGCGAAGCCCACTCAACAACTGCCTCTCCGGTCTTTCTATTTTTAACTAAAGAACAACAAAAAATCCTTAAATTGTTGGGATGAATCTTTGAGATTCCACCGCTGGAGCAAATTATGAATCTAGATGTTTCAACAACTGAGCAGGGAAGCAACTGCCACATTTCATTAATACCAGAGCTCGCTTTTTGGTTTGTTTGTTTGTTTGTTTGTGGTTCAAGCTGTTTCATCTTCCTTGTGTGCATTACTATGCAGTAACAATCAAACGTGCACAAAAAAGGACAAAAACTGGAAGGTTAAATGAACATGTGCTAATGCAATCCATCAGAAACATGCCCCCGCCACACACATCTTGCCTATTTGCCAAATTACAGGAGGCAAGCATTTTTCTTCCCATGTTTATCAAAGCTTAAAGACACTTCTAGTGCACTCTGTGTCAGAAACATATGCTGCTTTCTCTCTTAGTTAGGTACTTTTTCATGACAGTCTCAGTAATCAGCCTGCTCACCTGCTGTTACTGCATAAGAGCTGGCTATGAAAGAAAGAGGAAAAAGAAAGAAATTGATGAATTCCAAAACACAGTTTCTTTCTTTCTTTCTTTCTTTCTTTCTTTCTTTCTTTCTTTCTTTCTTTCTTTCTTTCTTTTTAAAAGAACCCCATGAAAGGTTATTTGGTGTGGATGGTACTGTTGAAAATGTCCTGTGTAAATTTCTGAAATCTAGCAATACATTTTTAAAAATTTATTAGATGTATCTCCTGTTCTGTCCCCTGGGTTCAGAGCAGCTTACAGCAGTTTCTCCAAATGTGGACACTTCTGTCCTCAAGGGACTCACAGTCCAAATACATTATGATTTTGCTGAGACCTTCTCTCTGTGTGCATAATAAGCAGATGGATAAGAGGGGACTCTGGCCATGCTACTGGCACCACCTCTGACATCATATGCCACCCTGATGACCTTTTCACAGGTCTGGAAAAAAATCACCTACGTCCACGCCACTTTTCAGATCTTTCACTCTGTGCATGAAGGTCAGAGGCAGCACCAAGGAGCACATGACATTGGGGACCAAGCTAGTGAAACAGTTTTGTTTTTTTTTTATATAATTTTTATTAGGTTTATAATATACAAAATTCAAATTCCAAATACATGTTTCCATAAATCTAGTGGACTCCCCCCATCTTCCGGACACTGCATTCTCTGTGAAACCAAAACCTCAGCAATTTGTTGACTTATTTTAAACATAATAATATATCTTCCATTTTATCGTGATATCTGGTCTCTAGACATTTCAATCCGAATCCATTAATTTTTAGTTTCAACACAATAAAATTATTACATTACACCACTTCTGTCTTGTTGTGCCTTATTTACCAATTCAAAGATTTACCGATACTGAAGCTATAATTTCCCAGAGAGAAGCATTTTTTAACATTCATACAACTTATAATGCTTTTTCAAATAGTCCTTAAATTTTTCCCAAACTTCCTCCGTTTCTTCTTCTCCCGAGTCTCGAATTCTGCCAGTCATTTCAGCCAGTTCCATATAATCCATCAGCTGCGTCTGCCATTCTTCCAGTGTGGGTAGATTTTGTGTCTTCCAGTGCTTTGCCATCAAGATCCTTGCTGCTGTAGTAGCGTACATAAAGAAAGTTCTATCTTTCTTAGCCACCCTCTGGTCTACCATGCCCAGGAGGAAGGCCTCCGGTTTCTTGGGTAAGGTAAGTCTAAGCACCTTTTTTAGTTCATTATGTATCATCTCCCAGAAGGCCTTCACCTTCGGGCAGGTCCACCAGAGGTGTAGAAATGTCCCTTCCTCCTCTTTACATTTCCGCTAGTGAAACAGTTTTGTTCTCCCTTCCTCATGAATTCCTTGTACACATTGCAAAGTTGTGATGAATGAGCTTGTTGCTTAGATTATGGACTTCCTAGCTCCAAGAGCTGCTGCACATAAGACAGAATTTCCTGTATGGAACTCTGCTCTGGCATGACAAAACTTTCAATTAACGTTATCAATTCATGCCTTCATCTGTCCCATTTGACAAACTACATGCAGCTTCCTGTATGGATGTGATCGCTGAATAGGAAATTGGTCTAGATAAGAAGCCAATGAAGTCTTTTACTCCATTAACCACCCTAATCATCATCCTCATCAACTTTATAACAAGGTAAAGCGATATGATGATCACTCCCCTATTACAGACCTGGATTTGAGACATCCTAGTTTGCACATAGCCAGCCTCTGGATCTGTGGCTGACCTAAAGTTTAAAGCAGGGGCTTTTCAACCAATGAACCATGCACTAAAAAGCCATGGCTCTACATCAGCTCTCAAATATGTACTTAGCATTGGCTCTAATGGCCACTGCATGATGTCATAAAATCCCTTCACTGGGTGGGTCATTGCCACAATTCCAGGAATGCCCAGCACCATGAGGTGAAATGTCGCACTGAGACAAAAATATTTAATAGCAATGGAACACAGATGGTCGTGGAAATAACTAACCTGCATTTTAGCCACTTGTGATTCATCACTTTTTATTTACTTTTTTATTCATAGAATTTCTATACCTCCCTTCATCCAAGGATCACAGGACAGTTTACAATACAAAATCAAAATAAAATACTCAATTGCACTTATTTAACATTTTGTTAATGGGTCAATATGTTTCAATGTGTTTCAAATTCCTTCCAGTAGCACCTTAAAGACCAACTAAGTTAGTTCTTGGTATGAGCTTTCGTGTGCATGCAAACTTCTTCAGATATGGCAGACCAACACGGCTACCTATATGTTTCAAATGTTCAGGATGTGAGGGCCATTCCTTATGTAGCTAGCAGGGCTGGGGGAATCCCCAAAGTTTGCAAATGTACAAATAAAAGTGCTTGGGGGGGGACCCAAAGGGAGAGGGAACCCTGAAAACAGCCCAATGGGAACAAACCTTGCTCAGTGGCCATGGGATCAGGGCCGTCTTACCCATAGGCACTAGGGGTGCGGGGCACCCGGGTGCTGAGCTCTCAGGTGCACCAGGCCAAGAGTCCAGGGCCCAAGAGTTAAGTCCGGGGAAGAGCCCATCCGTCGGTTGGAGTGCTGCGGCATGCTCTTCTGCTGTGGGCGGCTCTGCGCTGCAAATTCAGGGGCAACCGAGTCAGCGAGATGCTGAGGCGGCCAGCCAACTCCATGCTCCTGCACGCCTAGGACTGGGCAACCTGGGGGGGGGGGCACTGGGCAGATCTTTGCACCCTGGCGCTGCATATGCTTAAGACAGCCCTACATGGAGTACTGGTTGGCTGTTTGGGGGCTGGCTGGGGACAATGACAGAAAGTAGATTGGGAACGGAACGGAATGATCTCAGAGAAATGGAAGCACTGAAAACATTCAGCTGCAGAACCCACTTATTCATTCCTTATAGGTATTTATTCAATTTCTACCCCACCCTTCCTTACAAAGGAACGCAAGGCAGCAAAAACATAAATAATAAAACTTTCCCCAAAGCATTCTGAAAACAGTGCAAACAGTCCAATAGACAGTTTGAAACATTCTCTCGCAGGCTGATCACTCCAAGTGCAGAAATTGATTTTGGTGAAACCTCCTTTCTGCTTAAGGAATGTTATAGATTAACAACCCCTTATGGGGTGGGGTTGTGCAGTGGGGACAAAAATCGGGGTGGGGGGGAGAGATGATGTGTGGTGTTGGAACCCACACAGAAGGCCATGGGGCCTGGGCTGGGGGAGGGGAAGCTCCTCGCATCTTGCTGAAGGAATCCATCCCTGCCCTTTGAAAGCTTCTCCCTCCCCTGTCTAGTTGCCGACACCCCCACCCTCTGCAGTGACACATGCCAGACACTGTGGCAGCGAGAGCTTAATTCATTGATCTTTCCACAGCTTTGAGATTCTTTAAGCACACCAAGATGGAGAAAGCCATTTCCATTCATTGAGGAGGCATATGTGTTTTAACTTGCCTCCAGAAGTGGGTTGGCATGAGTCTCCCACCCCCCACCCACCCACATACACACAGACTCGCCCCCCTCCCCTTCAAAAGGGTTCCCTATTTGGCCATCCCCCTTAGCAGCTGGACTACAAACCCCCTCGGCTTACCTTACATGGGCTGTGGGGCCCCGAGTGTTTCGCCCGGGCTGTGACTTTTGCCTTCCCTACTCCATTAATGGCCTCGCTGCTCCTCAATGGCGTGAAGGCGACCAAATAAGGACAAGGTGCCTGGCCGGTCCCTCAGGAGCCGGAGAGTGACACCGCCACTCCGCCGAGTATAAATGGGTGGCGCTCCCTGCGAGTCGGGACCCAGCCTGGCGCTCAGGACCCCCGCGCAGTTTTAAGTGTTGAGCTGGTGAGTAGCGCAGCTGACCAAGCCCGGCCGTCTAAGCCTGGATGAGGCAAGGCAGGAGCCGCGCTTGGCATCCTCGGGGCAGCCTCCCTGCCAAGCACCTCGGTTGCCTTCGACGGGACGTGTGTTTGCGCGACTGTGCGATCCAGAGAGGTGGGGTGGGCTACGAAGCATTGAATTGGATCCGCTGCGCAACCCTGCGCACAGATCTACCTTTGGAAACAAGTCACACTTTGTTCGATGGGGCTGCGCGCACTTGCAGCCTCGCGCTGCGATCCTAGCCCCGCTTTACCTGGGGGTAAGCCCCATTCAATAGGACTTACTTACGGTTAGGATCGCGCTGTTTCAGCCAATGAAGCGCCAGGCAAGATCGCTTTAAATTTACTCTTCCCATCCGGATTGTGGATCGCCTTTGGGGTGCGCTGCGCGGCTTGCGCGCACGGAAGAGATGGCTAAAGAGTAACAGGTTTAAGTTCAACTACTCTCAGAGTTAACTGTGTAGGATTGAGTTATTTGGTCTCCCTCGGAAAATGGTTTTGTTTTGCTTGCAGCACGCTGCCCGAGACATAACAAAGAAATGTTGTGTTTGCTCTCTTAGCCGCCACATTAGCGCTATTTCTAACTTTACATTTCACCCTCGCCACTTTTACAGTGGCGGGGAGGGGAATCCCAAGAAATAACGCCTTTTGAAAGTACTGACACCCCCCCAAAAAACCCTTACCGGGATTCCAAATTTGCGTTCAGTCAAAAATATGAGGGTCCCGAGTTTGGAGACAGGTCAATACAAGAACATAGGAGAGCGCTGCGATCCACAAATTGCTTGAGGCGGGCGGTGTTGGATTCGAGCGGGCTAAATCCCTAAAGCGATCCAAACACGACACCTGCTTAAGCAATGTGTAGACCGCGCCAACTACAGTCGTGTCTTCCGTGGCGCGAAGGCATTCTGACCTGTTGTAACTGGAGCCCCGCCGGATGAATTAGAGGAGCGCAGCCAAGGAATATCATGGGTGGCATGTGGGGAAGGGAGCCCGTTGCCTGGAGCCTGGAACCGGCCCGAGCGGGGAACTTTCGGTTGGCTGGAGTTTGTTGTTGTTGTTTGTTTTGTCTCTTCGTGCTTAGACGTGAAGGGTCTTTTGAGATCGGGTGGGCGAAGCGACCCAGCCTCGGGGGCTCTCTGCTTAGCGCTGCCGCCGCCGCCGCCTTCGGTCTGGCCCCCGGCCCCGACGACGCGCCCTACTTGCCGATCTTGTGTCTTTCAGCTCCCTGATTCCTTCCCGAGATGTGTGACGACGAGGAGACCACCGCCCTGGTGTGCGACAATGGATCGGGCTTGGTCAAGGCAGGCTTCGCCGGAGACGATGCCCCTCGCGCCGTCTTCCCTTCCATCGTCGGCCGCCCTAGGCACCAGGTAAACTTTCCACCCCCGACGACACCCAAGGAGAGACCAGTCTTTTCCTTTGACTAGCCCGGGGGACTGTCAAACTAATGCATACATGTGCAGTGTACGCGAACACGCGTCCTTTTTGCCTTTTCCTTTTAAGCCCGTCCTAGCTCCACTGTATACTCCGATCTTTCCCTCTCCAGATTTTCCTCTCCCTCAGCAATCCTCTCTTCTTTAACTTTCTCTTGACCACAATAGATTGATTGAATTCATGTTCCAGTTTTTGACATTCCAAACCCCGCTCCGTCTTCATTTACTTGCTAGTAACTCTTCAATTCCTTGCCCCCCCCTTTTGCTTTGATCTTCTATTCCTCTTCCCTATTGGCGAGTTCCAACTTTTTAAACTGGAAGTGATTTGAAAACTAATAAAAATTGGTCTTCCCCGTTCCTGTCTTGTACATAGTTGCTGCGCATAACTAAACCTTCCCATCTGGCACAATGCCACTTCCACAGTGCCGCATGTTGCAGGACCTACAATGTACAGTTGGCACCTTAAATAAATGCTCATTAATAGTAACCTTCTCCCCCAGTAGTTTGCAGCTGCAAAGCAACTTTGCATGCCCTGCTTCTATAATCCTATTTTCCTCACTTGCATTCCCATCACCTTCCAAGGAATTTAGGTCAATGTCAATGGGGTTATTCCATATCTCACAACAGACTTGTGAGATGGACTATGATAAGAAATAGTGACTTTTTCCATATCACCCAGAGACTTGAACAATAATTTCCAAGTCCTCTTACTACTCCATGGCCCCTTAAACTTCCATTCTATTGCTTCTTTTGCTTTTAATCCTCTGCTCCATTTCTCTCCTTTTCTATCCTGTATTTACTTCTCACTTGTATCTTATTCCTTTGCTTACTTTCCTTTTTGCGTTACCTCCCAGGCTGTTACTTTCTCTTATTCACTCTCCGTTGAAAAATAGTTTTAAAGTTTTGTATGTTGATTGGCAACAAACTCATACCTATGATAAATACATGACTTTTGGGTCTCCTCAAATAAGTAGTAGCAGTGCCAATACTTATTCCATACTCACCCAACGTTGTTGAACTACAGATCCCATCATTCCTGGCTACTGGCCATGCTGAATGGGGATGATGGGAGTTGTAGTCCATCGTCCTCTGAAGGGCTACCCTTGATCTCCAAATTTTGTAAAAGTCTTAAAAAACCCACTTTCCCCATAACCATAGAAAGGTTAAATTTTAACTTGGGATGATTTCTGGAACATAACATTGGATGTATTTGCTAATAAATGTGATGTGTTGAACTACGTTGGCCCATTCAGGTTCATGGATGCAATGAAAAACAACTTCAAAATGCTTTAACACTGTTCCTTAAATTTCTGAGGCTGCATTTGCCAAACAGCAGTAGTTTACTTCAACAGTAACCAACTATCAATTACTTCATCTTGGGAAGTACATGGAAATATTGTACAGGAGTAATGTCCACGTTGTGCTGCCAGTGAGGAGACTAGAGAAGTTGTTGTTTTTTACTATGGCAGTTAGTCCTGGAACAAACTAGTAAACTACTACTAAATGACAGGTGATGCAAATACCCTAAATACATTTTATATATTAGCTTTCATTCACCCACATTTTATACCTGTTTCATAACCAAGTGAAAGAAGAAAATGACCTTTTAATAACATGAATTAAATGATCAATTGTTGACACCATCTTTCATCAAGTTTCCTCTGCTTGTCTCACACTGAAGTCAATCATTTTGTCCTTTATGCTACACTGTCTCACAATGTCTGGTATTGTTTTCTTGTCTCTCCTGTCCTCTAGGGTGTCATGGTTGGTATGGGCCAGAAAGACTCTTATGTGGGTGATGAAGCTCAGAGCAAGAGGGGTATCTTGACCTTGAAATATCCCATTGAACATGGCATTATCACTAACTGGGATGACATGGAAAAAATCTGGCACCATACTTTCTATAATGAACTGCGTGTTGCCCCCGAAGAACATCCCACCCTGCTCACCGAGGCTCCTCTGAACCCCAAGGCCAACCGTGAAAAGATGACCCAAATCATGTTTGAGACCTTCAATGTGCCTGCCATGTATGTGGCCATCCAAGCTGTTCTATCCCTTTATGCTTCTGGACGTACTACAGGTAAAAAGCAACTGGTTGTTTGGCTTAGCAGTCTCTCTACACCTAAGTCAACCAAGTTCACTCTCTCCTTGTATTCTGCATTAAATTTGGATCAGGGATGGGGAACAAGCGACTCCACGGAAGTTGGAGCACAACTAGGATCAGTCCCAACCAACACCGGGCAGTAATCAGGGATGATGGGAGTTGTAACTGCAGCAACATCTGGAGTTGCCATAGCTTCCCCAACCCTGAGCTAGATTCTCAAAAAGCTGTAGTTCCTACAATAATGCTCAGTCTCTATTGCACATTAGAGCCCACCAACTTTTTCTTCCTTTGCAGGCATGGTAATAGCCCACTGGTTTAGCCCTGTAAACATTATGGCATCAGTATATGTATTCCAAATCCTATAGGGCCTGGCGCCATCTTGGAGACCAACCAAGCTGGAGACCAAAGGGCCCAATAAACATATTTAGGAGCACCTGGGAAGTTCCTCCCTTCTTTTCCTGCAGTTGGCGCCGTCCCATTTTTTCTTTATGATTTCTCTAATTTATTTGAATGTCACCCCATAATATGAAATTATCTGTATGGCTCACAATATGCAAGTAAAAAATGCCAACTGAAATGCAAAATAAAACATAAAGCCATTGAAAAGGAAAACAACAAACAACACAAGTACAACAAAACTCCCAAAATTAAAAACAGATTTTAAGAAACAGAGACTCAGCCCCAGATTAAGTTATTTAAAAAGCCTGGCCTGGGTGAACAGAAAGGTCTTCAGCGGATGCCAAAACAAACGCAAAGAAGGGAAGATGATTCCATAAAGGGGTTACCACTTCAGAGAAGGCTCTCCTACCATATAGGCAGGCCAATCATATAATTCCTTCTCACCTGGTCATTGTCTAGCCAAGATGAAGGATGATGATCAGGTGCTATTGGCCCTTTATATGTTATAGCAGCTTTGTGGGATAAATGACACCATTTTGTGAATACAGCATGGGCATGCCATGCTGGGGGAAAAACAATCTGTAGTAAATACTCTCAGTATTAAAAAATAAATATCTTACCATAGTTGTAATGGAAGACAGTACCATTACTGGTAGAAAAGGTAAGCTGAAGATGAATTTCAGGAAGTCTTTGCCTTGGATATTATGGTCTTTGGAATGATGAGAACTATTTGAAATAAGAAAGCTCTCCCTCCTCAGTCATTTTTGTTATACCACTTGAGTCTTTATTTGCATACAAATTATTCTGACCTGCTAAATTGCTTGTTGAAAGGCCCCATCACTCCTGAAAACATCGCTATAGGTTTGTTTGCATAGAGGCTTATCTGATCTTGGCCATTACTATCTCACAGGTATTGTCCTTGATTCTGGGGATGGTGTTACGCACAATGTCCCAATCTATGAAGGTTATGCTCTCCCTCATGCCATCATGCGCCTGGATCTGGCAGGCAGGGATCTGACCGACTACCTCATGAAGATTCTAACAGAACGTGGTTATTCCTTTGTGACAACTGGTAAGCACAATTCAGGCTCACTTGGAAATGCGGGTTGGGGAGGGGAAGCTAAGGTTTGTTTTAATATATATTTCTGTCTGTCCATGAAGTTTTTTGACTATATATGCACACAAGCACAGCAACAAAATGTTGAACAAACTACATACATTGCCTACATTGTCACCACAATTAAAAGGTATTTCTGTGAACTAATTCCTCTTATTATAAAACCCTCCCCAAACATGTTGATTATAAAATGTGCACATTTAATGCAAAAATATTCTGCTTAACTTTCTTTTAAAACATGAGTTCTGCTACATTTTACATTAACGCATACCACTTTTAGAAGACTTGAAAATAGCAACTCAGAAGAATTAAATTCAATGATAGCCGAAGTCACATAAAATGGATTTTTTTAAAAAATCTTTTAATCCTCTGACTGGAGCTGTGCTTCTTGCCAGATTCCACATGGGCCACACCCACTACCATTTTCTCCTCTTACCCTGCAAGACTTTGCTTTTGTGCAAATCCTGCTTCTCCTACAATTCTTCAACCTGTCTAGTTTATTGAGTGATGCTGTAGGACCTCCAGGATGTGACAGATCTCTATACTCCTGTTTGAGTGCAGGGAACATCTCAGAGAAAGGGATGGTTTCTTTCCCCCATATATTTTCATTCGCCTTGGTTCCCACTTGCCTTTCCTTGGCCTTTATCTCCTCTTCTCTGCCATTAATTTCTGGTTTTGCCTTTACAGCTGAACGTGAGATTGTCCGTGATATTAAGGAGAAGTTGTGCTACGTTGCTCTGGACTTTGAGAATGAAATGGCTACTGCAGCCTCCTCCTCGTCTCTAGAGAAGAGCTACGAGTTGCCTGATGGCCAGGTCATCACAATTGGGAACGAGCGTTTCCGCTGCCCAGAAACTCTCTTCCAACCATCTTTCATTGGTAAGTGTCCTGAAGCATGCCACATGCAAACCTCATCTTTGTTACAGAATCCCTCACAAATTTCAGGATCATTACTACTGACAAGTGCCTGACGGAAGGAAGTGTGTGTGGCGATTGGGGGGTGGGGAAGGTAGTGGGATGGTTAGGCCAGATTCAATCATAGAACTAAAACTTCTGATAACAAACTTCCCCCCCAACAATATCAGTTAAGGAAGAAAGCATCTCACTGATTACATGGCATATCACACTTATAGAACAACTAGTGCACTATCTACAGTGGTACCTCGGGTTACAAACACTTCGGGTTACAGACTCTGCTAACCCGGAAGTAGTACCTCAGGTTAAGAACTTTACCTCAGGATAAGAGCAGAAATTGCACGGCGGCAGTGGGAGGTTAAAGTGGTACCTCAGGTTAAGAACGGTTTCAGGTTAAGAACTGACCTCCAGAACGAATTAAATTTGTAATCAGAGGTACCACTGTATATAATATACAAGTTACATGCAACACATACTTTATAGCCGCAAAAAATAATAGGCACCTGCTCTTGACTATCCATAGACCTGCTCTTCTACATAAGAAATAGATGGTATCTTCCTTAAAAGGAGGATTTCTGTACCAAAAGGAATTATTGTGAAAATAAGTAGTATTGGGGTGTGGGAGCCAAATTCTGACCTTACTCAGGGCACCATATTACCAAAGTCCACCCCTATTTCAAGGTACTCAATCAAGATGGCAGTAGACATGGTTTTGCCCTTCTCCATTTTATCCTCAAAACAACCCTTTGGTAGTTTAGGCTGAGAGACAATGACTGGCCCAAGGGTCACCCAGTGAGCTTTCATGACTGAGTGTGGATTTGAACCCTGGTTTTCCAAGTCCTAGTCTGACAAAAACCGCTATGGCTCCATCGTATAGTTATGTCTGTGTGGAATGGCATCCCATCCCCACTGTGAGCCTTGTTGATGACCAAGGACCAGTTATGGGGGGCTTTATTGTATTTAGCAGGTGATAACAAAGTCTAAGGAGATGGACTGCTTTGTTTAGACAGTGTCTAGCAAACTGTGGCACTAAAGGAGTAAAATGTAGCATTGGAACTGGCTATCAGCTGCTGCTGCTGCATTCCTTTTTTTTGGCACACGTTCTCACCACACAGCAAAAATCCTCATTTGTTGAGTTTGCTCTTTTTGGGGAGGAGGAGGAGACATGTGTATCCTGAAGAATTACTGCATCTAGTCCAACAAACATGTGCGTCTGAGGCCTAATAACTTTATCCTCTTGGTTATTCTTCTCAGTTAATTAAATTATCCAGCCATGTGAGGCTTCTCTCCATCAGCAAAATGACTAATTACACTAGGGGTGTGGAGACATCCATTAGGAATATGTACATATCTGACTAGCTCCCTACTTTTATGTGCCGAATGTCTATTGCCATGGACTATTAGATGTGCCTGTGTCGCAGGCATGAATGTCAAAGGCACAACATTATTTACTTTAAAGACCAGAGTGGTTGTCCTGTGCCAATCACATTGCGATGTTCAAAAAAAGAAAATAATCACAATAAATGCTCCTCAAATATATTTTTTTCTTGAATGCAATAAAGAGCAGGTCTTGCAGAAACGTGTATCCACGGCTAATTTATTGTTGACCCTTCCAGTGCCCAGCAGCAGCAGCAGCAGCAGCAGCAGCAGCAGCAGCAGCAATGATTTATTAAATATAGAATGGCACTCCAGATTATGCTAGATCCAGTATGTTAGTAACATCCAAGTGACGAGTTTCAAATAAAGGAAAGTGATATGCTTGAGGAAAGACTGTGTGTCTTGGCATTGTGGTTTTGATTGACTGCATTTGTGGGTTTTATTTGAGCCATAGTTCTGAGGGTTTACGGTATATACCTTAGACAAAGGACAACTCCGCATAAGATCCATTGATCTACTAGAGCAGGGCCTGAGAACTGCACCCTGTGCTCCAAAGATAACTTGAAGCTCCCGAAAGGCTAGGGTAGATTCCTATTCCCTAAAACCAACCTTTGATTTGATTGAGATAGTAATCTCCCCTTGTTCTGCCAAATAAATCTGATGGATGCAGCAAGTGTTTATAGTGTAAGTTTTGTGTGTTTAAATGCAGCTGCTTGTCAGCTGCCGTTTTGTTAAGGATCAAGTTTCAGTTCACTTTAAGCAGCCACCTGTCAACTAATACATTGGAACGTAACCCATAAATTCTTACTTCTGATGTATTTTCTCCCCATGCTCACAGCTAAGCTCCTGCTCATACCTTCATCATCTGTCGCCTTCATAAACACAGGCTCTGCATTTCTCCACTTTCAAATGCAATTGCTAGCATAACCCACTGTGCCTTGAAGTTCTCACCATGTGGGCTATCAGTCTTACATTGCATCATGTCAAATCAAATTAGCCCAGTCATTAAAAAAACTGTGCTGTGTATAAATTTATGAGGACATGTGCTGTGCATATCCATCTAACATGCTGACACAAAAACGGTTCATACAGCACTTTTTTTTTGTTCATGCAAACAATCTTAACATTCCCTGGAACGTTGCTTTAAAGCTTTGGTGTGCTAAAGTTGCCTTGAGAAATGTAAAAACGAATCAGTGCAACACAATAAACAACCATTTCTGTGAACACAGTGATTGTGTTTCCACAGTACCTATATATAGCCAAATGTCACACAGTGACACCTGTGAAGTTCTGAACAAGCTAGATTTCTGTGGTATAACTGGCATTATGCCACATTATGAACCATTACTGTATTATTAATTATTATTATTATTATTATTATTATTAATTAAAAACTATCCCACCTGCCTCCTTTCCTTTCATACCTTATTTATTAACCCAGATATTAGGGGTTTTTAAAAAAAACTTTACCCAATTTTATGGCAAATTCTTGATGAGAAAATGGTTTTTTTGCATTTTCAGTTCTCTTTTGTAGCTTTCTGCTTATGAACAGTATTTCATAAAATCTCCTCTACCTTCGTCATTCAACAACTACACATTTTCTTTCCTTTCCAAGGCATGGAATCTGCTGGTATTCATGAAACTACTTACAACAGCATCATGAAGTGTGACATTGACATACGTAAAGATCTGTATGCGAACAACGTCCTGTCAGGTGGCACTACCATGTACCCTGGTATTGCAGATCGTATGCAGAAAGAAATTACCGCTTTGGCTCCCAGCACCATGAAAATCAAGGTGAGTACATCTTTCATGTTCCAAACTGAAAATCAGAGTAATTTCAACTTTACCCAAATCTGAAAATGTGTATACATGTTGTGTGTTGATGTCTTATGGGACAGCAGAAACAATGATGCAAGCAGTTATATTGTCTGGAAACTGAGAACCTTGCTTCTTTCCCTCTCTTTAGATCATTGCCCCTCCTGAGAGGAAGTACTCTGTCTGGATAGGTGGTTCCATCTTAGCATCTCTTTCAACTTTCCAGCAGATGTGGATCAGCAAACAGGAGTATGATGAGGCTGGCCCATCAATTGTCCACCGCAAATGCTTCTAAGCATCTCCCTGCCCTCCCCCTCCACTCATCTCCCACTCAGGATGACAACATGCTTCTTGAAGTCTTTTTTTCCAGTAATCCTTCCTGAACTTGGTTCAGTTATTGTACAGTTTGTTTACACACACCCGTGCAATTTATTTGTGCTTCTTTGAATATTTATTGCTTTATAAATAAACATGATCTGGGACTTGCAACCTAAATATGCTCTTCAGGCTGTTTTCTTTTGTGTGGACATCCAAAAGCTGATTAGTAATATATATATATATATAATTTGTGGCACTTAGCGTTCAAGACATCATTGTCCTCCAGAGTAATCCTGTTTGGTGAAACAAGAAGCTCAGCTTCTTCCTATTAATTCAATCTGTCTATGTATTTTTGCTTTCCTTTTGAAACTTGAACAGATAAATATTTGATGCTAATATTTGAAAAGCAGTAGCCCGGGGTAAATAAAATATATAGGACAGGAGTGACAATCTGTTTTGCATTAAATCACTAGATTTGGAAAATTTTCTCCCCCAGTAAAGCTCAGCATAATCTAAGCATTGAAAGCTTAAGCACTGCTCAGCAAACCCAATTCGGTTATGTTAATATGATCAGAGAGTTATTTATAATAAATTGGGTTGATTTCTTAATCCTTCAAATACCCATCAATTATTTTCTTTGGGCAAGACAGAGCAAAGGAAAACACTAATCTCTTCTGACAACTTGCCCTCCCCTACCTTCTCAAGCCTACGCCAAACCCTGAAAGAAACAACTGTAAAGCTTGGATGTGCTGAAGCAAACGTCTAGAGTAGTTACAATTTTAAACAAAATGTTATTGGTGCTTTTTAAGCCCAGTTCTTATTCCTGTCTGGCACCAGGCCAGGAATTCTCCACCCCACCGTGGGTGCTATTAAAATAGCAAAAGTAGGTGGTGAAAGGCCTGGCTATTTCTTTATGCTTTTCAACAGCTTATCTACTGTTTTTAGAATCATAGAATCATAGAGTTGGAAGAGACCACAAGGGCCATCGAGTCCAACCCCCTGCCAAGCAGGAAACACCATCAGCGCACTCCTGACATATGGTTGTCAAGCCTCTGCTTAAAGACTTCCAAAGAAGGAGACTCCACCACACTCCTTGGCAGCAAATTCCACTGTCGAATAGCTCTTACTGTCAGGAAGTTCTTCCTAATGTTTAGGTGGAATCTTCTTTCTTGTAGTTTGGAACCATTGCTCCGTGTCCGCTTCTCTGGAGCAGCAGAAAACAACCTTTCTCCCTCCTCTATGTGACATCCTTTTATATATTTGAACATGGCTATCATATCACCCCTTAACCTCGTCTTCTCCAGGCTAAACATGCCCAGCTCCCTTAGCCGTTCCTCATAAGGCATCGTTTCCAGGCCTTTGACCATTTTGGTTGCCCTCCTCTGGACATGTTCCAGTTTGTCAGTGTCCTTCTTGAACTGTGGTGCCCAGAACTGGACACAGTACTCCAGGTGAGGTCTGACCAGAGCAGAATACAGTGGCACTATTACTTCCCTTGATCTAGATGATATACTCCTATTGATGCAGCACAGAATTGCATTGGCTTTTTTAGCTGCCGCGTCACACTGTTGGCTCATGTCAAGTTTGTGGTCAACCAAGACTCCTAGATCCTTTTCACATGTACTGCTTTCAAGCCAGGTGTCACCCATCTTGTATTTGTGCCTCTCATTTTTTTTGCCCAAGTGGAATACTTTACATTTCTCCCTGTTAAAATTCATCTTGTTTGTTTTGGCCCAGTTCTCTAATCTGTCAAGGTCGTTTTGAAGTGTGAGCCTGTCCTCTGGGGTGTTAGCCACCCCTCCCAGTTTGGTGTCATCTGCAAATTTGATCAGGATGCCCTATTTCAGAGAAACAGACCAGACAAGGTGCCCCATGATATTCTTGTAAAGAAGCTGGTAAAATGCGGTCT
This sequence comes from Podarcis melisellensis, assembly GCF_964234715.1. Lineage (NCBI taxonomy): Eukaryota > Metazoa > Chordata > Lepidosauria > Squamata > Lacertidae > Podarcis > Podarcis melisellensis. Next base: position 38,042,264 of record NC_138528.1, on the reverse strand, counting down.
TGACTATGCTACTACTCAGTGGATTTGTAACTGGCTGACTGACTGAACCCAAAGGGTTCCTCTTCATCCTGGAGAAGAGTGACTAGTGGGGTGCCACAGGGTTCTGTCTTGGGCCCGGTCTTATTCAACATCTTTATCAACAACTTGGATGATGGACTCAAGGGCATATAACGCCACTCCTCCTCCTTTCTTGTCTGGTCTGTTTCTCTGAAATAGATTGTATCCCTCCATTATTACATTCCAATCGTGGGACTTATCCCACCAGGTTTCAGTGATGCCTATTATGTCATATTTAGTTTGCTGTACCAAGAGCTCAAGCTCATCTTGTTTATTTCCCATGCTTTGTGCATTAGTGTACAGACATTGAAGTCCATTAATCATTCCCCCGTGTCTCTTATTTAAGGATTTTTTCCTCCCACCACTAGGTCTGCGTGCTGTTTGCTCCATTTGGTCTATGACATTTGGATGATCATCTTCATCAATTGATAGACTCCTACCTTCAGGAGCACTGTCTCCCTCCCCCACATTAGTCAGTTTAAAGCCCTCCTGATGAAGTTTCTGAGATTTTTGGCAAAAACATTCCTCCCAACCATTGTGAGGTGCAGCCCATCGCTTGCCAGAAGTCCATCTTCAAGAAACTGCAGTCCGTGATCTAAGAATCCAAACCGTTCCTGTTTACACCATTTGCGAAGCCAGCTGTTCACTTCCACTATTTTCCCCTCTCTCCCTGGGCTACGTCGTTCAACTGGGAGGACAGATGAGATGACAATTTGTGCATTTAATTGCTTCAATTTCCTGCCCAGAATCTCGTAGTCTCTTTTGATCTTCTGGAGGCTATTGCTTGCAGTGTCATTGGTTCCCACATGAATCAAGAGGAAGGGGTATTTGTCAGTAGGTTTTATGATTCCTTGCAGTCGTTCAGTTACATCTTGGATCTTAGCCCGGGGGAGACAGCACACTTCCCGAGACATCTTGTCAGGCCCACAGATCACTGCTTCTGTTCCCCTCAATAGGGAATCCCCTATCACCACTACACGCCTCCTCTTAGGTTTGGTTGGGGTTCTTCCGTGAGCTGTCCGTTCCAAGGTCGCCTGCACATTCCCTGAGGACTGATTTTGCTGCTCGTCTTCATATACCTGATCGACTGTAATGAGGGAGAGATCCTCAAATGGAGTCTGCTCTTTTAATCACAGTTGCCACACTCCTGTTCCACATGTTAGACTCACAATCTGTTGGGATTACAAGGGACAACACACAAATGTTTTAGCAGCCACCAGTAGAGTTCCACCTAGAGACACCAACAGTCTTAGGGACAGGGAGGTCTTTGAAATGAGCTGAGGCTGAACTGGAGATGATTGCAGAGATCAGAAATCAGATCTACTATACCTTTAAATGTTAGTAAAACACAGGTGTGTGTGTGAAATTTGGAATTATTATTGTGGTTGTTGCAAAAGTTGGATACCAACCTCTGCAGAGCAGTATAAAGCATTCCAGGAGCTCATGTTTCCATTGAGAATCAAGGCTTGGCAGGGGCTGTTGTAGCTTTAAGAAATATGATTTATTCACATATTTACACCTAAATTCAGATGAAGAGAGTCCAGATCTTACAACATGGTCATCTCAAGAGGGGCTTGTTCCCCACAGCAGTGCAGCACTGGAGTCCAAGGCATCTCTCCTAAACCTGCCTTCAGCCAACCTGCCAAGATGGTTCTGTCTTTCCAGACCACACATGGCGTTCTGGCTTCTCCAGCAGCTCATGGAGGACTCCTCTTTGTTCCCCTCCTCTTCTGCCAAAGCACACCTTGCTTTAAAACCCAAACTTTCTTCCTCAGACCCATCACCTTGGTCACCAGTTTTGCACAGACCTGAGAGATTCTTCTTGAACTGCTATGGACTATCAATTGTTCCATAATGACTTACATTCAACCAGCCCATCCAGGCTCATTTGCATAGGCTACACCCAGGACTGCTGCAGCCTGCATTCCCCCCTACAATATCCCAAATATTAGCTAGATTAGAATAATAGATTCATTTATTTTTGCGGTTTGGGGGGATTTCCCTCTTCCCAAACTCCCCCAAGCAACAGTATTGTTATTTTATAAATTACCTGCCCTTCATCAAAAGGCCGCAGGGTGGGTTATAGCAATTTTAAAATACTGTATTAGAGTGGAAACACTATGGGCCATAGTGTTGGAGGAGAGGGGATCTAACCCTATCAGACACATACCTATACTGCTATCAGTGGGGAAAGAGTTTTACTCTCAATGGACAAAGACCTTCTTAGCACTGCAGTCTTAATCTGATGTGGGCTCACCAGAGCTTTTTTTCCTTTTAAAAACAGTATTTAAATAAATGAAAGATCCAATCCTGGATCTCAACCATCTTTTCTGGTTTTGCTTTAAGTAGCAGAAGTTGCGGTAAACGGGTCCCCAGCCGCTTGCCCCTCCCTCACCTGTCTTTGCTCTCTGGCCAGACCAGGTTTCTGGAGCAGGGCTGGCAGCAGACCCCTTTACTTTTACAGAATCAGGACAAAACAGAACCAGTAACGCTGCCACCACTCCCTTTGTCTTGGGGAACACAGAGCCACAGACCCAGGGAGAAGACTGTGCCCCGCTATTGCTGGTTACCCCACTCTACAAGTTGCTTCCACATACTTGCAGGCAGAAATTCTCAGGTATAGCACAACCAAGAAGTAAGGCGTTGGAGATAGTCCCCCCCCCCCCCGGATAGGTACACAGAACAAGAAAAGTTTCTTTCTTAAAATTTATTTTAAAAACCATAAAGAAACATGCTAAAAAGCAGGCACTTCTTTTGTGGATTACAAGCAAGGAAAAATAACAACATTGTAAATTATAGCTGACTACATACTCACTTCTACACACTAAGGCAAAGATAGGATAGTTCAGAGTCCTTCAGTGATCCGGATTCATAGGTCTTAGCAAATCTTCATCACAAAAGAACAAAAGGACAGCTGCCAGGTGGAACGTTAGCAGCCGGGCAGATTGCAGAGCACGCTTTCCCAGCCATTCTCAAGATCTTTTATCCATAATTTGCATGTGGAACCAGAAACCCCAGACCCAATCACAACCCTTGGCTACATTCAAATTCTCCAATGACTAGCTTGTGGGCTAATAATTTTAACTTGTGACAGCTGGGCCAATTAAGGCTCCAGAGCCTAGATCAAAGGTGTTTCCTCCCTTCCGTGGAGTTTATGCAGATGCACCTCCTTTAGGCAATTAAAAGATAGATAACATCACTGGTTGAATGTGCATAACTTCAATCCCAAGTGTCAAACCTTCACATTACCCAGAGAGTTCCTTTCCTATAATAAACCTTTTACACCCTTGGAGACTGCTGGTCTGCGGGTTAAAGCAACATGACCTAATTCCCATAATTCTTGTGGCTTGCTGATTTCCCACAAGGCCTTATTCTCTGCTTGACCAAAGAACAGCTTCTTAGAAAGTACTAACTTTACTACAGAAGTATTTTACACACTATCACACAGTCATGTCACATTTATCTGGAAATTTTGTGTTTGCATGGTTACATTGGGATTATACTGGTGTTTTCTTGCAAGAGAGAGGGAGAGAGGACACTGATTTGCACATCCCTAAGTTACACCTGGGAGTAAAATTACATCCCTTGCGCACTCTTCATTGTAAAATTTCCACTGAAGTAGACTTAGGGTGTAGTTCTTCTAGGACTTTGTCACTGGCAGAGTAGTAACCAATGTCAGCAAATTTCAGCCATTTAGTGTTCTTTTGATACACACAAAAAAGAGCCAGAGATAATTTTTTTAAATCCCAAAAGAAGCAACTGAGGGATGAGGGGGTCAGTGGGTTCTTCCCTGACCTGAAATTTTGTACCAAGGAGTTTCGGTTGATTCTGGAGATGCATAGGTTTGTTTTGCTCTGTGCTGGACCCAAAGCTATAGCTCGAGGATCTCCCTGGGAACCTAATGGGAAGGCAAGTTTTGTGGAGAATGACTGCTGGGAGTTCCTCCATCCTATGTTCAGGTTGTATATATGTGCAAATAAAGCCATGTTTCCTAAAGAGACAACAGCCTCTACTGACCTTCATTCCAAGAAAACGGAAGTCTTGCTAGGTGCTTGCACTGCCGAAGCTTCTCACCACCCCAAGACTGGGCTGTGCACAACACTATATAATGTGTATGCTGTATGTATACAGTGTGTGTGTGCGTTCAAACTGCTCCCTTCATAGTACTACAGATCTCTTTTCTTCTAACTGTAAACCACTGAAGTTCTCCATTGAGCAGAATGCTGGAAAAGCTACGGGGTTCTGTTCCGCAAAGCTGCTACAGGTGGGGAAATGTTGGAGCAGACCGGACATTTCTCTGATGTATCTGGCATGAAGTATTTCTTCTTATTCAGCAGCAGCCTCTCTCCAGCTATGTTATTCATAGCACATTAACTTAATCATTGCCCTGGGAATTCTGTCCATTGCTAGGAGAAAGGTAAGGGAAAGGCACATTTGCGGCACTGTGGCTGCCTTTCCTTTGAAGGCCTGATAACGTCTGTCATGCCACATTTTCTACCTAATGACAAAGCTTGCAGCAGCTCCTCAACTCTCAATGTGCTCTCAGCTCTGAGCTTCCCATTCCCCCCCGCCCCCCTGCAGCCATAAGCAGCACTAAGTAAACACACTGACATACTGTGGCTGGACAACATGGAAATTAGGCAGGCTGGTGCAAAGGTGGTGGGTTATTTCAATTCCATTGAATTGTTTGTGCTAGGAAAACAGTACACAACTAGGATACAGATCAGACAAAAATTCATTTACGGCATTCATTTATTTATAAATATGCATATGCCACTCTTCCCAAAGAAATGCCAAAACTGTAAATATGAGACAAAACACATCAGTTGCTCAGCTGCCATCGGTCTGTCTTGGGAGACAGTGGAAGAGTGTGCCTTCAGGGGTGAAGTCAAACTGTTGGAGGATTAATGCACCTGTTGTGGCTGTAGAGACCAATATGGGAGAGATGTGTTTCGTTGCAACTGGGGCAGCTGAAGGTGTCTGATTGTGCTGTAGTGGTTAAGAGCGGTAGTCTCGTAATCTGGGGAACCAGGTTCGCGTCTCCGCTCCTCCACATGCAGCCAGTGGCATAGCGTGGGGGGTGCGGGGGGGCCAGCCGCACCGGACGCAACGTCTGGGGGTTAGGGGGCGCAAATCCACGGGTTAGGGGGCACAAATTACTTGCCGTGCCCCGGGTGCGGACAACCCACGCTACGCCACTGCATGCAGCTGCTGGGTGACCTTGGGCTAGTCACACTTCTCTGAAGTCTCTCAGCCTCACTCACCTCACAGAGTGTTTGTTGTGGGGGAGGAAGGGAAAGGAGAATGTTAGCCGCTTTGAGACTCCTGAAGGGGAGTGATAAAGCGGGATATCAAATCCAAACTCTTCTTCTTCTTCTTGCAGGTGTACCATGGCATTTCTTCTTTCTGTGCTCCTCCCAGTGGTCATTCCTCATCTGGTCACTGTCATGGATGCACAATCTGACTGTCTGTCTTCAGGCACTGCAGACATCTGCAAGGGATTTCCACATGGTGGGGCTGATGTTGCCAGTCTTCATGTCACATTTGCAGACATCTTTGTAACACAGATTTGGTCTGCCAATGGGCCTGGTGCCCGAAGCTAGCTTCCTGTAGAGGACATCCTTGGGGATCCTGCCATCTTCCATTCTGTGGACATGATCAAGCCAGCATAAAATACACATGCTCCACAGCTTGGTATTTTCCATGGAATTCAGGCTGTAGTATGGCGTGAGCAGCAACCACAATATTTGCCTTGTATCTGCAGTGTTTGGAAGCAGCTCAGTTTGTGTCAGATCAGCTGTGTGTTCCAATTCCATTCAGGTTCAAATTTTATCGGTTAAATCCAAGCTCTGTTGTGTCCCCAATGACTATACAGTCATACCTCGGGTTACAGATGCTTCAGATGCGTTTTTGGCTTACGGACATGCCAAAACCCGGAAGTACCGGAATGGGTTACTTCCGGGTTTCAGTGCTCGCACATGAGCAGAAGCTCTAAATCACGTTTTGTGCATGCACAGAAGTGCCGAGTTGCAACCTGCACATGCGAAGATGCAGCGCTGCGGGTTGCGGATGCTGCGGGTTGTAAACGTGCCTCCCGCACAGATCACGTTCGCAACCCGAGCGTCCACTGTAATAAGGAATAAAAAATGGCCATATTTTCCTTTCCTTTCGGCATAAATGGGTGAAATGTTCACCCATTTCGGCATAAATGGGTGAAATGAGCCCCTTCAGAGTGGATTGAGTCTCCACATCCACCAATAGGTTTTTGTGTGTGCAGGGAACCTTTAAATTTTATTTTCCAAGGAAAGAAAACGTCTCTAAATTTTAATTTTCTGGCAGAGGTGGCCGAAAATTGGAGGCATTGTTCATTGTCTTAGAGGATGAAGCTGGTCATATTTATGAAAGATGGGTGCATCAGTTCTCCTGCAAGAACCCTTTATCATTTTGTGGTGTGAAAATTGGGCTAAGACCCAATTATCAATGCACATTATTCATTTCTGGGTTTAGCTCAAAGTGTTGATTTTAGTTTTTAAACCATACATGGTTTAGGGGCAAGTCAGCTTAGGAAACTTTTGCCCTTTCATGAGTTCCCCTCTTAGTCAGATTCAGAAGCCCTACCCTTGGTCCCATCCTTGTGTGACATTGGACAAATGGATATGAAAGACAGGGTCATTTCAGTGATGGCACCAAGATTGTGAAACTCGCTCCCTTCGGAGATCTATATTGGTCCTCTTCTCTTTTAGCATTTGCTGCTTTTTTGGGGGGGGGGAATATTTCAACATGCCTTTGATTTGTGGTTCCCCGGCCCTTTCCCTAGTCTTCACACTGCACTTTGGATTTTAACATACTATTTTGTCTGCTGCTGTTTCTAATTGTACAGTAGTATCTTAGACCCCAAATGCCTTGGTACTCAGACATTTTGTCTCTCGAATGTTGCAAACCCGGAAGTGTGGAACCTGAACATCCTACGGAGCTTCCACAGCTTCCGATTGGCTGCAGGAGCTTCCTGCAGCCAATCAGAAGCCACACTTTGGTTTCTGACCGTTTTGGAAGTTGAACAGACTTCCAGAACAGATTCCATTCAACTTCCAAGGGACGACTGTATAGTTTTTATGATGGCTTTTGTTTGTTTGCATTTCTATTGTTTTTAACTATGTAAGCTGCTTTGAGTGTCTTAGCTAATTTAAGGAAAACAAGCAAAAAAGCCCAACCTCAATTCAGGTCTGAAAAAACACATGAGTACAATAAGAAAAGCACTGGGATGCAGCAAGTGGGCAGCCACATCCCATAGATTTTATGTAAAAAGGATCTAAATAAATGATGCTCTTCCCCCCAGGAATACGATAATCTCATCAATAATATTTGTATGGACAAATCAGGCCCTTCTCTTTAAACACACAGGAGATTCTGTACCTTAGATAAAATTGGAAACTATTTTCAAAGTTGGTTTCCGTATGTAGACATGATAGGAAATGATTGGGGAGTATATCCTGGGGGTTCCCTACTTTGTCACAATGCATCCTATAAGGTTGTTCCATTGGGCTTGTCTGAGTAGTAATGCAAAACAATGAAAACAAATGCTTCCCTTCGGGAACCATCCAATGCCTTTCCACCACCTTCCTTCTTAAATTGTTAGAATTTAAATATATTAAAATAATTTCCCGAAGCCCCCTTCCAATGTTTAATGAATGCACTTGGGGGAAGGAGTTGGTTTGTAGTGGCAACTCCCTCCCAAATCCATGTGCTTTTGTTTTGAAAGAATCCATAGTTCCTACCTATTTACAACTGAAAGTCAATCCATAGGTTTATCTATGGAGCTCTTCAAAAGGAATTCACTTTGGTCCAAAACAGGGACTTCGGCCACAGTCTCACTGCCCTTCCCACCACACATTCAATGAATGCCTGGAAAGAGGCTTAACAGATGCCATGAAGGTTTATTAAGTTTCTAAGTGTCAGAGGCACAGAGGAGTGGCCAAAGGTTGACATTTATCCCTTGTAGTTTCATCACTAGTTAGTCCCAGGCTGTGATCCATCTTGATGACACTAACCGGCTCTGTCTCCTGATTGGGAGACAATCAGGGAACCACATGTACCCTGTCCTAGACTCCTAAGATACCAAGACAGAATAAATGCAAAATATAAATGTAAAGAAATAAATAGCAGTAGCTATTTTCCAATCTACAACCCGGTTTGAGAACAATACAAGTACCACTGGACAGATGATTAGTCTGCCAGGAGGGGGCGTATCAGGAGAGTGATTGTGTTCATTTTTTAAAAAATAGAATCCACAGTTCAGCTATTTTTGTCTTAAATTAGGAGTTGCTGGTTTCTTATAGAGAAGTGTGGAAGACCTCAAAGCCATCTAAAATGGAAAGTTTCTATATCCAAAGCAAGGAATTCATCAGTCAGCTAAAAAATTGAGGGCGCATTTGCATTGGAAATGTGTAAATGAATTCAGCCTCCGAGCAACCCATATACAAGATTATATGGGCCACTCTGCTACAAAACAGGGTAGCTTTGAACACCAGGTGTACATAACAGAGCTGGCCTTCAAGGAAAATACATGAAAGATGCTAAACAGCTTGTGCATGCTTTACACTGTTACATTAAGAAATCAGGGCTTCTGTCAAACTTCTATCATAGTTGAAAATAGTCTTCTGACTCCCTTCTCTCAAGTGTTGCATTAAGGCCAGCATAAAACAGGGGCAGAGGAGTGTGACTAGGATGATCAAGGGTCTGGAAACCAAGCCTTATGAGGAGCGCTTGAAGGAGCTGGGTATGTTCAGCCTGGGAAAGAGGAGACTGAGAGGAGATGTGTTAGCCGTCTTCAAATATCTTAAGGGCTGGAAGATGGAGCAAGTTTGTTTTCTCCTGCTTTGGAGAGTAGGACTCGAACCAATGGATTCAAGTTACAAGAAATGAGATTCTGACTGAACATCAGGAAAAATATGCTGATGGTAAGAGAAGAAGAAGAGTTTGGATTTGATATCCTGCCTTTGGATTTGGATTTGATATCCTGCCTTTCACTCCCTTTAAGGAGTCTCAAAGCAGCTAACATTCTCCTTTCCCTTCCTCCCCCACAACAAACACTCTGTTCACCAGATTATGAGTCTACCGCTCTCAACCACTACACCACACTGGCTCTCCAGATCTGTTTGACATTGCAATGGACTCCCTTGGAAGGTGGTGGACTCTCCTTCTTGGAGGTTTTTAAGCAGAGGTTGGATGGCCATCTGTCCTGGATGCTTTAGATGAGATTGCAATGGGTTGGACTAGATGACCCTCAGGGTCCATTCCAACTCTACAATTCTATGATTCTATTTTGCAGGCTTCCCATAAGCATCTTGTTGGCCACTGTGAGAACAGGATGCTGGACTAGATGGGCCTTTGGCCTGATCTTGCAGAGCTTTTCTTATGGTCTTAGGGAAAGGCTGGACCTAAAGGCTGTAGCTCTTCACCTCCCACCCAACCCACTGTGAATTCACTAATTAAACACTTTGACTTTATATCTGAAATGGCTACCTGGTGTGTTTTCTTATGATGGAACATATGACCATGGGGAGGTCTCTAACTCACCTCTTGAAATGGTTGACTGAAGTCATTACCAGCCAGTAGTTCTAAACCAGAAGAAAGGCTCCAACAAATGGCATGTGTTTGTTTCCCAGGGCACAGCTGCTAAATGGGAAGGTCTCCAGTTTTCCATCTAAAGGGGTGAGAAGGAGCCCTTGCAGACTGCTATTCTAGTTATAAAGATACCCCAATTCTCATTCACTCAATTTTTTTTGCATTGTTGCACCCATATACAGACAGGGGATGTGTGCCCCAGGAGAAGAAGGTGCAAGGAGTGTTGTCTGTGTCTTTCTTCCTGGAAAGCAGATGTGAACACACAAGCTAGGTGGTCAAATCTGTTCAGCCACTAAAATTTGTTTTCTTTCCCAGTCAAATAAGTTTCTCAGTTAACTGAGTGAGAAAAAGCAAGGTGAAAGTGAGATAACATAGAATTAAATTGTGAAATATATGAAATACGATTGAGCTCTGTTAAAAAGAAAAACCCTCACCGAAATACAAGAATAAAAGTCCACCAGCCCCAATTTAAGTGAAATGCTTTCCTAGGGGGAATTGCATCTACCGCAGGCACCAATTTAGAGATTTTCCTCTCTATTAAAGAACCTGACAGCCAATTATCTACCAAACAACAATCATTTAGCCAAACAGGGATCATGAATGAAATCATGTGCTGTATTGCTTAGCCCCAGCTAAAGGCACACACTCCCTTTATTTTCGTCCGTCAAACATCATTTCGTGCACATACCCCAATATACATGTGTTTCAGGGTTACATATATTTCATTTGAAATAAATAGACATTTTTTCTGCTCCTTTACATTTGAATTGCAGAATTCCACCCCCCAGGGCCTCGAACAGCATAGAGATTTAAAAATAAAACAAAAACTGAGTCCCCTACTGAGCTGCTGATTTCCACCCTCCTTGTTCACCACAGATGTTTCACTTTCAAATCAGTCGCAGTGTGGCTCTAGTAATTTCAACGGACTGCTTCAGCACTGCCTTGCAATTTAATGTAATGTGAATTCTTCTTCTGAGACTGGTGATAAGAGAGATGTGGGGATAGAGGAGAGGGCACCAGGAATACCCAAGACATATGGTAGTGTTACCATCAAACCAAGGGAAAGAAGCACTGCCCTAAATCAGCATATTGAAGTAAGAACTGCCTGGAGCATGTACAAGATTCAGCATTTGAATGAAGACAAAAGGAGACAGGGCATTGCGCTAGGTCCAAAAGCAATGCTGTGTGTGAACGAATTCATACTGAAATATCCCAACGTGTCTTCTCACATTTCACTGTGCTTTCTCAGCTCAATGCTGAGAGAGAGGCCCATCAAAGTGAAATAAAAAGAGTTAGTTGTTCCATATGTCAAAGCAGTAAGTATTACAGATGCTTAATAATAATAATAATAATAATAATAATAATAATAATAATAATAATAATAAATGTTTATTTATACCCCGCCCTTCCCGGTTCAAAAACCGGGCTCAGGGCAGCTAGCAGCAAATATAAAACATTGATTAAAATGCGACTTAAAAACAGCATAAAATACAACATAAATGCAGCATCAATGCCAATAAAATTCAAAAATTCAGGGATCATCTTGGGGGGGGGGGAACCGCAGTCAGTAAACATCAAGTGATCACCAGGGTTAACTGGCCAAGTTGGTCCTACTAGGGCCAGCCAGCAAGGAGACCAGGGAAGAGTTTAAATGTGGAGTCCCAGAAGGGTTTTTTTCATGGAAAAGGGAATAGAGAATCAGGCTAATTCAGACTGAAGGCCAAGCAGAATAGTTCTGTCTTTCTTACAATACCCCTTCTAAAATGGCATTTCATGACCCATGGTTTTATTTTTGAGGACTGTACACCAGATTCGGGCCTATTTGGAGGGATAGGGGCCTCATTTGAGTCAAGTTGAGACAGGCTCGGATTGCTACAGGCCAGGTTGAGTGGGCCAAAGCCATCTGGGACCAGGGCAGCAAGTCCCATTTTGCCGACTGAAGTGAAACGGGAAGGTGCTGCCCTGCACACACACACACACACACACACACACACACACACACACACACTGCATGTCGCCCGCCTCCCTGGCATTGCACAGCTGCAGTTCTGGCGAGATCTCACAAGAGCCCTGACAGATCGTTCGGAGGCCTCTGCACAATCTTGCCAGAACCTGGAAGCCACAGCTGCCTCTTCTCTTTGCTTCTCTGGAGGCAGTGGCAGGGGGAGAGCACCCCCACCGGAGGTGCCCCTTGGACTCTGCCCCCTGGGGCAGCAGCCTCAGTCTACCTCATGGATGAGCCAGCCCTGCCTCCATTTCTCATTTTTCTAGTCTTAAATTCAGTTCCTGTATGGGAAATCCAACCAGAAGACCAATTGTATATTGGGGAAGTAGTGAGTCTAATATGGCCACCCTTCCTGCCTCTGTTCCTCCCCCCTTCCTGGCAGCTGTTAAGTTTTTGAAAATAACATAGTGAAATTGACTTGCGAGGTGGTGTGTTGTTCGATAAGCACACAGAGTGCAGCAAGACTGAGTGTTTGGGGAGGGAGCATAGCTGTCAACGTTTCCCTTTTTTAAAGGGAAATTCCCTTATTTTGAATAGGATTCCTCACAAGAAAAGGGAAAAGTTGACAGCTATGGGAGGGAGGCTCCTTTAATTTCATTGTACACAGGTTGTACAATGACAATAAAGGTATTATTATTATTATTATTATTAAGGTGTGAAAACCTCCTCTGATGTCCTAATCCAGGCATGGCCAAATTCAGCCCTCCAGCTGTTTTGGGACTACAACTCCCATCATCCCTAGCTAACAGGACCAGTGGTCAGGGATGATGGGAACTGTAGTCCCAAAACAGCTGGAGGGCCAAGTTTGGCCATGCCTGTCCTAATCAGTTGGGAGAAGGTGAAGCCCCCCCCCAGCTGCCTTATTCAGTCTGGGAGGCTAGTGTTGGGAACCTTCTTTAATGTTGGAAATTGTTATTGGAAAGTGAGGCATTGGGAGAAGGTGGCTATCTATAAAATCAGATGGTTTGGGCAGAGTGATTTAGAAGCTTGTGCATGGACTGATTGGCCACAGGGCTGTGCAATCTAAGGCTACCCGGGGGAGTCACTTGGCTACGCTTGAGGGCTTTCAAGTGGCATATAGAAGTGTATACCTGGTATGTATATATTACTTGCTGTTTAGGAATAAAATCTTCTTCTCAGCCACTTGTGTTTTGCATTGCTTATGTTTTTTTTTTTAAGAACCACCTCGCATTTGGCAAGATAGTTCCCCACATTTCCATATCTATTTGCAATTTCATTTTTTTAGGCCATCCTGAAAAACCTTTAGTATTTTAGTAAAAATTACTCCTATCTACACATTTTTGCACACGTTCCACTAATATAATGCATTTTTGTAGGTTATTTTAACTAAGGTTGTGTGCACTTCAGCCCATATGTGCATTTTTGTACATATTGTTGTCTGGAGAATTGCATTGCAAAATTTGAAGACACACACACTTCAAAGGATGGTTGAGTGTTGGTCTGTATATTGCTTCAGAAAGTGTGAATTATGTAAATTTGCCTTTAAGTGCAAACTGAATCAGATTTCTCCCCTCTCTCTACAAATAGCTCTGATGTTGCAAAGGTTAATGCAACTGTTGCAACAGTTCATTTGTGAGCTATCAGCTCAGGTTCTTCAAAGCTCATTAGTGTGCAAGAGTAGAGTTTACGAGTACAGAATAAATTGCTCAGGTCCTCTGCAAGGTAAGTAACATTGTGCATTGAAACACTGTGTGTCGTGAAATGTGCTCTCTTCAAGAACTGAGATCCCACAGATTGCAGCAGATGTCCTCATATGATTTTATGAATAAAAGGTACAATCTGATGCAATCATGTCATTAATACACACGCAGGCACCAGATGAAAACACAGCAGAGCAGATGGTTTTGAGATCTTAGATGGGTGTTTTCAGTTCAGCAGCTAATTATTTAGCTGTTGTGGATTAAACCAAACACTGTCTGCAAAGCTGCTAGCATTAGTCTTTGAAAGAAAGTTCATCAAAACACTTCACGTCTTGCACTTGGAAGTGCTATTTTAAAGCACCCAAGTGCAATTACACAGCATAAGGAAAGAAATGCACGGGTTATATTTGGAAAGGGTTTGTACCTTTTCACAAAGCGCTAAATAACTGCAAACAAAAGCCTCAGAGGGGGTAAAGTTGAAATAAAGCATATTGGGTCCAGTAGAAGTTTAGAACAAAGGAATAACATCCTATGACGTTTACAAATTGCAGCGGTTAGGCATTTGGGAAGTTAAAGCCATTTGTTCTGATCTAGAGCCCCATGTGCTTGCACACACAGAGCTTCTGCACATATAGAATTTCCTTGTGCATGTATGGGGTTTCCTCTCCCCTTTGATGTGAATACGGGAGACTTAAGGATCTAGTACCTTTTATTACAGCCTTGATGGTAGGGTAGGCTAACAAACTTTTAAGGTGCACAGAAGGATCCTTTCATGTCTAGACCCTAATACTCACTCTTTGACACTCCTGTGATTTCAAAAGCTGTAATACTTGAAATCATTACACAAAATCATAATACTTTGGGAAAGATCCCGTGTTGCCGTTTGAGGTTCTGTATGTGTGCAAGAGAGAGATTCTGATTTTCTACAAAGCCCGCTCATATATACAAATAGCTTAGCGTTGCAATGTTGGATCACTCAAATACCAGTGATGCTCGACATCAAGGGACACTGTGCTTCAGTCACAGCTTTCCTTGTATACAAGCCTCTCCATGCCATGAGAACAGCTTAAGATGCCTTTTATGTGTGAAATTTGGGGGAAATAAATGTTCATGTCAGTGCTTTGGAAAATTCATTCATTCTATGAGATATGCTTTCATGCTGATACCATTGGTTGGGGGAATCTTCAGCTGTGGTTTTCTGGCTGCTCTTTGGCTAAATTTGTTAATAATAATACTAATACTACTGCTACTACCACCACTACTACTAATAATAATAATGTAATTTATTATTTATACCCCGCCCATGGGATTCTCCAGCTACTCTGGGCGGCTTCCAACAAAATATTTAAAATACAATAAAACATTAAAAACTTCCCTAAACAGGACTGTTTGATGAAGGTAGCATAAATAAGCCGGATCTCTGAAGCAGGTTGACCCATAACTCCTTAGAGACAAAGCAACCTCTCATTGGCATCGACACTAAAAAGAAATAATCATTAATCCCTTGGGCATCCTCTGTGAATCACAAACATTCAAAACATACACTTTCTTCTGGATATCTGGGAAGGAACACAAATTTGGCATATGCACACACACACTCACACACTCCTTTTCTTTACCAGAGCCAGTTCCTCTCCATAAAGGAGGATTTAACTTTTAAACAGCATGAGTACAATTGATAAAATGTTAAAAGGGACTGCTTTGACCCTGCAAACAATATTGCTGCTTCATTAAGAAACGGATCGTTGTAAGCCAGAGAAGATCAAGCTAACCTTAATCCTAGAGGATTGTGAATAAAATGTAGGCTGATTTACTGACAAAAGTGCCACATTCAGCAAAGCACACATTCTGGACAGCACAGCAGGTTGGAGAACTTTGGGCTCTTAGGCTGCTAAATCCTTATGGAGTGCTTATAGACACTTCCGTTCTGCACATGCCTTACACCTTTCCCAGTCCTTTATTTTCACCTTGGCAGCTTGCAGAGCAGGGCAGTCTGACTCCCATTTTATTGTGGATTTCAGATACATTCAAACTTAAACCAAGTCCTTGCAGAATGTACGCCAATGATTTAAGAGACAATGATAAACGTATAGAGCACTAGAGGCTGGACTAGCCAGTAGGGCTTTGTTGTGGTGGCACCCATTGGCAGAGCCAATCAAGCGCTCCTCTGGATGTGTTTGAACCATGTCGTCACAAACACAAACACACACCTTTGAATTGATCTCAGTTAGGAACTGAACTGATTTAGGCAGCAAGGATGTGTTTGGTGTACAATGAAATAAACACCTATCCAACTTTTAGAAGACATCTGAAGACAGCCCTGTTTAGGGAGGTTTCTAATATTTGATGTTTTATCGTGTTTTTAATATTCTGTTGAGAGCTGCCCAGAGTGGCTGGGGAAACCCAGCCAGATGAGCAGGGATTTATTTATTTATTTATGGCAAGCAAGAGTACACAACTTATCCAAGAAGGCCACGTCATAAGCTGGATGTCTCTAGTCAAGTTGTGAGACTCAGTTACATGTGATTAAAAGGCTGTTGGTTTTTTTATTAAAAAAGTCACAGTTATTTTTATTTATTTACAGATTTATAAACTGCTTCACAACCGAAAGCTTTCTGAGATACAATGGGCTACATACTGCGGCAAGCAAAAGGCAACAAACCTATTTCTAAAACTGTATAATTATTATGAATTAGTTATGAAGCTTTCGAGAATCAAGAGCTTCTATCCAGTCCACCCTCCCACATCAATCCTCCAGTGTGGCCAACAGGGATCCTTCCCAAGGAAGCCCACAACCACTTAAGAAGCAGAGGAGGCTGCCACCCCCTTTCCTCTAATTTTTTTGGGGGTGGGTGGGTCAGAGAGGTGGATCAGTTTCCTTGTGTTCAAGGAAATGGAGGGACTCAAAGGGGTTTTAAAAACATAAATGTGAAGAGGTCGCATTTCATTTCATGAACATTCAGGAGGAACTCCTACCGTACTTTCTCTAATTTTCTTTATTTGCATCTATGCCCTCCCTTTCTCCCATGGAATTAAAGGTAGCATGCATGGATCTCACCTTGCCCTAATTTTATCTTCACACAACCCTCTGAGCTAGGTTGGGCTGAGCAATGTTGAGCTTCATGACAAAGCGGGGAATCTGAACCTGGATCTCTCCAGACCTAGTTTGGCTTCCATAGTTGTGCTATGTAGAACTTACATCTTGTCTTGCTCCAACCTAGAAGTCCTTATGCAGACAAAGCTCCCGTCAGAGTAGACTTTTCCATTCCCTCATATACGTGGAATGGATTCCACATCTGAAAGGAGAAAACCACAAGCACGTCTGATAGATTTATTCATTTTTTCTTTCTTTCTTTCTACAAGCATTTATAATCCACTCTTCACCTGAAGGTCTTATAAGAGACATAAGAGTGACTTATTCCATTTTGGGGGCTTAATTCCGCCCAGAATTATGAACAAGTGAAAAGGCACTGATTCCCCTAAGAATGATATTCATCTAACCCGGCCTTTCTCAACCTGTGGTTCCCCAGATGTTGTTGAACTACAACTCCCATCACCCCAGCTAGCAAGGCCAAAGCTCAGGGATGATGGGAGTTGTAGTCCAACAAAATCTGGGGACCCACAGGTTGAGAACTGCAGAACCGTAAGGAGACACTTAAAGGTAAAGGGACCCCTGACCATTAGGTCCAGTTGTGATCGATTCTGGGGTTGCGCCACTCATCTCGCATTATTGGCCGTACAGCTTCCGGGTCATGTGGCCAGCATGCCTAAGCCACTTCTGGCGAACCAGAGCAGTGCATGGAAATGCTGTTTACCTTCCCACCAGAGCGGTACCTATTTATCTACTTGCACTTTGACATGCTTTTGAACTGCTAGGTTGGCAGGAGCAGGAACCGAGCAACGGGAGTTCACTCTGTCATGGGAATTCGAACTGCCCACCTTCTGATCGGCAAGTCCTAGGCTCTGTGGTTTAACCCACAGCGCCACCTGCGTCCCAAGAGACACTTAGCCTAACAGTATTCAGCAAACTGATTAATCCTCACATTGTTGTTGTTAGCCACAAAGACTAAAAACTTCATGGTCAGAAAGTGACATTCCAGACCAGCAATAAGACTATGCATCTGCATGGCTTCGGCATTATTGCCAGTCAGAGGTGCCCTGTGGGTCCCCTGATGCCAGTAATGACTCAGCCACTGTGCTCTGTCTCTTTTACATTTCCACTGCCACCCATATGGCAAAAAAAAATTAAAAAAACAATTTTCCAGTATAGACCAACTAAGTTTGTTCTGGTATAAGCTTTTGTGTGCATGCACACTTCTTCAGATACATAGATACCCATATGGCAGTTGGTCTGTTTGATGCTGCCTCGTGCCCAGGAATACACCCTCACTCCAATGCCTAATTTGCAATAGACTCATTTCCACCTTTCGTCTACTTGCACACACTCCAGCCAATCCGCAGCAGTACCTTTTTAAAAGGGAAACCTTTTCAATTAATGAAGTTAATGAACTGGTATATTGGTGCATTGATGTAGCGCAGATATGGGATTTTAATTATGACAGGTATTGTAAAATGCACATTAAATTCTTCTAATCGTTAAAGCTATAAAGATCCGAGATTTAATTTTTTTGGAAAGGCCTTCCGTTAGGTTCCATAAAGTTTAATTACTCCAAGGCTATGCATTAAAAGTCATTCATTCCATGATGTAGGAACCGGCATGTAGAGTTCAAGGTTCTCTGCTTACAGTATAATCTGCCACTTCTGGTTTTCAGAACTAATGAAGTTTTGATTTTGCGTCTTTGCGGCAAGCTGTTAGACTTGATTTTCCTCATTTCTTTCCAGCTGTAACTTACTCATTTGTATTGTCTGTTAGTGTGTGTGGTTCAGAGTTATTAGGTAAATGGGTGAAACTAGGAAGCAGCTGAGAAACCACAAGCATGTAAAAGAGCCTCATAAAGAAGTACAGTGGTACCTCGAGTTATAGATGTTTCAGGTTACAGACTCCGCTAACCCAGAAATAGTACCTTGGGCTAAGAACTTTGCTTCAGGATGAGAACAGAAATTGTGCGGCGGCAGCGGGAGGCCCCATTAGCTAAAGTGGTACCTCAGGTTAAGAACAGTTTCAGGTTAAGAACGGACCTCCAGAACGAATTAAGTTCTTAACCTGAGGTACCACTGTACAGGTGGGTAAAACCAGGGCTTTTCCCCCACCTGGAACTCACCAGAACTAAGTTCTGGCACCTCTCAGGTGGGCGCCAATGCCATTGTAAGAGAACAAGGGAGGCATTCATGGTGAGTTCTGGTACCTCTTTTTTCTAGAAAAAATAGCACTGGTTTTAAAGGCCACAAACTGTCCCAAGTGGCTACAGACTTCAAAGAGTTAGTTGAAAAGAACAATGGTTGCCAGTTCATTTCTAGGCCCAAGTCAAGGTGCTCACATTCATGTTTAACACCTTAAACGGCTTAGGCCCCAAATATCAGAAAGACTGATCCTTCCCTCCAGACTCTCAGGGTCATATAAGTCGAGGGGGCTTTCTTGGCAGTTCCGCTGCCCTCATGAGTTTGAGGGATGACAAGAAGGCATTCTCTGTCGCAGCCCCTAAGATGTGCAATTCCCTCCCCAGGGAGGTGAACCTGTAACCTTCATTATGCAGTTTTGGTCAGATGTATGCTGGACTTTTGCAAGCCAAGACTCAATTTTTTTTATGACTCGCCCATTTCTCTTACCTGCAGTGTGTTTTAACTTATTAAAAGATTGTATTTTTAAATAGTTGTGACACATATCGAGACCTCATGAGGAAGGGTGGGTAAGAAATCTAAGAATGAGATTCAGCTGGTGAGTCCTGGCAGTAGAGGCTTGCACAAGCACTTCTACTAGCACTATAGGGCTTTCCCCTCTCTCCTTCCTTTTGTGCCCCCTCCCCCCCCAACTGGCAGGAGGTTGGGAGAATCCCCAGAAGGGGGGGGGGAGGAGCGAGAAGAAGGCAGATCATTCCACCAGGAAAGCAGAAATGCTTGCGCTGATGAAGCAATCTGCTTAGTGCTATGTCATAGCTATCAACTTCTCCCTTTTCTTGCGAGGAATCCTATTCGGAATAAGGGAATTGACAGCTATACACTACGTTGAATTCTCCCATAAGTAATAATAGCAATAAGGGGATGTAGAAAATAAATATGCATTAGTAGTGCAAATGCAATAAATTAAGGAGGGTCACATGTACATGTTATGTGGAAAATAACTGCAAACATATTTGTAAAAATGTGTACTCGTTAATGTACTGGAATGACAAGTATTGCAATATTATTTCTTGTTATAACTGACTGTGATATATATTAATCTGTCTCACACACAGAGATAGTTCATTATAACAAGGAACAATGTCACATCACTCTAATACACTCTAATGAAATGAGGCCACTTTCCCATAGATATGCACATGCTATGTACATATCAAACTTACAATACAACATTTGCAATGCACTCTTACTTGCATTTGTACTACTAATGACTTAGTGAGATACATTTTGCACTCTTGTAAGGACAAACAACTGCCCCCTTTGCAAATAATTACTAGATTTTGTGTAGTGCAAACAGCTGTGCCATATAAATGGAGTACACTGAGTAATTCTCTAATTTGAAGCTCACCAATCTCAATTTTTTTTAGAAAAATGAAGTTATTAAAAGACACTGAAATAATACCTCTCTGTTTCAGTAATGATTCTTTGGCCCCTGGCATTTCACACATCAAAGAGACAATCCTGGGTTCGCCAGTGAAAGTCCACTCAGGAGGGAACGTCAGTCAATCACAGCTCTGTGAGATGTGTAACTGAGCAAAACATATATTTACTGAATTCATACTTTACCTTTTTAGGCATGTCTTTGGAAATGTGCACCTAAAAGAGGTGTGCATGCTTAGAAATCCATATTTAAAATGCGATGTGTGAAGAGGCAGGACAGGAGAAGCTGATATGAGCTAGCTGAACCTTAATTTTACTTTATTTCTTACAGTTATGTATCTCCTACCTTTCAGGGTACAAATCCTACCACGGCAGCTTACAAGTAACAGTCAATTGCATATTTGGAAAGCACAATAAACAACAATAACATATTAAAAAAGCATCCTTCCCATGGGGCAGTGGATGATGTATCACCATGGGGTGAGACAATGATGCCCCTGCCCCTTTTTCCTGGAATCCTCCCCACAGGATAGTAGGTGGCATGTGGGTAGTCTAGCTGGAAGAAGACCTGAAGAAATGCTTGCCTGCCAGGCTCTCGCTCTGGCCTATGGTGGCTTCCTTCTTGCCCCCTGAGTGGACCCAGGTTTCCTCACACCAGACAGAGGCTGGTGGCTTTCTCCTCCCTCCTTTTTCTAGGCAGTGGGGTGAGGGGACTGAGCCCTGTGGCTCTGCAGAGAGAGGGAGGGAGGGAGGGAGAGCGAGAGAATATAAGAGCACTAGCTGCAGGCTCTGTCCACCTGCTCTCCCTTTAATCTTTCCGCAGGAGGTCCCTGGAGGGAGAGAGCAGGCAGGTGTGCAAATGGCCCAAAGCGGCCAGCCCACCATCTTGTTAGCTTAGCACACATGGGCTCTCTCCTCCTGGTGGCATGGCAGTGAAAACTGGGCCCAGCAAGCGCAGCCCTCAGCCCTCACCCCCCCCATGCCAGCCAGAGACAGAGGGAGATGGTAAACAAACTGAGATGTTGGCACCACCTCCTGAGGAGGTGCAAGAAGCAGCCACAGATCTTTTACACAGGTGATCTCTTCCTCACTCTGTGCAGCCTGCTAGGCCCTCTTGCCCATGCAGACCAGCCCAGAGAGGCAGAGGGTGTGAGCAAGTTGAACCTCCCAGAGGGAGAGGGAGGCAAACCGTGACTGATCCCTCCACCTGCCTGCAGCCAAGGCAGTAGCAGCTGGTGTCCATACCTGGACAGGTTGGTGGAGTCAGAAGCAATGACAGGCAATGTCCCCATTCTCCTCCCTGCTGAATTCTACAAGGGGCAACACTGAGACTAGGGAGGAGGAAGTGGACCAGCAGTGCTACTCCTTGGCCTGGTTGCAAGGAAGAAGATGGGCAAGTGACTGAGATTGGTGGGGCAATGCCCCTATTCCTAATGGGCCACCCTCCCCACTCAAGAGGTTTTTCCACAGGCATCTGGTTGGCCACTGTGGGAACAGGATGCTGGACCAGATGGACCTTGGGCCTGATCCAGCTGCCTTATTCTCTTATGATGTTGAGGCTTCTCGAGCTCACCTGTGCTCTCCCTTTGGGTGGTGCAGAGAGGACTCAGCGACATCCAGACTGATTGGGCCATTCTTTGCTGCCACCAAAACTCAGTTCACATTCACACACGTTTAAAGTACACTTACATCACTTTAACAGTCCCCTTCCAGGAATCCTGAGAACTGTAGTTTGTTAAGGGTACTGGGAACTGTAGCTCTGTGAGGGTCTCCTCCCAACTCAGTACCTATAACAAATTATGGAGCCCAGAATTCTTGGGGGTGGGTGGGTGCGCAGCATCTGTTAAAGGCCGTTTAAAACGAACGGTGTGGAGCAGCCCTCACTTGCAAGTTGCAGATGAGGTTGCACTCCCCCCAACCAAGTGGGGCCCAAGCTCTCCAGGCCCAGCTGTACCTCCTCAGTGGGCCTTCCTAGCTGCTGGGGCCTCAGCAGGTGTGCCCAGATGGTGCTGGCGACTGGCATTTCCACTTGGCAAGCCAGTCCCAGGGCAGGAGGGCTCCTTGCGCATTCAACGCGTGTCCTCTTCGGGTTTCCCTTTGCCAGAGCTGCAGCAGCGAAGAGCCAAGGAAGACCAAGGAAAGGATGGCGGCCTTTGCGCTCTTACCGTGCCAGAGGTTTCTCACGCGCCCAGCCAGGGGAAGCAGAGGCGCCATTCTCCGCAGGGGAGGGGGGCTTCGGCGTCGAGGGCGCCCCCCGACCTGGCGTCCGGAGCAGTGATCGTCCCCAGCGGCCCTCCGTTGGTCCTGCTCGGCAATCGTGGGGAGGGAGGGGGGGTGTCAGCTCCTGATCTGCGGGGATCCGATGCCTCAGCCTCGCTTTCCCCTCCCTTCCGGCGCGAAGGAGGCTGCTGCGCCTTCCACTCGCCTCCTCTTCCCGTCTAGCTGGGCTGGCGACGAGCGAGGAAAGCGTCCCTCCTTCCCTCCCTCCCTCCCTCCCCACACGCCTTCCCTTGTCAAGGACGCGGCGCAGGCCAAGTCCCCGGGAAACGGCCGCCCGGAAGAAAGGCAGGCGCCCGGATCCGGCCCCGGGGAGGCTGGCGAGGCGTCTCGGGATCCCCTGAGGCCACATTCGTTACCTCCTCCTTGCTCCGTGGATGGCGAGGCGCGTCGTCGGGGCCCCCCATCCCTCTGCCCGTCCCCTCCCCAAAGGCGCAGCTCTCGTCGGGGGGCGGGCTGGGGAAGATGGGCGCCCACCCCACGCCACCCCGCCCGCTGGAAGGGTCCTCGGGGGCGGCGGCGGCGGCGGCGCTGCGTGGGGGTCGGCTTTGGCGATCCCTCTCGGGCTGTGGCGCCGCCGCTCGGCTGCTCCCCTCCAACCTGGCCGTGACGCAAGCAGAGCCTACTTAAAGGCGGCCGGGAGGCGGGCGGCGAGACACTGAAGGCGACCTCCGCCTGGGCTGCGCTGCGCCAGGCGATCGCCGCCCAGGCTGGCTCGCGGCAGCCGCCCCGCCTGCCAGGCAGCCCGCCCGGCCGTGGGGCAGCGTCCCTCCCTGCGCACGCCGGGCGGCTCGGGCCGGGAACGCGCGTCTCCGCCGCCGCCGCCGCCGCCGTGGCTGACGGAGCGCAGCCGCCGCCGCAGCCGCCGCTCCTGCGCCGCCGCCGCCGCCGCTGCCCGAGCCTTCGCCTCCCGATGAACCGCGATGGGGGAATGGACCATCCTAGAGAGACTCCTCGAAGCCGCCGTCCAGCAGCACTCCACTATGATAGGGAGGTAAGCGGCCCGACGGCTCCCGGCGCGCCTCCCTCCCCGTCGCCCTCTTTGACCCTGCCGGGCTCCTGCGGCGGAGGGAGCTCCACGGGGACGCTGCGCTCCCTCGCGCGCACCCTGCCCGCCATCCTAAATGGCATCGCCTTGGAAGGAAGTCCCCTGGATTCCTGCGGGACCGGGGGAGTTGGGGGGGGGGGAGGAAGCCGCAGCCCAACAGGACACCTTGAAGCACCGGATTTCCCAGCAACCCCTATTCCCAACCCCCTTCGACATTCCCAATTCTTTCTTTGGCAAACTTGCTACCGCACAGGACTGCGCTCCCCCCCCCCCACTCCCTCCAAACCGCTTCTCTGCTTTGTTTCAGAGTTCACTGCTAGTGCACGGGACTCTCTTAACCTTCGATATAATCCATCCCCCCCCACTTCCCTTCCCACCCCCCGTCAGCTTATTCATTAAAAAAGAAAAGCGAATGACTGAATGCACATTTAAAGGAGACAGAAGATGTGGATGATGTTTGCTGTTAGGTGGCATAATAGTAATAATAGTAATATTTAGAATGAGTCACTTTCAAAGAGTCATATTATTATCTAGCTGGTGATTGCAGCTGGCAAAATGCAAGGGTAAAGTAAGGACAAGTGAGCTCCCTTACCTTTGATTTGCTTCCCTCCTCTCATTTATGGTTTGATCAATATGCTGCATACCATAGAAAGTGGGAGAGGTGCCACTCTCTTTTATTTGACCGACATCTGTTTTCGGACACTTGAGGTACAGGCGAAAAACACGCACACAACTGGCTGCTTAGAACTGTCATTGTGGTTATAGATTCTCCCCTGTATAAGCCAAAGTAAGATTTGTGCTCAAATAAACCAAGCAAGCATTTCCTTCTGTTTGCTGTAAACATCCGTATGGATAAGTACATTGCTTAGGCAATCATTTTTTGTCTTTTGTTTGGTCAAGCCGCTCAAGAAAAGCTGAGAAGTTTGAGAAGGTTGAATGAGATACAAGATCAGCACTGGACAGCTCCCCATAATGATTGAAAATAGCCTGCGTTTTCTTAACCTCTTTAAATTCAAAGAATATAAGAAATGCCATGCTGGATTTGACCGGTGGTGCATCGGTTTGGTTATTTTATAAATTTGTGAATCACGTTCACTACTTTAAAAGTGCCCAAATTAATGTAGAATAAAAATGGTTCCTAAAAGCTAGTGCACAGCCATAGAGAATGTGTAAATAAAAATAGCAAAAAAGGAGGGGATAACAAGTAATATCCTGGAGAGGTCTTTGCAAATAAAAATATTTACACTTGTTTGTGGGAAGAATATACAGAGGCAGATTTCTGAATCCCTTCTAGGGCATCAGCAATGCCTGCTAGGGCATCTAATACATATCTAATGGATATCTCTGACTGGCCAGACAGGAGCAAGTTGAGCAAGATTATGACACCCATCATGATTTTTATGCTTATACCATATAATAACCACACTGTCTCTGAACACAGAAGTTGTGCTTCTGACTAGCTTGGCTAGTGGCCACCAGCTGAGCTATACTCCATTTATATGCTTTCTTTAAAATAGTAGTGATTTTTTTCAGTATTCCTCTTCTGCCCTGTAAATGTGCACTCATCTAACCTTTGTTTTATAGGATTCTGCTGACCGTGGTGGTGATCTTCAGGATTCTTATTGTGGCCATTGTAGGAGAAACTGTGTACGACGATGAGCAGACTATGTTTGTGTGCAACACCTTGCAGCCAGGCTGCAACCAGGCATGTTATGACCAAGCATTTCCCATTTCTCACATTCGATACTGGGTATTTCAGATCATCATGGTGTGCACTCCTAGCCTCTGCTTTATAACGTATTCTGTTCACCAATCTGCCAAGCAGAGGGAAAGGAGGTACTCCACTGTCTTCCTCACTTTGGACAGGGATCAGGACTCCATGAAGAGGGACGACAGCAAGAAGATCAAGAATACCATTGTCAATGGGGTGCTGCAAAACACGGAGAACTCCACCAAGGAGGCAGAACCTGACTGCTTGGAAGTAAAGGAAATTCCCAACCCAGCTATTAGAACCACCAAGTCAAAGATGAGGCGGCAAGAAGGCATCTCTAGGTTTTATATCATTCAGGTGGTCTTCAGAAATGCCCTGGAGATTGGGTTTTTAGTGGGACAGTATTTCCTGTATGGATTCAATGTCCCATCCATGTACGAATGTGACAGGTATCCTTGCATTAAGGAAGTGGAGTGTTACGTCTCCAGGCCCACTGAGAAGACAGTCTTCTTGGTCTTCATGTTTGCCGTGAGTGGCATTTGTGTGGTGCTCAATTTGGCCGAACTGAACCACTTGGGCTGGAGAAAGATCAAAATGGCAGTGAGGGGAGTGCAAGCGAAACGGAAATCCATTTATGAAATCAGAAACAAAGACCTGCCACGTATGAGTGTGCCTAACTTTGGCAGGACTCAGTCCAGTGACTCTGCTTATGTGTGAGGCTGTGGCAGAACCAGAAGACTTTGCTGGGGATCACTGACTTACTGCGCATTAGCGTTAGGGAAAGGACATTGCTGAAGCAATCATTTCCTCAAACCACCAAGAAAGCCGTTAAGGTACTTGATCTGCACTTTCTAAACCAGATACAAAACTGTGTGCTAAATAAAAGACTGATGAAGAAAACAGCTATACAACAACTTCAATCTGGCCTTACAGCTCAGTTATTTCCTCCCCCGAGTGGTCCATTGCTATTTGTTGACTGGAGCATCTTTTCAACCGTCACGAGGACAAGAAAATTTTCCTAACTGATGGGAAATGTGTCTAGAATGTTATCTTGAAAAACGGCAAGGGAGCCATTTCTTGAGGGAGGGTTTGGGGAGGGGGTCATAGCAATATTCATTTGCAAGCATGTCTATAAAAGCCGAGGGAGAGATTTGCACTGTCCAGGCATCTGACCGTAAAGCCTGTTAGTACATCCATGAGCTTCATCTGATGGATGCCTGACTTTACATGGTCAGCATCACACAGTTGATTACTGTGTATGGTTAGCATTTTTCTATCCTTGTTTTTGTACAAAAACCAACTACACAAGAAACGGTAGTGCTGAAAATACTTTTGCCATTTATTTATTTTTTGTTTGCCTGCCTACTTACACCAGAGACCTTAATCATTATTATGCTAGTTGTCATCTACCAAATTCATAAACAAATAAATAAACCACAGCTCCCTGCTATATGCATACAAATGATTGATCTAAAGTTCAGCCAAGTTATGTATTTACCGACAGGTTGTGTTTCTTTTTTTTGGACACATATACCAAAGGAGTAGAATTTATCGCTATTAACTGTGAATATATGTCACCGCCTCTTTGCTCTTATTTATATAAGTGCCATACTTGAAGTTAAAGAATTTAACTGTATTTAGTCAAAGGCTTGGCAAAGGATCCCAACTTGAAACCACAGGGTTTTATATCTACTTTTTATTTTAATCAAGCTTTCCCTTTCCTCTTTCCTTTAGTTACTGCAATGGTGTAAAAAAAAAAGCAGCTGATAACTATATTGATAATAAAATAATTGCCTTTTTGTAAAATAGAAAGTTAACTTTCTTTTATATATACATACTATATATAAATATATATTACTAGCATTGCATTGTTATATGAAGATGAAGTTTATATGGATATCTATCTAGAACATAGGGATTATTATATTACAGCCTCTTTTATATTCATGGCCTGGATAATATCCAAAACATTTGGATATGAAACATTTATATGATTTTGGGTTGTTGTTTTTTACAATGACATGGTGCTATAGTAGGGCAATGAATTTGGATAAGTAGGAGATGCAGCATGATCCAGAAAATGCAGGTTTTACTATTTGTGTGTATATGCATGTGTGTGTGAATATTATATATAATCTCTCTCTCTCTACCCTTAACTTCCTTATCATTTTTCATAATGTGAGCCCTTCAGGGACAGAGAAGTATGCTTTTCAAGTATATAATTTCAACTACCTGGACGTTGACAGTGTTGTCTGCAAGCACGCGCACACACAGTCACACACAAACAAAAAATTGGTTAAAGCGTTCAAGTACATAAACACATAGGAATTTGTTTTGGGAACCCAAAATGTCACTGAAACCAACTTTAAGTAGCCTGGAAAATTTAGATTACAGAAATCGAAATATTTCTAAGTATTGATTGCATTATGTTAAATCCCCTGTATGTGAATGGGATCCCCTCCCCTGCTTTCACTAGGACTTTATAGGTCACGGAGGCCATCCCATAAACAATCTGACTGGATAAATTGTCACTTATTCAAGGCTCAGACCATTTTCACTGGGTTGTCTGTATGATCAAATGCATGGTGCATTGCAGTAACTGTGCATATCATCTCGATCTGAGATTCAATTCACAAATTGCCTGGAAGTTGGGAAAGGAGAAGGAGTGCCTCACACTTTTGCCCTCCCCCCTTGCATCTGCTGTAATGTGTGAAGCGGGTGCACATGATTCCCAACCTTTCATGCAAACTATCCCTGACACACCAGGCTTTCCATGACAGAACACTTTGAAATGCGAGTGAAATTGGTTTTAATCCACATCTAGGTTTCCTTCATATCCTCATTAGTCTGTCATCCTAAAATCAGGCCCAGCCCAGTCCTTATCAAGGAATCTCCTCCTCTGGATTGGGGTGGGAGTAAAATCAGATTTGAATATGGATATGTCGTCTGCTTTCAATAGAATGTACGTGCGACCATTTCCATCCGCGTTTTGGTGCAACTAGCCATGTGTAACTAACTACACAGGGCTATTGTTTATTTATTTATACACTCTTTCCTTAAATGTTCAAGGCAACTTGAGCTGCATGGGGAAGCACAAAGGACAGGGATAACCAGTGGACTAGATTGGTCTTAAAAGCACAGTGCACACTGAGCTTTGAACCAAGGTAATCCATAACTAACGGATAGGAAACTGCTAAGACTGAACACATTTTATTGTTGAAAACAAGGCTGTTTCCATTTTAGAATGGTATTCACTGTTTGCTTCACATGGACATATGCTTGCCTGTTGAAACAGACAAGCTTCGCCAGTAAGTTTGCATTTATTTCAATGTACATTTCTTTGTAGACTTCTGAAACAAAACCCCATTGACCACTGTATTGTGCTTTATGCTTGTAAAATCCGACCACCTTTCAGTGCAGAGATGTCATTGCAATTGTGAAAATGCTTGGAAAATTCAGGGCATGCCACTCAATGCCATAGTTGTTTACTGTAGGCAGCTACTTCTATCAGACTAAAGCTGTGAATGAAGTGCTGAAGTTGGATTCCAGTCCATGGAACAATGTCTGTGAGCAACTCATTCTTACTTCAGTGAGGCTAATGTGGGAGCAGCACTTGGTGGATTGAGTCTGAAATCAATAATCCTAAATACACTTGCTGGGATGTAACGCCAGGCTGGTTCACACATGTGTGTATGTCCCTTGTGGACACTGTACACCTGAAGACTGGCTGCTTACCAGTTTGGGAGCTGACTCCACTGAAAGTGTTGTGCTTTGAAGTGGTATTAAAATGTCCCAGCATCTGTGTTATGTTGTATGAACTATTCACACATACAAGCCAGTCAACAAGTGGTGCATGTGTGAATCAGGTCATCCACTCTAATCAGCTTGTGCTACTTTCAAGTAAGTGCATTTAGGATTGCAGTGCCAATTTGCTGCTTAACCCTTTCTGTCTCTTATAAATAATGGTCATCATGAGGTTGCTTCAACATGTGAGGTAGAGGAAGGATATGGGCTGCTTTAAAACATGCCTTTTTCATTATTGTTTCATTAAAATGAATGGTTTTTAATTGATTATGGATCCTTCCCTCCATTTGAAAGTACTTGTGACTGTTTCAGTGCATACTCCTACTATCTAATAATATGTAACTGCAGAGCATGAATGTTATTTTTAGAAGGCAAACATGGCAGCTAAAGATCTCCATTGGTAGTATAACAAACTCCTAAAGAATATTTTTTATACATAGGCAAATCTGATTTTCTTTTTATACACCACTGGGATAACCTTAAACAGCTCCTTTACATGGGAATTACATTATTGGTAGTAGTAGTAGTAATAGTAGCAGCAGCAGCAGTGGTAGTGGTAGTATTAACAGAAGCAACATTAGCCACAGTAATAGTGGTAGTAATAGTATTAGTAAAAATAATAAGTAAACTGTAATGCACAATAAACAATAGGCTGTGTAGAAAGAACCTACTTAAACTCACTGATGTCAGTGGCTAAATACCAATGGATTTCACTAGTTCTGGATCATGCTCAGCATAATTAAATGTGTACAGATTCCATAGTGTTAGGTCCATGTTTTAAGTTCTCGGTAGTATATGTAGAAAATAATGGTGAAGGCATGCCTTGAAACCTGTCAGACAATACATTTCAATGCTTTTAGTGAAAAGCACAAAAAGGGTAAATACTAAAAAGCAATGCCAGTGACTTTTATTTTTCACTACAGCAGCTTTTATATAGGCAATGCACATCTTGTTTACTAGATTGGAAACATGCAAATGGATGGGAATAAAATGGAATATTAACATGAGCCAATTGTGCAAAAGTGTTTGCGTGCATGGAATACTACAGTATTGTTGTTCATGGAAACTCACAACATCATAAATTTTGCTAAAAACTCCAATAAATACATATGTATATAACAAAAACAGAATCTTATTTCAGTGGCAGAAACAATAGCAAATTGCAGCTGGGATTAGAAGCAGATTTGGAAATTCTGGGTTAAGCTAACCATGGTGGCCATAAATACCCACACAACACCAACCATGGTTAGTTTGGAAACTGTGATAGGAAGGGCAGGATGCCTGTGTGGAAGGAAGGAGGGGGGAAGGAACACAAGGGGGGAAAAGAGTTAGGGTATTAGGTTCTGTTACAGCTGCTTCAGTGCCATTTTTTGGAAGGCGCATATAAATCAGAACAACTTGCTTCCAAGTAAAGTTAACTCAAAAGTTTACCATACCAAACTACAATGAAATTGATCTATTCATTTTTTCCTCCATTCATTACATTCAGTGTGATGTTCCCTGCTCTGAGGAAGCTTCATCATATAACTTAATACAAATCTGTTCTAAGCAGATTTGATGCTATGCTTCTGGTACATTTCTGTTGAATGAAAACCTTAAAATGTGTGCAGTGGGTGGGGGTGGAGAGGTTGCTTCTTGAACTAGAGAGGAGTTCAAATTTCAGATAAACATTTATTGTTTGTTAAACACTTGTGTTGTTTGTTTTAAAGCTAATTTTTATTGGGAACCTGTAAGGGATTTACTAATTTTGCCTTTAACTACAATTAAGTAACATAAAGCAATGACAACAACAACAACAAAGCATTGCAATCTCCTGCTTGAATAATCAATGCATAATGTACTGTGTTTTGAATTGGATGCTCTGAAAATTGGTCAGGATTGCAGAAAATGTATTAGGATGAAGGGTTATGATGAGAAGATTAAGGAAATTTACAAAATATCAAAATTGGGAAAGAAGGATTTGCTGGTATTAAGGGGGAAAAAGGAAGAAAGAAAAGCAGACAGGATATGGGCTGACTTGTCTTTACAGTGTCCTTGCTTTTGTGACCTCCATCAAATTATCTGTGTTAGACATTAACCCGTGTCCAGACACTAGTGAGGAACTGTACAAGGATTCTTGTATTATCTCTTATATAAGAAAAACTGTTTTGAATGTCATTTGGCAAAAGTTGTCCATATACTTCCCAGACAGGACTGTATATTATATTACCGTATTTTTTGCTCTATAAGGCTCACTTTTTCCCTCCTAAAAAGTAAGGGGAAATGTGTGTGCATCTTATGGAGCGAATGCAGGCTGCGCAGCTATCCCAGAAGCCAGAACAGCAAGAGGGATTGCTGCTTTCACTGTGCACTGTTCTTCTTTTCCTCCTCCAAAAACTAGGTGCGTCTTGGGGTCTGGTGCGTCTTATAGAGTGAAAAATATGGTACATTATTGTCCAATTTGAAGCTGGGCAACTTAGGGCACTCCAGAGGTTGTTAAGACTACAAGCTCCCTCCCATCATTTCTGACCATTGACCATGCTGTCTTGGGCTTGTGGGAAATGGAGTCCAACATCTGGAGGATCACAGGTTTCCAATCACTGGTCTAGAGAGCCCTTAAGACCACTTATAAAAACAAGTTCCCCCAAATGTGATTCAAGAATAATGTTTCCCAAATTTGTTTCTCCTTTCCAGCTGTTTTTGTACTACAATTCCTTTCATCCCTGATCACTGGTCCTACCAGCTAGGGATGATGGGAGTTGTTGTCCAAAAACAGCTAGAGGCCCAAGTTTGGGAAACACTGTTCTAGAGGTTGAGGTCCAATGTGTCATGGAACATAGGAATCTGCCTTATCAGACCAATGGTCTGTCCAGCCCACAGTATTATCTACAATGACTGGTAGTGTGGGGGGACCTTTGCAGGGGGGTGGGAATGCAGCACACCTCTTTGTCCTCTGCATTCAGACACACATTGCTGCCCTGCAGGATTCGTACACGTGAAAGCAGTCCACCCATGGACAGGAGTGAACTTCCAGGTTTAGTTAATTAACAATACGGTCTCGAGGCAGATTGCAATAGGAAAACCGAATATACAAACAGAAAACAAGATAAAACCATTATTGCTAGAAAGCAAGAATCCTGGTACAGTTCTTCTGTGCATGCAGGTTGCTTGAGTCACCTGAATTGATTTACTCTGCAGGCGTTTTATGATGGACCTTCTTTCTGCCACCACAGGCCAAAGGGCATGTTATGATGGACTTCTGTAACTCCCAATGTAATTTTCTTTGTTGAACATCAGCTGCTCTCTCTCTCTCTCTCTCTCTCTGTGTGTGTGTGTGTGTGAGAGAGAGAGAGAGAGAGAGAGATTGGAATTGTAGCCACAGTGCAGGGATAAGCCCTTTGTCCCTGCACCAGTTGCCTGATTTAAATCTCCTTTGAAGCTGTGATAAGCCACACAAGAGAAAACCTAAAGGCACAATTGTATGTCTGTGTGTCCCTCGTCTGCTGCTAATAGAAGCTTGTGGGGGTGGGAGGTGATATATATTGGGCATGGGGGAAAGCATAAGGTCCCTTTCTCCCTATCGCATACTCCTAATGCCCGACTGCATTTTAAAGAAGTTTGTGTGGTGTGTTCCACTCTAAGATTCCAAACATCATCACCATTGTTATGAATGAATCACCTTTCTTCCAAAGGACCACAACAGAAGGTAAACAATGAATTCATCAATGAAAAAACAAACAAACAACCCACATGAAAAACTAAATAAAATAAACACAGATTTACATACTACTGTCATGATCTACCATTTTGTGTAGTTGGGACCTATGTTTTGGACCACTTATGCTCAATCTGTGGAGAGTTGGTGGATGGAGTCTCCTATGTTTGTGCAGCGGCTTAGACTACAGGGCTTTGTGGTCTTTTCTAACTGCATTCTGGTTCTGTAACTAACTCACAGAGCACCCAGACAGAAGAAAAGCTATTTTGTCATAAATCAGAAATGAATGGCAACTGAAAGTTATGGTCTTGGTAACACGCGTGCTGGAGATAGATCCCTTCTTTTCCAGAAATACAAAACACATTAGCAAATTTGACAGTGATGCTTGGCATCATCTTGGGTACATGACATAGGTGCCAACTCCCTGGGTGCCTGAGCACTCACAAAATTCCCCATGAAGGGGCCAGGCACCCTCAAATTTTGGTGCCAGGGCCTTGCACACTGCATGGCACCCATGGCCCTAGGCACCCACAGTCACAGGGCCAAGCTGACACTCCTGGTACATGATGAAAACATTTATTGTGTTTTGATGATTTCAGAGACACCAAAGTCTGTGCTGAGGTGTCTGTCTTTGTTGTTTATGATGGCATATCTGCATAGGAATTTCCCTGAATAGTTTTTTTATGCTACTTTTTATTGGTAGCAAACAGATGAAGGGCAAGCTTCTGTACATACAAAAGGCAGTGAGATTTCCGCCCCACTCACATGGAAGCCCATTGATGCAAGAGCTCCATGTCACATTGGCTTTGAAAGGAAGCATTGCATTTGCAAGAGAAACAAATTCCTTGAAACCAGAGTAAGCACATATTTTCATACATGAAGGATGGAACTTCAATGAAACCAATTTCAGTCTGTCTGATTCCCCTCCCTTGCAACTAATTAGATGTTCCTTAGCAATTTTATCTCTTAGGTTTTAAGGAAAGCGGGTCATATCTCACTTATCTTTAAGTGAAATTCTGTTTCAGAAGGAAGCAGAAACTGATAGGAAATGAAATCTGATGAGCAGAAGAGGATTAGCGTATAAATGTGTTTACAATGATTTCAAAGCAATCCACAGTTTTAATCTAATATCTCTCCAAATCTGCATCTATCAGACCTGTCAATGCTTAGATAACTTTGCTTACAAATGACGTTGCTGAGTGTTTATTGGTTATTTAGGATCAATGAAGTTCAAGAGATTATGTTGAATCCTGTTAGGTAGGACTGAGGAGTGGACATGGGATGATGTAGGTTACACTCTGACCATGCTGTGGTTCTGCATCGTATAGTTGTGTGTACGTATGTGTGTGTTTTAATTCCAGTGATTATAAACCAGTGCAACCAGCTGGTTTACTAGTTTTTGTGTTAAATAGGGCTTAAATAATTATGCACAATATGACCGAATCTATGTGGCAATTTTTGTTTGCCTATTTTTAAAGCAGTTCCTATTTTTTTTGTAGGAAACTTGTATATCCATTTTTTAATTATGAAGAGTGCTTTATCTCATTGATGCTCACAATGAATCTGTGAGCTGATTCCCCCCCTTTGTTTTAAAGATGTGGGGGGCAGGGAGAAGATCATGCTAAGCTAGGGTCTCTTGGCCTGCAATCACACCAAGCAGCACAAAGCAGGCTGGCAGGCAACACAATGGCACCACCCATTTCCTACAGTAGAAAAGGCAATTCCATGTGTGCCTTTGTAATCTTGGGGTCGCCACTTCCATTGAAATGAATGGGAGCTTTAGCACATACAAAAGGGTGGGTGCCTCAAAATATAGGGCCACAGCATTGTGAAACATTCCACTTCTCTAGCCACCAGAAGTGCTGGGAAAGGTGTAGAAAAGGTGAAGCAGAATGACCAGGGGGGTGGAGCTCTACCCCATTATGAGGAAACATTGCAGGGGTGGACTTTGGTAGTATGGCACCCTGCGTGAGGACAAAATCCCCCCCTTTCCCCCCTTATTTTCACAATAATTCCTTTTGGTACTTTGAGTAGATGTCTTTTACCTTTCACCTTACCATATAAATATAATTTGTTGTTGTTGTTTTGTGCCCCCTTGGCTCAGCCACCTCCTCTTCCGTGGTGGGGCAGGGATGCCATTTTTTGTGGTTACCTCAGGTGCCAAAATGTCTTGGGCTGGCCCCAGATTAGGTGAACCCTGCCCAGTAAAACATGATGAGAGAATAGAGAAATAAGATGATAAAAGAAAACGAAAAAGACAAATGAATCCCCATGAAATGGGGTTACTTGCTTGCTATAGTTCACCAATCGCTTTGCAGGCAA
Source organism: Podarcis melisellensis (assembly GCF_964234715.1). Taxonomy (NCBI): domain Eukaryota; kingdom Metazoa; phylum Chordata; class Lepidosauria; order Squamata; family Lacertidae; genus Podarcis; species Podarcis melisellensis. Next base: position 38,007,383 of record NC_138528.1, on the reverse strand, counting down.
GAGTAACCCCCACTGGAAAAAGAACTGGGTGAAATGGGGTGTGTGTGTGCCAAGCTAGGCAGAAATCCCGTGTGCACTTCAAAGCTCACAAAGGACTCTGTGTCTGGGTGACTGTACATTGTTATCCAGTTTTCATGGATTCATCAAATCAGACAATTGAAAAGGACAGGAGGGTGTTTAGTTCAGCCAGGGCATGACCAGCCACCACAAGGCTTCTTTGGGTCAACGGACAGTGTCTAGGCCAAAGGGTGTCGTGATCAGAGACAAAGGAGCAACTTTGCACTGTTGTCAACGCAGGAAGTAGCCTCAGCCAGTGGCATCTCTATGGCAAATAACATCAGTTTGCAGTAGAGGATCTTCCAAAAGTTATTTAAGGCAGTAACATAATATATTGTCCCCCCCCCCATCCTGTCTCGTATCAATCAAACACATTACACAATTTGGAGCAGCGAACCTATGAGGAAATGTCACAGCATTTGGGGCTTTTTCATTTAGAGAAAAGGTGAGGGATCAAAGTTTATAAATTATACATGGCATGGAGGAAATAGATAGAGAACAGAATTCTGGACAAGGTGAGCTAGTGGCCTGATCCATCTGGCTTGTATTATGTTCTTACGTTCTTAAGGCTGGTTCCACCACTCTGGCTTCTACTTGGTGGGAGAGGCTATGCATTCTGCCTAGAGGAAGTACAGAGCGCAAATGTGAGAAATGTGTATGAACTTTGCCCCATCAAACCTCCATATATGGTGTTTCAGTTTCTTTGGGAATCCAGGGCTTGAAGGCTGCCGATGCAAAACTTTGAAATGTTGCTTTCTTCTGTAAAGATGGCTAAATGTTGTTTGGAGAGATCCCCAGTCATGTAGAAATGCTTTCTGAGAAATTTAATTGATTTAATTAATATTTCAAACCCTTTGCATTAAAAATGAGGAATGAAGTATTTACACTTCTGTGGACCAGGTGGTCCAGCTGCTACTACTATCAATGTCACTCATAGATTCAAATTGCTGGGCTGTGTGTTAAGTTGAATACAATTATACTTTGATAGTTCACTGTCAAGCTGATAATTTCCACTACAAATCAGTGCAATATTTCAAAATCAGTTAAAACTGATTAGGTTCAAAAGCTCCCCTGCCCTTTCTTGCAGTGCCTCCCTCACGATAAGAATAAATGCCAGGGAATGACAACACTGGCAAAGGGCCCCCAATAAGGGAGTACAGGGGGTACGACTTTACAAGGGTCTTGCAGTTAAATTAGTACTTTTGAACATTTTCTGCATGACGGACTTTAGAATGTTGTTAGTCTGCTGAAGTGCCCCTGTAAATTTCTTCTGCTAGATTTTATCCTTAAATAATTATGAGGAAGGAGAAGGAGAAGGAGAAGGAGAAGGAGAAGGAGAAGGAGAAGGAGAAGGAGAAGGAGAAGGAGAAGGAGAAGGAGAAGGAGAAGTTTCAGTTACAGATAGGTAGCCGTGTTGGTCTGCCATAGTCAAAACAAAAAAAATTCCTTCCAGTAGCACCTTAAAGACCAACTAAGTTAGTTCTTGGTATGAGCTTTCGTGTGCATGCACACTTCTTCAGATACTTCTGTGTATCTGAAGAAGTGTGCATGCACACGAAAGCTCATACCAAGAACTAACTTAGTTGGTCTTTAAGGTGCTACTGGAAGGAATTTTTTTTTGTTTTGGAGAAGGAGAAGAAGAAGGAGAAGGGTGGATTGTACACATTATGGAGACCAGCTAATGTTGTGTTCCAGTGATTGGTCTGGTGGGATGCAGCCACAATGCTAGCTTCCTGGTAGGTGTGCTGCTGCAGTTTGCCAGGAGGGACAGGTTGTGGGGAAGTCAGCGCAGTAGGGGTGCAGTGGTGGCACTCCTGCTGGTGCACCCACACCACATCAACCTCCCCTCTGGCCGACCCCACTCAGTAAGTGTAGTGGCACACCTGCCCAGATTCTAGCACTGTGTTTCCCCCCTAGTGGGTGAGCTGCTTCTAGTTCTGGTGTGTTTATACCAAGCACATGCCATTATATAGCTGTGGCTCTAGAACAGTGCACAGTTTGGGACTGTAGCACAAGATGTGCTTTGCACATGGTGCTTGAAATAAGGAGCCTTGGTGTACCATATATTCTCAATGGAATGCTCATCTGTTGTTTTTTCTTAACCTCAGTAGTCTCAGTGAAACAAATCTGGTTCCATGTAGCCACCAGAATCTTTTGCTGAGAAGGCAATGCCGAGGTCCTCCGTTGCAACATTATTTTTACAGGCTTATTTTATCTTCTGCCATACAAATCACTGAGGCGAATGCACCCCTTTGACTTGTACGGGACAAAGGAAAATGGTATGGTGGCTACATCTCCAGTAGTTCATTTGAGAGATCCTGCAAGAAATAAGAATTGATGTGTTCCAATATTCTTGTTCAGAGGCTGGCACCAAGAAATCTGAAATGACAGAGGCCTGTCGTAACCACTCCCTCATACATTCAGCTGATTTTTTAAAAATTGTTTTATTAGTTATTAAAAGAAAATACAGTTAACAAAGAAAGAAGAAAAGAAGAAAACCAAAGGATAAAACAGATTACATAAAGTAAATTGATTTCTTACAACACAATTTCAGTGTCGGGATTTACGATGTCTCTCTCACACCAAGACACGGCAAGCTGGTAGGTTTATTACTCTTAGATTTATTTAGTAATTACATAGTAGTTTCAGCCCGAGCCCTCCTGGCTCAATCCTCTCCCGATGAGGCAGTTGGACCCACTGGGTGACTATGCCATCGCCAGCAGGATATGCTTCACCGGTTGCCCCACCTCCTGCTGGGCTGGCATTGCACCTGCATTCTACTCTTTCACCTACCAAGAGGTGATTAGGGAACAGCTTGCTCCTTCCTCCTCTTCTTGAGCTGAATCTAACAGCGGCTGTTCCTCTGAAGCAGGCTCTGTCCACCCTGTGCTGTCTTGGGGATTTATAGCCTGCATTCCCGAGTGGGAAGGGCTCACCTCACTCTCAATCAAGCCTCTACTCCCCTAGGCCGGCTACCTTTCTTCTCTGGAGTCTTCGCTGTCGCTTTGGGAAAGCACGTCCTGACCTTCAGTTATGACTTCCAGTCACACCGTTGAGAGTCCTAAGTTTCTCCCCCCCCCCCGCCACTTTTCTTAAGACTCCAAATTTATACCATTCAGCTGAGGTTGATGTGCACACCATAATATGACCCCCAGCTCCTGTCTCTTGCCATTATTGACCATCTGAGGATCAATAGACAAGGAAGAGTCGGGCCTACTACCCAGTCATTCTCTCTCTATTTCTGCAGGTTAGAGATGGGTATGGATTCTTATGTATCCAAAACAGCACTACCTCCACACAAGAGGGAAGTGTCAGCAAAAGCACAAAAAGTATTTGGGGAGAGGAACCATAATGAGGAACAACCTGGAGTGGCTACTCATGCATCACCCCCAAAGAGCAACTGCATCATTTTTTATTTTTTATTAAAAAGGAGGGTGAAAGAAATTAGATTTGCACTGAAACGTGCATCTAGTAATCTATGTGTAAAGATGCACATTTAGACATACTCACTTTGGATGAATTAGAAACACAATACATATCATAGTGGGGAAGACTGTGGCAAATGTGCTTCCTCAGCCCTGCTGTCCAAGTCCTAACTCCTTTGGGCAACATCAAGGCCTCTTCTCTCCCTTCTTACATTTATTTGTCTTTAAACCAGACCTGAACCTGAGATCCCTTGAAAGAAAAGTGTATTTTAAATATTGGGAGATCCTTTGACAGCTTTTCAGATGGCTGTAAGGTAGGACACATGCCTACCCTAGGACAGGAATAGAGGGGAGGGGAATGGGATGGAGTACAGTGCAAGAAGGCATGGCTGAGTGACTGGGACACAGAACAGGAGGACTGCAACACTGCAGTCTTGCTGCAGACCCCAATTGTTTTCCACTAATATCTTTTTGTCCTTAAAAGCTCAATCCACAAAGCACTCACTCCTAATCCGTCTCACGCCTGCTATGCCTCAAAGGAAGCCTTCTAAATGGAGCACACACACACACACACACACACACACACACACACACACACACACGGAAAGGTTGATCTTTAAAAAGATAATGTACAGATTATTTGCGAATTGTTCCTTTCAAATGAAATTCTAATTTCTTTTTTGTGTCTTTTACCTAAATATAGCCTTTTCGCACTTAAGGATGAAGAACTCTCATCCTGATTAATGCACTTGGCTTCTCAGCAGGCTGAGTGTTAGTGGAAGGTGTTAGAAAGCCTAACGAATGTACACATATGAGGGATGATGCCATGCTATGTTCATTACCACAGAGGAAAAGTGTCACTTTAATATAATTCATGTTTTAGCTGAGAAAATGAGAAGAACCCTGTAAAAACTACTTAATTCACTGGTATCAGAAAGAGGCTGCCTGTGAGTTAAGAAAATCAGCTTGTCTTAGTTTATTTCTGAATTGTTTCTACGACTTGTATGTATGTTGCCCCATAAAATATATGTATGTGCATGTTTGTTTGGTATGTATCTATATCTACATCTAAATAATAATAATAATATTATTATTATTATTATTATTATTATTATTATTATTATTATTATTTGTACCCCGCCCATCTGGCTGGGTTTCCCCAGCCACTCTGGGCGGCTTCCACAAAGACCAAAAATACACTAATGTGCTTTTGCATTAATGTGTTGCTGTTATAATGCATTTTATTTATGGAAACCTCTGCATAGCAAGTGACAAACAAGTCTAAATACTATACAAATACAAATAATCAGCACATTGTTCTATATAGCTTTCCTGTGTCCTAGCGTCCGTGTTCATTACCGTGTTTAGAAGGCAGCACGACGTAAGCACAGTGGCTTTTCCTGCTCTGCTATTACTATTAGCAGCGGTAAATTCTTTGGAACATAATTTTCTGGGATGTGTAGTTTCCTTTCTGGATCCATGAAGGAAAGTGTTTCCTTCCTATGGATAAGAGCAATTATCAACTGGAAATAACTAGCCAATATTGGGGGCAGGGAATTTTCACTTGGCAGATAGAAAGAAATGAAAATATCTACCAACATTTCCATTTTAGAAATGGTTGTTGGTATCTGACTGTCTTGAGAGACAATGGAAGACTGCACCATTGGGTGTAAAGTCAAAACAGAGAGTTACAGCGCCTCTTTTTTTCCATTAAGGGACATGGTTTGCTCCGTCATAATCTGCTTAATAATATCCACAGTAAGCAAGGACCATGAAGATCTCCTTCTTTCTTCCACCTCTTTTTTCATTCTGCCTCTCTTTTTTCTTTTTCTTTTAGGGGTGCAGTTTTTATGACGGTTGGTCCAAAAGCTCTCTTCATGCCTTTGTACGTTTTGCAAGTATTGCCACTGTTAGCAGCAAACTGAATGCACTGACACAGCCTTAGTCAGTAGTCATTGGCACATTATCTGGCAATATGCTGGACATCGCTCCTTGCCTTTCTCAGTGCAGCAAGTGTCTTCTCGCAGGACGTGTACTTGTAGTCCACAAGTGCCTTGCGCTTTGCAGCGACAACAGCTTCCATGTTCTTAATGACAGTGTCGAACCAGCTGGGAATCTGCTGCTATCTTTTGCCAAAAGAGGACATAGCTGTCTTATAGGTTCCCTCTTTGATGTGGCTACACCTTCCTTTGATGCTGTCTCTAGGGCAGTTCAGTAGTGCTCTGTCAAACTTCAGAAATAAGGGGTAGAAAAAATAAATTAGGATAGATTTCTGCCCATGTGAGAATTCTATCTTTGCTTTCTAGATTACGGACAGTTAATGTATTAGATCATAGCCTCTTTGAAAATAACTATTAATTCCCCCTCCCCTTTTTTTCTTGTTTCAGGAAATGAACTTCATTCCCATTATACAGTATACCTATGATGAGCACAAACACAGTGTTCAATCTGATGAATCACAGTTACTTTAAAATATGTGTAATTTTACATACACTTATTTGTAAGGAAGTACCATTGAACACAGCTAGAATTGCACAAGACTTGGCTGCCTGGAGCTTAACTTTGACTGAATTATGCCCAGTCTTTTAACTTACAAATAGCTTCATCAAATATGCAAAACACTGCATACCGTCTCACCAAAATAGGCTGATCCATCTAAATGTGCCATTTTGCCTGTTTTGTGTTTCTCCTCTGTAACGGCCAAGGGAACAGCTACCTTTATATGACCTCCCCGCGCCATCAGATAAAAACACCCAGTAGTATCCAATAATAACACTAATTTCTAGCAACTCATTTTAGGGCTAATTTGTAGAATTCTAGCCAAGCAAAATGAATCTTCTTTAAATAGCTACAAATGTCATTCATAATTTATTCTCCAAGATTTGTTTGTTCATAGTAAAAAAAAGAAAAAAGACACCAAGTTTCAACTCAAAATGTGTTGACATGTCAGCTCATCTATAAATAAGGAATACTTCTGTACTTTTACTTGAGGGAGCTGTCATAAGAAACATTATTTTTTTCCAGTTATGTTGGCATGTAAACATCAATGGCCTGTTATTGCAAGTATTTAAGCTCCTTCTTAAATGTGTTTGAAAAGTCCAGTTGATTAGATTTGTTTTGTACAGTGATTAATAGCCCACTGAAGAAACGGAAATATTCTAGATCAGGGGTAGCTGATTTGATGCCCCTCAGTTATATTGTTATGTTTAAAGTGATGTTATCATAGTACTGGGGGGATTTGAAAGCTCTGCATGATCCAGATTGTGTACATCTGGATTCAGAGTATACAATCCTCCCAGGTTGTAGGACTGGAATTCTATTGAAGCCAGTTGTATCAAAAGGATCTGCTCAGTTTCCAGCATAACAAACCCACCTTGCCTTTTTGCATACAGAGAGGAGCTAAGCTTTCGGCATCAGTACAATAAAAACTGCTGATCCATTTTTGCTGCAATCCAATTTGCTGTCACATATAATTAACCAAAAAATGTGCACCTTTGGGAACAGTTTCCAGATAATGAATTTCTCTGAAGGTGAATCTTTTCCTTCTAGCTTTCTTATTTTATCTGCTCTTTCTCTTGAACTTATTGGAGGCTTTGCTTTCATATTCAAATACTAAGGCTGAATGGTATGATCACAAGAGTGCCTTTGACTACATCTTTTGCCCAAATTCAGAACTGCTCATGGTAAAGATATGTCATTTGAAAATTCTAGAGCTGGGTTTGTGATTCCAGAAGTGGGCTGAGTGGCCGTGTGCTCTGCAACTTGGACTACATGGCCACTACCTGGGTTATTTACTCTTCACCCAAAATGACAAAAGATGGCATAGGTTTGTATGTGCTTATTTATATGTATACCACTTCACTATAGCTGGGAAGACTGGCCTAGTTATCTGTATGCCTGCTTAGTCTACTATCCAGGTTCTAACTATTGATGGGCAACTTCAAGGCTCCTGTTCTCCCTTCATGTCGTCATTTATTGCTAAAATCTTGGACCAGACAGTCCTTCAAACAGAAGACTCAATAGAGGGCTGTCATCTGATAGTCCTGCAAATAGAGGGCTGTCCTCTGTAAAGTAGGACACATGGCTGCCCTAATTGCCCATGGGGGAGACCTTACATGAACATTAGCTTAGGTTTACTCTCATGCATTTATGAGTTGATGCCAATTCATTGACTTTTTAGAGATTAACAGCCCAAACTCAGACACAGAAACAGTAATTACCCCCATGTTAACACATGCAGCACTACAGAAATCCAACCCCTTCAGCATTATTGAGCTAAGAACTTAATTCTGAAGCCCAGAAGAATTAAATAGTACAGCTTTCCCTGGTCTGTACTACCAGACTGCAGGAGAAAAATTTACATGTTGAAATTTCCCTTGTGGTGAGAGGGGGAAAAAAAAACTACCAGCAAAGATTGGGAGGGGTTCAGACCAGGGATATCCATGAAACAGTATTCTTGCAAGGAATTTATTTCTTGGAGAAGAGTTAAGATCTGCAACTCTTCCTACCTGCAGTCTGAGATAATGATATTCAGGCAAATTGTTGTTACTTGATTCTGCCAAATGTATAAATCATCTTGCACTTAGATAGCACAACCCAAGGGCAGAATTCTAGAACCCCTTGCTGCAGTTTAAGATAGTAGGGGTTTGTTTGTTTGTTTGTTTGTTGGCTTGCATGGTCTCAAATGATGGACAGGGTGAGGAACAAATGGTCAGGGGCTCCCAAAGAACGCTGGTGTTTTAAAGTATTAATAGGCAGAAGCAGGTATGGCAAATTTGGTACATGCACAGCACACAGTCTTTATCCCCTGAAATCCAGTCAGTGGAATTCTCTATTGCTGCTTTGACATTGCTGTGGTAAAAATCAAGGCAGTTAAGCTTGGAGCATCATCCTGCTGAACTCAGCAGCTATTTAAATTCTAAGTCTTGTTTCATTTTAATGTAAAACCACAGGGAACAACATGAACATTTTCTATCCCACGGCACAGTCAAGGAGAATAGGCACTGTCAGATGCCGCATACTGTCAGCCTGGAAACCTGCCATTCTGCTGAAGAACGTTTGTGATTTAACCCAGTGATATCTTGCGGGCAGAAGGTCTGAGTGCTTTTCTTAAAAAACAAAAAGTAATTCAGATTTTGAATGACCAATTCAGCAATAACAACTGTTTTGACAACACCGTGTGCCTTTTCTGTTTGCACTTGCTTAGGAAGTAGAAGAGGTAAACAGCCACACACCTAACATCTACCTTTTGCATAATACAGAAGTGATTATGAACTGTTTTTGTTTAGAAGTTGAATTGAGAACTTTAATCAGCTTGTTTTCTGAAAAGACAAATAGGAGTAATTGTCCTTTCAGTAAACAAATTAGTTACAGTTCTCAATTTAATTTCACAACACTATATGGGGCTTAACTAATCACCGCATGTAAACATGTGCTATAAAACCAACAATGGCAGTTCCTTTTTGAAGCAAGCAGCTTCACGAAGGGGCAACAGAGCACAGAAGTGGTTTGTAGCAGGGGCTGCTTAGCCAGTTTTATGCCAACTTCAGTGGTACCTTAGGTTACATGCGCTTCAGGTTAAATAAGCTTCAGGTTACAGATTCCGCTAACCCAGAAATATTACCTCGGGTTAAGAACTTTGCTTCAGGATGAGAACAGAAATCATGCAGGGGTGGTGCAGCGGCAGCAGAAGGCCCCATTAGCTAAAGTGGTGCTTCAGGTTAAGAACAGTTTCAGGTTAAGAACAGACCTCCAGAACGAATTAAGTTCTTAACCCGAATGTCAGGGAACTGACATCTAAAGCGCCGCAGGTGCAAAGGCTCCCTGAGGTTGAGAGAGCAGTAGCAGCGGAAGAGGGAACCAGTAGAGGGCGAGCAAGAACTCCAAGGGAAAGTGAGTCGGAGGGATGGCTCAGAGACGCTTCAAGCAAAACCAGTGGGGAGGTCTCAGGACCTCCTATAGGGACACCCACACCTCGACGGAAACTGTCACGCCGAGAGGCCAGACGACGTGTTTCCGTTAAGGAGCTTTTATGTTGGAAACGTTTCCGAAAGCAGCCACTTTCGGATTCTACTAGTGATTGACGCAGCCATGCTGGAGGGGCTCCGTCACAGGCAGAGGTTTGAAAACCTGATCAAACTCTGAGGGACTTGCATTTTACGCACAAGCAGCTCATCGTCCCATCACAGCAATCCGAAAGTCACCGAAAGCCAGCTTGTGCAGAGAGAAGCATCATGAGCAACCCAGCCGGAACCGGGGGTGCAGGAGCAGCTGGAGGGGGTCCAAGCCTGGAAGAAAGGTACAGAGCGTTGGAGATCCAGTTGGCGCTGCAAACGGCGAGGCTTGAGGAGAGGAGGGCTCAGGATGCAGAAAAGGGAAAGGAGAAAACCACCCCGCTCGCCAGAAAGGTACCAGGATTGGTGCAGAAATTCGGGGGGGATCCCAGGAACTATCATGCCTTTAGAACAGAGATGCAATACGCTCTAAACTTGCAGTTTGATGACTTCCCCGACGAGGAATCGCGAGTGGCGTATGTGATTGGCCATCTCGAATCCGGGGCGAAAGATTGGGTTAGACCCCTGATGGCAGCGAATAATGAGATCTTAAAGGACACGAGGAAGTTTTTTCGTGCCATGGACCTGATGTTTTCCAGCGATATTGAGCAGGGGGTGGTGCGAAGGCAGTTAATGGCTTGCCAGCAAGGAAGCAGATCTGTCCGTGAGTACTGGACTGAATTTACTATGCTGATTCATAAATTGGGGTGGGACCTATCGGCGGAGCCCATCCAAATGCTTTTCGAAGAGGGGCTTTCTTCAACCGTCAAAGATGAGCTTTCCCGGGGGCCCAGGGCGGAGTCTATGGACCAATTAACCAAATCTGCGCTGGCCATAGGAGCGCGCCAGGAGGCAAGGGCTTTGGAAAGGCGGGAAGGGAAAGGAGACCGTTGGAGGGAGTTCCGCATTCCAGACATTCCAGAGCCATCTTTCCCGCCGGCAGAGCCGATGGAAGTTGGAACAGCGCGGGCGCGCGCAGTTTCAAATCCCAGTGAAGGGCGGAAGAAGGAGGGAAAGAGCGCCAAGAGATGTTATCTCTGCCAACAGCCAGGGCACTTTGCCAGAGTCTGCCCACAAAGAAAGGAATGGCAAGGGATGGCAGGAGCTGTTGGGGGAAAGGAAGAGGAAAGCAAGGAGCAAGTAAAAGCCAACGCCTGGCTGCCACCGTCGGGGCACAGCAGCCAGGCCAAAGAGCAATGAAAGTGCCCATGCCAGAACCTCCCAGACCTGCTTTAGTGATAGAGGTGTTACTAGAACTGCCAAACGGACACCCACTAAAGGTCAAGGCGCTTTTGGATTCAGGCAGCTCCTGTAATTTCATGAGTAAGGAGTTTGCAGCTGAGCACCAGATACAGACCATCCCTTTAAGTAACCCCTTGCAGGTGACTACGATTGACGGCAGAGAGCTGTTGGGGGGAGAAGTTAGCCAACAGACTGTCCCGATGATAATGAGAGTGGCAAGGCACACCGAACAGATAGCGTTTAATGTGGCCATCCTGGGAGGAGCGCCCATCATTTTGGGGATGAGCTGGCTGGCGCTACACGATCCGCTAGTGGGCTGGCATCAGAGGGTGGTCTCCTTTGGGTCAGCGCATTGCCTAGAACACTGCAAGGAGGGGAAGGTCTCGGGAGGAGACAGAGTCACCCTAGCGGGGATGGAAGTGATGGGCAAAGGGAAGGTGCCCCCGCAATACGCAGATCTGAGCAACGTATTCAGCGAAAGGGAAGCAGACAAACTGCCACCGCATAGACCCTTTGACTGTCAAATCAACCTACTCCCAGGGGCCCAACTCCCAGTAGGCAAGCTGTACGCCATGTCAGACAGGGAGATGCAGGAGCTGAGGGAGTTCATTGACAAAAACTTGAAGCGAGGTTTCATCAGAGAGTCCCGAGCGGTGGGGGGCAGCCCAGTGTTCTTTGTGGACAAAAAGAACACAGACAAACCGAGACTGGTGTGTGACTTCAGGGCCCTCAATGCAGTGTCGGAGCCCCTGGCTTTCCCTATGCCCCGAATTGACGACATTTTGACCAGAGTAAGGAAGGGAAAGATTTTTACAAAACTGGACCTGCGGGGGGCGTACAATCTGATACGCATAAGGAAGGGAGATGAATGGAAGACCACCATGTTTACCCCTTTGGGAGCCTTTGAATACCTCGTTATGCCCTTCGGTCTACAAGGGGGCTCCGCCTGTTTTCAAGCTTTTATAAACCACGTTCTGGGACCTTTGCTCTACAAGAACTGTGTGGCCTTTTTAGACGACGTGTTGGTGTATTCGGAAGATGAGGAACAGCATGTGAGGGACGTTCGAGAAGTGTTGGGCAGGCTGCAAGCCAACCAGCTGTGGGTGAAACTGGAGAAGTGCCAGTTTCATACCAAGGAGGTGGAATTCCTGGGGTACCGCTTGTCAGACAAGGGATTGGCCATGGATCCAGGCAAGGTTCAAGCGGTACTGGAATGGAAGACACCGAAGACCAAGAAGGACGTGCAAAGATTCTTGGGGTTTGGGAACTTTTATCGGAAGTTCATCAAGAGCTTTGCCCACTTGACGGCGCCCATCACCGACTGCCTCAGCAGCAAGAAGAAATTTGTTTGGACGGTGGAGGCGGATCGAGCCTTTGAAGAACTGAAAAGGGCTTTCGCCTCGGAAGAACAACTTCTGCATGTGGATTTACAAAAACCCATGAGAGTGGAAACAGATGCATCCGACCGGGCTATAGGGGCGGTCCTTCTTCAACCGGGGAGGAGTGCGTCGGAGTGGAGACCGTGTGCATTCTTCTCGCGGAAACTGAATAAGTCCGAGAGGAATTACACGGTGTATGACAGGGAACTACTTGCCATTCACGAAGCATTCCGGAGGTGGAGACATTTATTAATTGGGGCACAACACAACGTGCAAGTGTGCACCGACCACAAAAATTTAGAGTATTGGAGAACAGCTCGAGTGCTCAACCAACGACAAGTGAGATGGGCACAGGAATTCTCCAAATTTAACTTTGAGATTTGTTATGTGCCAGGCCCAGAAAACGTCAGGGCGGATGCGCTCTCACGCAAACCAGAATATTGGGAAGGGGAGGAGGTGATCGAAGAGAGACATGTCATCCCGGAGGACCGCTGGGTGTGTGGGGCGGCGCTGGTGGGGCAACGGGAACTGGTGGAGGAAACGGAAAATGATGAATATGCCCAGGATAAGCTCAGAGGTCTCAGGGGGGAGGGCGAGAGCCCCGGAGGTTTTGAGGAAAGAAATGGGGCATTGTATTACAAAGGGGCACTGTATATACCCGAAGGTGAATTGAGGGGGAGAGTACTCAAGCAGTTGCATGATAGCCCCACGGCGGGACATTTTGGGCAACACAAAACCATGTGGTTGGTTACCAGGGAATTTTGGTGGCCTAAGGTGAGGGAAGATGTAAGGGAGTATGTAAGAGGGTGTGACCAATGTCAGCGAGCCAAAGGGGAAAGAAGGGCGCCGGCAGGGTTATTAGAACCTTTACCCACACCAGAACGGCCTTGGGAAGCGATATCAATAGATTTTATGACGGATCTGCCAAGGTCCAAGGGGAAAACAGCCATCATGGTAGTAGTAGACCTGTTAACTAAGATGGGCCATTTTGTAGCATGCTCACATGCAGTCACAGCGGAAGAAACGGCGAAGTTGTTTGTGGAACATATCTTTAGGTTGCACGGGGCTCCCTCGAGGGTGATCTCAGATCGAGGCAAACAATTTACTTCCAGGTTCTGGAGGAAGCTCATGAGCTTGCTACACGTGGAAGTTAATTTTTCAACTGCCCGGCACCCTGAAACCAACGGGCAGGCGGAAAGGGCAAATGGCATTCTTCAACAATATCTTAGGTGTTATGTCAATGACAGAGAGAACGATTGGGTCGAAAAGTTGGCGTTGGCAGAATTTGCCTACAATAATGTGGAGAATGTGTCCACAGGGATGAGTCCCTTTTTGGCTAATTACGGGTGTCACCCCAGGGCATTTCCAGGGGAAGGAGGGGAGAGATGGAGCGTTCCAGCGGCTGAACATTTTGTAGAAGAGATGGAAGCCATCCATCAGCAACTCCAGCTCAACTTAGAAAGGGCCAAGGCACAATATAAGAAGCAGGCAGACAAGAACAGAAGGGAAGGTGAAACCATAAGGGTGGGGGATCAAGTGTGGTTGTCAACCCAAGGGTTGCCGTTCAAAGGGGGTTGTAAGAAACTGAGGCCCAGAAGATTGGGACCCTTTGAGGTGATTCAGCAGGTCAACCCGGTAGCTTTCAAACTCCGATTACCCAACCACATGAAATTGCACCCAGTGTTCCACAGGTCGTTACTGTCACCATACAGGGGGGGACGTGAAGGGGAGCACGTCAGGGGACCAGCCTTGGAAGAGAGGGAACGCCGCAACCATGTAGCGGAAATCCTCGATTCCAGGTGGAAGGGTAATCAGGTGGAGTATTTGGTGGCGTGGGAAGGGGAACCGGAGTCAGAAAACACCTGGGTAAGTGCAGAGGAAGTCAATGACGAGGTTTTAACAGAAACGTTCCACCAAAGGTTCCCGAGGAAACCTCAGCCTATAGCAAGGTTTAGGAGGGAGTATTTCGGCACCACCGATGAGGAAGAGGAAATGGAAGGGTTCGCGGAGTCGGAGTTGGAAGATGGAGTGGACTCTGATGACGAAGAGTACCTAGAGAGTAGGAACAGCAACAAGTGGAAGGAAGTGTTCGCGACGTCGGAAGATGAGGGAGGTTCTTTCAGGGGTTTTACCTCCTCACCGCCAGTAGGAGAGGAGACGGGAGGGGGTGAAGGGGGCCCTGGAGGGGAGGTGGATGTCAGGGAACTGACATCTAAAGCGCCGCAGGTGCAAAGGCTCCCTGAGGTTGAGAGAGCAGTAGCAGCGGAAGAGGGAACCAGTAGAGGGCGAGCAAGAACTCCAAGGGAAAGTGAGTCGGAGGGATGGCTCAGAGACGCTTCAAGCGAAACCAGTGGGGAGGTCTCAGGACCTCCTATAGGGACACCCACACCTCGACGGAAACTGTCACGCCGAGAGGCCAGACGACGTGTTTCCGTTAAGGAGCTTTTATGTTGGAAACGTTTCCGAAAGCAGCCACTTTCGGATTCTACTAGTGATTGACGCAGCCATGCTGGAGGGGCTCCGTCACAGGCAGAGGTTTGAAAACCTGATCAAACTCTGAGGGACTTGCATTTTACGCACAAGCAGCTCATCGTCCCATCACACCGAAGTACCACTGTATTTCTCTACTAAGATATTGTCTACCCCCAGCATATCTCCCTCCTGTGAGGTTCCAAATACATGTTTGTGAAGGTAAACACATATTTGAATCTCCAAGGTGGCAAATGGCCTTAGCATGGCATTTAAGGAAAGGAGAAGCAGTAGATGGAGAAAGAATTAAGCTTCCCTCCCTGCTAGTTCTTCACTCTAGACGGTCACCTTCTGAAGTAGCTTTCTTTATAAAAGAACAAACAAACCTGCTGGAGGGTCTGTTATAATTTTTATTTTGGACTTCAGAGCATATCGATAATTGGCCACTGTGGATTTCTTTAATAAACACACCACTGTGATGTTTGAGATGGCCACACACAGGAGAACCCACAAAAGTCGAGTCAATGGGCATATAAATCACACAGGCTTGCATAGAGGCATTCCCTCTCCTTAGTTTTGCACATGTGTAGAAATTACGTCATGTTCTCAGAGGAAAGCGAGGGGAAAGAATAGGGTGCCTACTCTGTATCAGGCTAGCTCAAGGCAGAGTCCCCCCCCCCCCCCGCAGAAATTCTTGGCACATTCTTAATACAATCTGAGTAAGCACATTCTCCAGGTAAGGGGAATCAGCAGATTCTGAGGTTCAAATGTCAGGGGTAGGAATGACTAACACAAATGCACATGCACTTGCACACACAAACACAAGCTCACTGCATATACAACACACGTAATGACCACATGCCACACATACAGTCCACACAAACACACATACACACTCACCCACCATGCGCAGAGCACCAACTCACACAGAGCACTGCTGTGAGGAGGAGAGGG
This sequence comes from Podarcis melisellensis, assembly GCF_964234715.1. Lineage (NCBI taxonomy): Eukaryota > Metazoa > Chordata > Lepidosauria > Squamata > Lacertidae > Podarcis > Podarcis melisellensis. Next base: position 37,991,804 of record NC_138528.1, on the reverse strand, counting down.
AATGCTGTCACAGAATGATCAAGCAATGATCTCTGGCGAGCAGCATTTCCTCTCCTCCCTGCCACAGCGCTGCAATGTGGAGGAAAGCCCTTGGCTTACCTGCAAAGTCACCTCTTCTTCCTTTGGCACAACACTATTTCTAGATGGCGTTAGCAAGCTGGGAATGTGAAAGAGTGTTCCATCCTGTTTTCCGCACACTAAGACCTTCTAGCAATATGGGAGAAGCGGTGCCTTTCCAAATAACTCTGGGCAAGAGGGAGATCACTCAGTTTGCATGATGCACCCATCACCATGATGATTTGCACCCATTTGACCCATCTGGGTGTGAGATGGCAGGAAAAGAGTATCTTTAGCAAAGTGTGCTGGGGAGAAGAAACAAGAACAAAATAGACAGGGCAGGGCAGGATGGCTGAAGGCAGGCTGTGAGAGATGCCTTGGACTCCAGCGCTGCACTGCTGTGGGGAACAAGACCCTCCTGAGATGACCATGCTGTAAGTTCTGGACTCTCTTCATCTAAATTCGGGGGTAGATATGTGAATAAATCATATTTCTTAAAGCTATGACAGCCACATCTCCAATTCTCCAAAGGAGCACAGACCCTGGGTGAGGGCCAAGACCCCTTCAGCAAGGATTGGGGTGGCCTGTAACACTCTGTTCCTACTTCCCTAGTTTAGGGACCCGTGTCCTGCAAATACTGGGGAGGAGGTTTGCAAATGTCCCTGGTAAGCCTGCGCCATCCCTCATAAAGACTGCATTCATCCCTATACCATTATTCTTACACTTTACAAGAGAAATATCAATGCTATCTATCGATTTTTGTATTCCTTTAAGGCTTTTTTTAATGTTATTGAATTCAGCAGTGTGGCAGCCAGAAGTAAACTAGGCCAAAATGATGTCCTTAAAGTGTGTTGTCAAAATTCAGATCCCCGAGAGAGTAATTTGACTTCAAGGGCAGGAGGATGTTAGTTGAATTGTACCAGGAGTTAAAAACAAGGTGTAGAACACCTAGCTATAGATCTGCCTTACAAGGAAAAGAGAGAGAAATTTTATGCACATGCCATGATGTTTACATAGTGGCATTTGACTCCCCCACCCCACCCTGTGGTTTTGTGTTGTTGTTTTTTTGCTGACAGAAATGCATGTGTTAGATGTGCATCCAATATGGATTTCTAGGCAGAGAACTACAGTCAACACGCCAAGGTGAGTAAAGATTGGCTGCAACTTTGTTAAGTAACAACGATCATTGCGAAACTTTCAACAGCTAAAAGGGCAGACACACATGTGATCTAGCAACTAATTCATCTGCCTGGTGAAACATGAGGAGAATAGCACAAGAGAGCAGAAAACACTGTCCAGTGCCTCCTCCTCCTTGCCATTGCCCAGGTGGTTTGGATCCAAGTGTGGCGCATGGTTGCAAATGTGTCCCCAAACTCTATAACTCTCATGGTGTTTCCCAGGATGCATGGGTGTTTTATGGTGTGTTCTAACCTATTTACCTCACTAAGTTCAGAACCGAGGGTCTTGTCACATGTATGAAGGTTCATGACTATACAGTGGTACCTCGGGTTACATATGCTTCAGGTTACAGACTCTGCTAACCCAGAAATAGTGCTTCAGGTTAAGAACTTTGCTTCAGGATGAGAACAGAAATCATGCTTCGGCGGGGCGGCGGCAGCAGGAGGCCCCATTAGCTAAAGTTGTGCTTCAGGTTAAGAACAGTTTCAAGTTAAATACAGACCTCCGGAACGAATTAAGTACTTAACCCGAGGTACCACTGTGTATCTCAATGTTCTGTTTGTTTTTTAAAGCAGGCACAGACGGCTCTGATTCTTTTATTGGTGCAAGTGGAATTGGGAGAGTGAGTGTAGCTATTTTCCCCTGTAATATCTCGGCCCCAACTTACTACCAGCTGTAGGAGGCAAGGGGAGATAATACAGGTTACAGCATCTGTTTTAAAGTTTCAAGTAATATTTTACAAAAGTATAGAAAGCTCAAGAAGTCTTGTATTATGTGTGATTTGACAATGCCCCTGCCCACAAACCTCCCTACATTTTAAAGTATCATTTATACTCATCACTTTTGTTTGAATACCTATTTGGACATATGGACTGCTGATATTAATCTATACATTTAAATCAGAATTGGTGGAATATTTTTATTGTTAATGACATCTGGAAATTTCTTTACATTATTTTTGGAAAAAATCTTTTAAAAAATACCTTCTTATAACAGGTGTTAGAGATGCATTGTATAAATGTTTCAGTTATTTCTGAATTGCATTTTTATGCTGTTCACTTCCATGGGTCCCCATGACAGGAGAGCAGGAAGGAAATGCAAACAATAATAAATTATGCTCATAGCCTCTAACATTTCCCCGATGACAATAGGGATGCCCCATTACATAATGATAATTTTACTATTTATACCCCACACATCTTGCTGGGTTGCCACAGCCACTCTGGGCAGCTTCTAACATATATATAAAAAATAATAAAACATTAAACTTTAAAAAGACTTCCCTATACAGAATTGCCTTCAGATGGTTTGGGGGGGGGGGTGTCAAATAACCCATACCCTCCAACATTTCTCCAGTGAAAATAGGGACTTCCTAAGGAAAAGCGGGAGATTCTGGGATCAAATTAGAAACGGCTTCTCTAAATCAGGGATGTCACTGGAAAATAGGGACACTGTCAGGGGTTTTTGCCTAACTTGTGGCAATTATCACAACTTGTCAGTGGATAAGGCATTGGGTTGGATCCTTAGTCCAGACCAAGGGTGGGAGTTGGGGGATCCCCCACCAAAGGAATGGGTTACCCCATTAAAGGGGTCCGCAGGCAATGCTTCCCCCCAGGTGGCAATTGTGCAGGGGTTGCCTCAATGCATGCCATAACTCATGATCGACTCTACCACAGCAATCAGCCGACAGACGGGCCTGCTGATTCAGGGTAAATACCCCATGCCTACGCCCAAACCTACTGACATCTGCAATCAATAAAGTTGTGGCCTGTTTACATCCAAGATGATTGTCCTGTGTTTACTGCATCTCTCAAACCCTGGTCTTGTCAATGGCGGGCTCATTGCACCTGGGCCCACAAGGCAGTTTGTCCTATGCTAGATGGAAACATAAATAAATGTATGTCAAGAACTGGACACAGCCTGGGGTGCTTGTAGGGAGGAACAGAGTTTTACTGAGACCTGTGCAGCTCCCTGGATTTCTTTAAATTAAATTAAATTCATTTTTACACACTAATATTCCCCCCCCCCTTGGTCCCTGAGGCAGCTCACAAAACAAAACATACCAACAATATTGGTTAGAACAAAACAGACAAACAGCAATGACATAAGGCTATCAGTCTGCAGTCATCTTATCAACTGCCCTGTCTGTCCACTCATTCTGAAGCTGGGATTTATTTATTTTTTGCAGAAGACACTTTCCCGCATCTTTAGCTTGTTTCTCTAAATAAAAAGTTCATAAAATACAGCAGAAGGGGTACCCAAGGAAGATTTCAGAACCACCACCTTTCCTTGTGTTTTACGTCTCTTAAAGACTGCAGGCCTATGGGAAACCTACTTTATTTATTGTATAAATAAATAAGCCAGTGTGGTGCAGTGGTTAAGAGCGGTAGACTTGTAATCTGGTGAAGCAGGTTCGTGTCTTCGCTCCTCCACATGCAGCTGCTGGGTGACCTTGGGCCAGTCACACTTCTTTGAAGTCTCTCAGCCTCACTCACCTCACAGGGTGTTTGTTGTGGGGGAGGAAGGGAAAGGAAATTGTTAGCCGCTTTGAGATTCCTTTGGGTAGTGATAAAGCGGGATATCAAATCCAATTTATTTATTTTTTATTTATTATTCTGTGGACAGAGTATCTTTAGATATTTTATAAGCAAAATACTTAAAACTATTTTATTGTAATGTAAATAATAACAAGGGAGAAAGCTATGTGAATGAAATCTAGATTGAATACTGTAGCATTTAATCAGAAAGGAGAGAGAGAGAGAGAGAGGGGGGGGGGAGGGAGGGAGGGAGGGAGGGAGGGAGAAGTAATATATAAAACCCAGATTCAGCTTAGCAGGTGGTCCATAGAAACAAGAGGGCAGCATAAGCTTCTTAGCAGCTCCAGATTATAAAGTAACATTTTTTGAAAGAAAGGAAGAAAATTGCTGATTCAGAACAGAAAGAGATGTGAATCTTTGTCTGTAAAATGGCCTTATGAGATATTCCAGTGCTTACACATAAGGACTCTTAAAAATCTGTTTTCAAACCAGATGGATGTGCAATTCAAATGATCAGTCTTATCCTGATCATACAGTACTGCTGTTGATAGTATTTTAACTATTGTCTTCAAAGACAGCAATGGCTCCCCCTCCCGCCCTCTCTCCCTCCCTCTCTCTTTCTCAGTACAGCTAAATATAGATCACCTGAGATGACTCAGTTTAAGCAGCATCACAACCAAAGTGATACAGTGGAACATGCACTCTGGTTGCAATGCAAAGAACCAATGGCAGTAAGGAAAAGAACAATGCTTCTAGTTTTAAGCATCTTTAATCACTGCAATTTTTCATGCCATGGCCCTGATTACTGCTAAACGCTTGTACAGGACTGCAGTGCCAAATGATGTTTCATGAAAATGAAGGAACTTCATCGCAAAGGCTGCCAATCGGCCACCACCATGCATACTCAGAAGTAAATCCAGTTTACTTCAGGGTGACCTACTCCTGTGTAAGTGAGCATAAGAATTCATTCACTGAGTGGTAGAATTTCTACAGCATGGGACTCGTGGCACAGAAGTGACGTTCATTTCAAAACAAAGAAGCAATATGCTTGCTAATCCATTCTGAAGCAAAATGGGTTTCTATTTACCCTGAGATTGGGGCAAAACAACGCTATGCACATGATACAAAGCTGCATTCAAATTCAGGAGCGGATTGCGTGGTTTCTTTCAGTATGGTTCATGCTGACAACAGTGAAAATATGATTTTTGGGGGGTGGGCCGGCATTGGTTTTGTTTGTAATTACATTATGCATTTTTGTGTTTTTATATCATAAACCACCCTGTGATTCACAGATGAGAGGCAGTATAGAAATTTAATAAAGCCATAAATAAGTATAATTGCTGATCCAACCTTCTCTACCCAACTAGATGACATTTAATGTATCCTGCAGTGACATATGTTTATATGGTCTATATCCTTTCCTGGGCATATTATAGAACATGAAGGGGATACCTGACAAATGTGATCCTGAAGTGAGTTAGGAGGGAGATATTTGATAAGCACTTTGATTCAACTTCACTGCCACCTCCCCCCACAAAAAAACACACCCCTTTCTTTTTATAGGGTAGGGTAGGGGGCATGAAGGATGAATTCATGGAATCAAGAGGGTAGTGGGCTGAAAAAGTTTGGAAACCACTGATTTAGGGCTTTATGGACTATTGTGAGCACCTTGCTTGGAAGCAAATTGGCAACCAATGCAACTGTTTAAAAATGGGATTGGCTAAGAATTTAAGGATCTTATTTTTTCCAGTCTTAAGTTGAGTTCTCCATATTACTGCAGCAATTTGCGATTTTTTTCTTTAAAAACGCTCGTGAAAATCCACCAGCCTTGTAGTGCAAATTTTTCCGAATAAACTCATTTTTGTAGGTAGTTTTGACTGATATACACATTTTTTTGCAAGCAATTTTCCCTAACATGAAACATTTTTGTATATTACTTCCTCTAATATATTCATTTTTTATGCACACTTTCCCCGAGACACTGCGATCTACTTTCAACTCACGAGACACTGCGATCTACTTTCAAGATTAAAATCTAGCTGTGATCTACCCCTGCTCCCTCTTCGGAGGGAGGGAGGAACACAAACAGCCACTAACCTTAAGATTGCTGGCCTGGCCAGGTAATAGACTCCATTTCTAAACTCCAGCTTCCATTCTGCAACAATAGAGGCTGGCGCAGGGAGAGGGGCCAGGGCTGGAAAAGGGGCTAGTGATCAACTGCGATCTACCAAAGCCTTCCAGGGATCAACCAGTAGATCGTGATCGACGTGTTGGACATCCCTGCCCTAATAAATGCCTTTTTGTAAACATTGTTTGGTTGCAGACCTGCTGTCAGAGACCAGGCTGAGGAGTACTGCTCTGATGAGGAATGGTGGGAGCCTCCCCCTCCTCCTGCTCCTGACAAGGATCCTGAAGCTGCCCAGGAGCAGTATAGATTTGGAACAGTGGTTTGCAGAGGGGCATAGTTCTGAAGACAAAAGTTGGGAAGAACTGGGGGGTGAACAGCAAAGTGAAGAAAAACAGGAAGAGAGAGAGCTAACAGACTCTCTCTCCCTGGAAAGTATTCAGCCTATCAGTCCAAGGTCACGTAGAGCAGATAAGGGGACTACACAAAAAGCAGGGTGGTTGTGAGACCAGGTTGCAAGACGGTAGTGACTGGGGGGTAGTGGGGAAGTGAGTGGAATTCTTAATTGGGAACACCTTAATTCCAATAATAGCTGCTTTGTTCTTTTGCTGTGATCATTAAAGACTCTTTAAATGGTAAGGGACTCTTTTCACTTTGTCCTGTGGCCAAAAAAAGGGGAGAGGAGCCAAGTCCCAGGAGCCTGATACCTGCATTGCAAAATTCAGATAAACATGAATTCTGAAGAATGGTGGTGTGTCAGCCTGCATATTGTTTTGAAAAGTATGAATTGGGCAGGTTTGCCTCTCAATGTGAACCGACTCATATTTCTCCCCCATCCTTAGCCTAGAGTGCCTGCTGAGCTATTCTGAGTTAGTATCAGAGGCCATGAGACAAAATTGGACTTAATTAGGCGTGATGAATATCCAAACTCTGCTACCTTGCAAAGGATGTATCAGAGCAAGAGAGCTGCAGTGAGATGATTCTCTCATTATTTTCTTACCTCTTGGCCCTTGTTGCTTTGCATTGGCAAGTATGCTGAGAGGATGGATCACCTGTGAACTGACAATAACATTTCCCAATGGGGTTAGTCATAAGGAGTTATATCTAAGGTAACATCTCCCAAACTAATTGAGAGAAGATCTGCAGTATGCCATGTTCTCTTGCACTGCAAAAATAGACAAGCCCCGGTGGAAAGAGCCTCCTGCTCCAATATATATACATGTCCCCACAGCTGAGGCTGAAAGGAAAATCTCCTGTCACATTTATGCATGTTAATTTATGAGAAGAAATGTTACTGGTACTAGTGCGATCTACTCGGTGGTGGAAGGAAGGTGCCAGGCAATTAAAATATAACGACAATCAGGCATTTGTCTTTGCTCTTCATACCCAGAATGTACAATGTGTCGTGTTCAGGACCGTCTTTATCATATGCACCGCCGGGGTGCAAAGATCCACCCAGTGCCCCCAAATTTAGTTAATTTCGCATGCACGTGCCGTGAGAATGACAAGCACCATGGTTGAGTCTGACAAACGCTGCCGTTGTGAATGATAAGCGGCACCACTGGCGTTGTGCGTCTTTGGTAAATGGGCGCACAAAGTCAAAAGTCCTTTAGTGAAACAGTAGGTATACATTTCGGTAATACCTAGGTACAGTGGTACCTCGGGTTACATAGGCTTCAGGTTACATACGCTTCAGGTTACAGACTCCGCTAACCCAGAAATAGTACCTTGGGTTAAGAACTTTGCTTCAGGATGAGAACAGAAATTGTGCTCCGGTGGCACGGCGGCAGCAGGAGGCCCCATTAGCTAAAGTGGTGCTTCAGGTTAAGAACAGTTTCAGATTAAGAACGGACCTCTGGAACGAATTAAGTACTTAACCCGAGGTACCATTGTATATATGTGTTTTGTTTTTCTAGCTTGATTAAAATTATTTATTATTTCATAGCAGGTTGATAGTTAAGAGCTCAGGCGGTTTCAGTGGCGGGCGCCTGGCGCCCCTCAGAATTCAGCGCCTGGGTGTCCCACAACCCTTGGACTCCCGGGTAAAGATGGCCCTGGTTGTGTTTAGTATTTCAGACAGTGGAGCTCTGGAAGGTAAAATATGGCTTATAAGGAAGGATGAATGAATTCAGGTGGGATCGAGTTGAGCTTAATTTGTTAGTGACAATGGAGGAGAGCACCTTTGGGGGTGAAGTAAATAAGGGGCCCCAAGCGAGGACCAAGCTTGTAAGAACAGGATTGTCTGACTGAACTGCATAGAGTCCCAGTTACAATTCTATTTCTAATGCATATGGGAATCCATAATGCATAATGAAATAGTGTCACCCCAAAGCAGAAAATTCAACTGAATCATTTCTCTAAACACTTTCAAGATACAGATTATAAAGTTACAGGGAGATTTCCCCAGTGATTAGTAAGCAGAAACAGGCCCACAAGATGAATTGCTGCCCTGACATTATTTGTTTGTGCTGTAGTTACAGAAAGCTACGGTAGCAGCGCAGGAGGCTGCAGATCTTGGCTCAATATCTTGCTAAGTGGTTTGCTGTTACATCAGCAGAGTTAAAGGAAGGAAGCTTTCTCTCTCTTTTTTCCTCCTTAAAAAAAATATTAAAGAAATGTGTAACTTTAGTCCAGGGATGGTAACTTCACTTCACAGAGAGCAAATGGAAAGCTTATTCATCTCTTCCCTTTTCTGAATGCTGAGTCTTCTAGGAAGGAGCAGGAAACCAAGCTATTCACCTTCTTTTGTTTAAAGGATTAGCTTCTGCAGCAGAATGTCAGCAGTTTTCTGCCCTAGCTGACAAAATCCAGCTAGTGCTAAGCAAAAAAAAATATAAAAAATATTGGGCAGCTAAGATTTCTGTCTCTGTTTTAGCAAAGCTTATGATACAACCCTGTTTTTATGTGCTTAACTTTTAAGGTATTTTCTTTTAAATGAGAAATGTTCTCATTAATGACTTCAAAAATATTTTTTTTGCCCATTGAGATCACAGTGTCCTCATTTGAATTAACTAATTAAAATTTATCTGAATTTTGGTTGAGCTTTGAGGATTGTAGCCAAAGCCATACAATAATTAAACTGGATTCATACATGCTTCCTGACAACTAGACAGACACAATTTGTACCTGCAACAAATTGTTTCAATGTATCCATTATGCTTTGGCCAGGGATTCCAGCCATGCCCTCTCTCAAGATTCTGTAAGGGTGAGGAACTCAAGTATGGCATTCCACACATTCTATATTTTTCTTTTTCCATTGGAATTCAATATTTTGTGGTTATTGAACATGCCACTAGGCAGTTTCCAGATGTTTCCTTTCTTCTTCTTCTTCTTCTTCTTCTTCTTCTTCTTCTTCTTCTTCTTCTTCTTCTTCTTCTTCTTCTTCTTCTTCTTCTTCTTCTTCCTCCTAACACTTTTCATTTATTTTTTTAAAATAGTTTGTACTTTCACAAACTCCAATTTCCCTTGAGGATTCTGAGACCACTGTCTTGTTTCTTAGTGGCCTCATTTTAGCATCAATCCTGTCAGCACTTGCCACTTGCATCCAGTATAATAGAGAGTAATGAACTCGCAGGAAGGTTCCAAGCCTTTCTTTACCCTGAGTTTGAATATTTAGATACGCACTACCAAAGCCTAAGAGTCTGGAATTGCAGTCCACTGATTTCAATGGGAGCGTTTTAGGCATGTATATATGTATTTATCTAAATCCTTTTTAAAAATCTTGCTCTTACTCCCTTAGGCGGACAGAGCGATGTACAAAAACAAATGGAGAAGTAAAATGTAATAGACAATACAAACAATAATTTAACTATGCTTCTGAAATTAATGGGACTTAAACGTTCCTAATTTTGCAGTCATTGTTCCCCACATGTTTTTATTTTCTGTCAGAAGAGTAAACGCATTGTTTCCCCTTCTAAAAACAGATCAGTGTGTCAGCACAACCTTGATCCCTGTGTGGCTCAGCTGTGGCTATGACGTGCTCAGAAACTTCACTGTTGGAATACAGCTGGTGTTAAGGATCATACTGACAGAAACACATGTGTAGCCACCAGTGCTTTAACCTCCTAATTAGAAGTTAGGGGAGGGCAGGCGCTGATGTGATATGAAGTCTTCTTGGAATTATATCTTCAGCTTGGGTGTAGATATGAGGGGCATGCATGGACCTGCTCTGTGCAATGTTACTTGCACAAGTCACCAATAACTTTGGAAATATTGTATAGATCAGTGCCCTTGTTCCTATTTGTTTGCCGCCTTTTCTTCCAGTTCCTTCACCTTCATTCTGAGTGATTAATGAGACATGTGCATTGTTGAAACGGCCTTCCAGGATAGTTAGGCAATTTGGTGCCATGCACATTCATATAAACAGATGGCAAGAAGAAGAAAGCAGATAGCAGGAGGTGAGGTCTTGATTGATCACCTAGGAAGAATCCAGTGAAAAGTCCGCCACCATATCCAGATTGCCTTTTTCTTTCCAACTGAACAGAGAGTGTGAACAAGGCTTTGGGCTACTCTCGTGTTTGGGTTTCATTTACCCTTGTCAGAAGATCAAGGACTCCTGAGCTTGGCAATTTCCATGATGCCTTGGAGAGACTACACGTGTCTGGGGAATATCAAAGGCCTATGTACAACCTACACCCCCCGAAATCTGAAAAGAATCTTTGCTGTTCCCACCTCAGAAAAGTGATATGGGCTTTTGGGTAAGAAGGTACACAAGTTATAGGTGTAGAGGCCTTAAGCCCTCATGTATTTTGAAGTGATTCCATTAGTGGATGAAGCCATCATAATGATGATGATGATGATAGATTGTCAGGTGTCCAGCAGATATCCATGGGGTAGATGTTAGCTTAATTTGGAATCTGATGGAATATGGAAAAAGTCCACCCATTTTATAGGTCTGTGAAACTTTCCCTTTAACCCAGGTTAAATGACAGGAATTCTTCATTTGTTTAGCAACCAGTCAAATACAGGTTGAGCCACATCTAGTTTAGGGTTGTTGTTGCTTAAAAAAAAAACAGGCCCAAAGAAGGGTAAACCCAACCCTTGGACCCATAGTTTTGAGAAATGCAGATCTGAGGCCCTGTGCATCAAACTAGATTTTAGAGGTCCTAATACACCAACAGCCAATTGTGTGGTAAAATCTAGAATATACTGATGTGTCCTAGACTATTCTAATATATCATATGGTATGAATGAACCTTTAGAAGTTCATTTAGACTAGCTTTCGCTTGTAACATTTTTTTAAAGGAAATATTACTATGACAGACGACAGATGTAACTTCCACCAATGCTTCCCACCCCCACACCTTGTCTAGGCCATCTTTAAGGGGTTTCCTCTTTGGACTTCATGCCAGCTGCTCATGGAACAACATTTCGCACCATGCCATGTCAGTCACGAGACTAAAGAAGATAGAAGAACTGGGCGGCCAGCCAATCAGCTGTCACCACAGTTGGCCTGGCAACTGCATGGCGAGTGGAGAAGTAAGGAAGGCAGCTTGACTTTCTCCTCCTCCCCCTGCTAATCATTCACTTTAAATTAGAACGGTAACAAAAACAATATGTGGCAGCTCTTTATGTACCCAAGTACTAAAAGGTAAGCTTGTGCTGTGACACTTTTTGTTGACGCTGCTCATTTTGTAGTGTATTTGTGCCTTTATTTATTGAATACAGCGGTACCTTGGGTTAAGTACTTAATTTGTTCCGGAGGCCCATTCTTAACCTGAAACTGTTCTTAACCTGAAGCACCACTTTAGCTAATGGGGCCTCCTGCTGCCGCTGCGCCGCCGGAGCACGATTTCTGTTCTCATCCTGAAGCAAAATTTTTAACCCGAGGTACTATTTCTGGGTTGGCGGAGTCTGTAACCTGAAGCGTATGTAACATGAGGTACCACTGTATCTTCTTGGTGTCTGTCATCTTTTAAATGGGAAGCTTTCAGATAGCCATAATAATAACTGTGCCTCATAGGCATTTGGTGAAGGTGAAACCCTTCAAAGTGCTTAGCTGTTGGCATTATAAATGTTAAACATGAAGTTTGCGAGGAAGATTTACACAGTATGTGGAAACTTCAGGTCAATCTGTCTATCCAGAATTGGTATACATATTCCAGTAATAGTCCATATGGAGCATCAATGCAACTTATCAGGATGCGACGGAGGAAGGGCAGGACATTTCTGAGGCTGGGGCTGCATGGGCACAGCAATAGGAATGCCACTGGTGTGCCCACAGTGCCCAGACCCCACTGAAACCCCAACCCCAGCCCTGTCCAGCTAAGCTGCAGTGATGAGGCGATGGAAGGCGACTCTGCCTCAACACACAGGCTGCTACTAGTATATTCCCTGCCTGTATTCTTTGCCCATTTTCCTTCCTATTTTAGATTTTGTGATTTTGTTGTGTTCACGCAAGACCTTGGGAACTGTTTGGACTTATTTGCTGATGGAAGAAAGTTGTTGCATGAACTGGATGGAAGCATAGGATGGCTGCTTGCAGTATAATCAGGTGCAGCTTTCCCTAACATGGTGGCTTCCATTTCCTAATACAGTCGTACCTTGGATCCCAAACGCCTTGCAAGTCGAATGTTTTGACTCCTGAACACCACAAACCCAGAAGTGAGTGTTCTGGTTTGTAAACGTTCTTTGGAACCTGAACATCTGACGGGGCTTCTGTGGCTTCAGATTAGCTGTAGGAGCTTCCTGCAGCCAATCAGAAGCCACGCTTTGGTTTCTGAACATTTTGGAAGTCGAATGGACTTCTGGAACAGTTTGTGTTCAACTTCCAAGGTACAACTGGAATCTGTAACATAGAACTGACTTTTTTTTGGCGTTGCCATGTCTTCTTTAATTCTCAATTTCTTTCTACATATAAACTTAAATTTATTTCATCTTCAAACCAAGCTTTCTTTAATGTTTCTCCTGTGGGAGCACTTGTGATGATGAAGAACATTATTTGTCATGAGCTGGAATGAATGCCAGGCACAGTCTCAGGTAAATATGAAAAACGACACCTTTGAACCATCTGTGTTATTTATATCGGTTCTATGTTGGAATATTGCTAAGATAGGTCCTCTCTCAACTCTCATTTATGCTGTCAGATAGGGTCAAACTGATGTAGAAGCAGTAATTAGATAGAACTTTGTGCATAGTTATGCAGGAATCCTAAAATCACATACACATGCAAGCTCAAAGATGGCCTTTATGTATACCAAAGCTTTGCATAGCAGCCTTAAAGTATTTTCATTATGCCAAGTGGAGCAGAACTGTGAAACTCTAAATTACTGGGTGACAAAACAGGCACAATTGTGGCAACAAATTTTCAGCTGGACCACCCAAATGGATCTTAAGATGCCATGCTGCTAGACCAGAACCCCACAACCCCATCCTGGCCCCATTGTATGCTGTGCAGTGGCAATCATTTGTCACAACGTCTATAGTTATAGCAGGAAAGGGCTGGAGTTCAGTGGTAGAAAACATCCAGTGCCTACAGAAGGTGCAAGGTTCAATCTCTGGTCTCTCCAGGTAGGAATAAAAAAAGATTTCCATCTGAAACTCTGGAGAGCTGTTGCTTATTGATGTAGATATTTCTGAACTCGATGGCGTAAAGCAATGCCCTATGGTCCAGCATTAAGCCTAGACTGATGGAAAGGTTCAAGGACATTCCCAGGACTCTTAGGGTTGGGGAACCTGTTGCTGGGCTCCATTTTCCCTTCCCCCTGACCATTAGACATGCTGGGTGGAGCAAATGGGAGTTGGAGCTGAAGTTCAAAACTTATGGAAAATTAGAGGGTCTCCACTCCTGCCTTAACCCAGTGTTGGAACCCTCCAATGTATTCATGTTTGGAAGTAAGTAGTATTTGTTTTAGTAGTGCTTACCTTTCTAAGTTTATGATTGTATCCATAAACTCACTCCTATCTGCTACAACTGTGGGGTGCAACGGGGAGAAGGGAGGAGAAAACCAGAGTGTGCAACCAGACCACTGACCTATCAGTTTTCAGAAATTTAATTTCAGAAGTGTTTACAGTCGAGGGGTAGCTGGCCAGGCATGTATACAGTTTACAGGCACTCATTTCATTATTTCTCCTTGAAAAATATATTCTCCTTTTCTACAACAAAATGGCACTTATTGCTAAATAAGTCCTAATGCATTTCTAATTGTCACAGATAACTCCTACGCAGAAGAGAACACTCATAGACTAAGCAATTTGGTTTCTTGGTTTTTTAAAAGATATTTGCGAAGTACATTGCTGGTACTTCCAAAACCAATTCATTTGTTTTCTATCTGGACAATGTAATACTGCTGCATGTCAAAGACTTCTGCATATCCTGTGAAGGATGGAGATCAGGAGGGGTGTCCTACCTTGGACAGAATTAGCAAGGAAATGGCGGCTGGCAGGGACAGGGGTAAAGAGACAGAGAATGGTAAATGCTAGATGAACCCGGAATATTAGATGCTGTGCTTTGGACTAATCATTTGGGACATGTCAAGTTGATCAATTCAGATTACATCTAGCTCTTAAACATGAGTTGGTCCCTCTAGCGGTGCTGTCAGACTAATAGCAATGCTAAGAAAGATGTCTTCTCTTCAGAGATGAAGCAAGCAATATCCAGGCAGAGCAGAACTTTTTGCCCCTCCTTCCTTCATGACGCTGAATTCCATTCTCAGCTCCTTTAGCAGGATTAACCCTTAGCTTACTAAGGAAGAGATACGGTGCGCAGTGCTTGGGCTTTTCTTCTGCTCAGTATTAATTTCCTCCATAAAGTATTTTTTTCTAAACAGAGTCAAACCATACTGCTGAGTATCAACAGGGTTGCCATTTGGCTATTTTTGAGTGATGCAGCATTGCCTCATGACTTTCTAAGGAGCTTATATTTGGCATCAAGAAATGGGCAATTGAAAGTGCAGCACAATTCTAGATGTGTCTTTCCAGGGGTATGAGATGACTCTCAGGGTCCCTTCCAGCTCTTCAATTCTATGACTCTATGATTTCAGTGAAGGTTGCAAACTAACTCGAAGAAATAAAATTTTACCCAGCTCTTTGTTGAGGAGATTGCGGTGGTATACACTCCCTTGAAGCAGACTTGTGAGGAGAGAAAATGGCTGATTTTATCACACAAGACAACTCCCTCAACTCCCTCACAAGTATCTCAGCCTTTAAACTGGAGCCTTATGCTAGACCTTCACAACAACAAAGGTATGTTCACAGGTGCATCTGCTACTTAGAAGTTTTGAATCCAGATCTCTCCCCCCCTTTGTGAGTTTCTATGACATCTTGATTGAAATTTGGAAGTTCAGCCAGATGTTACGGTGGGCAGGAGGCATATCTGGCTCATATATGGGATGTTTTTCTACTTTACACACCACATACTTATGTTTTACATCGGTGTCTTCCTTTGTTAAACATATTGGTACAAACAGTTTGTTATTATGAGGTCACACAGTTGTCTTGTTTTATCAGAACACAACACAGCTGTTTTACTATGTTCACAAATGTTACCACAATGCCCACAACTGCCTTTTCCTTTAAATTTGATATTTGGCTTTGAAATAACACACATAATCTAGATAAGGTTCTTACAAATGATTGTTATCGACTGCTTTGGGGGAGTATCCAGTTATTATTTATTTTATGCAATTTTCTTACACGCTTTCCCACAATTGTTTCCCTAAATGTGTGCAAAGAAAAGGTCACAAGTGCACCTTAATCTGCTTATCTTCCTCTCCCCTATCTTCATAGCCCTGACACACTCAATCCAAGCACTGTCTATCTGGCTTTACATTTAAAGTAACTACCTCAAAATAGAAAGAACCCTCCAATGTCTGAGGGCATTAATCATACATCGCTGCTGGCATCCATTCCATTGCAAAAGGATGGCCCTGTCTCTGATCTTTGCTTTCATTACAAGAACTTCTGGGCTGTAGATGTTCCTTGTCTATCTTGAACAATTTCTAAACATATCCTCCTACATAACTGCTAGCTATAAGCTATGGGCATGATCCAGCTGAAGTCAAGCACTTTTTGGTCTCATTGGAGAGGTTCAGTTACTTGGTTAACTTATGTTAACCATACAGGGGAAGGTTGTAGCTCAGTTGTGGAGCATCACCTACAGTATGCATGCAGAAGGTCCCAGGTTCATTCCCTGCCATTTCCAAGTAGGTTTGGGAGAGACCTCTGTCTATAATACCAGAAGGTCATTGTCAGTCCATGTGGACAATACTGAGGTAGATGGACTATGGGTCTAAGGCAGTTTTCTGTGTCTCTGTTGAACACAGTGTGATTTTAAAGTGCCTAATTTTGACTTAGTCATGCTCCATGATTCTAAGAAGGTGGGACTGAAAGGCACTGCTTATGGTACATTTTAAACTCAATTAGAGTTCAAAGTGAGAAGCATTGCCTCAGCAAAGGGTGGAACATGGGTACACAAAAACTGCTCATGATAAAGGTAAAGGACCTCTGGATGGTTAAGTCCAGTTAAAGGCAACTATGGGGCTGTGGTGCTCATCTCGCTTTTCAGATTGAGGGAGCTGACGTTTGTCCTCAGACAGTTTTCCAGGTCATGTGGCCAGCATGACTAAACTGCTTCTGGCACAACGGGACATCGTGACGGAAACTAGAGTGCACGGAAACACCATTTACCTTCCTGCCACAGTGGTATCCATTTCTCTACTTGCACTAGTGTGCTTTTGAACTGCTAGGTTGGCAGAAGCTGGGACACAGCATTGGGAGCTCACCCCGTTGCATGGATTCGAACCGCCGACCTTCCGATCGGCAAGCCCAAGAGGCTCAGTGGTTTAGACCACAGCGCCACCCGCTCCGTGCTCGTGACAAAGAGGGCCAAGTGTACAATAGTGATGAAACATGTTGTACCTTAAAAGAGCACTGGTGAAATGTGCATATTTCAGACATAGGAGACACCAACACAAAGAATTTGGGGACGTATCAGCATCTGGAAAGCAACGGAAGTGGCATTTATGCATATAAATGGGTGTTTTCAGCTCCAAAAGCATTTCTCCCTCACATCTGAAAAATGTCCTCCATAAAGTCAGGGGTCATTCTGGAATGGCACCCTGCCAAGTGCAAGGGTCTGGCTCTGGAAGGGAATATTGCTTTCTGCATCTTTTGCACAGGTGGAGGGAGGGATCCTGCCTTATTTTTAAAGTTCCTAAAAATAGTTAAGTGTTGTAGAATAATAAGTAAAAACCAAATGGTCCTCCCTGCAGTCTCTGCATGCCAATAACACCAGTGTGACAGGCACAGCGTGAGTTACAATCTTAAGATTCATTACAGGGCTCCTTTTCATCAGGCACCAAACTGGAGTAGTGTGTTGCAGAAAGCTTAGTGTGTGTGCAGCCACTAGACATTTGCTCCCGCTGCTTAAAATAGAACGTCTAACTGCGATGGATTAATCTTCCTTTGGCTCTGGTTTTGCTTAGATTACTGTAGCTGCTACTGTCTGAAATACCGCTGTACAATACAAGTATTTCACATAAGTCACTTAACATACTGTGTGCAAAGACCATGTATCTCTTCTGAATCTGCCAACCTTATATATATATATATATATCTATATGACAGAGGAAGAGGTTCAGCTGTGTTTGTAACAATTTCATTAAGCATTTTCAAGGTCAGATCCACAGTCCAGCTAAGGTGAAATAGTAGGATTTTAAGCCATTGTAGTCCTATTGACGTTAATGGGACTAAATTGGTTTAAGTGCAGAAACTTCAGCATAATAATTGGGAATGTAGATTGATCTTGTTAGTTGCCTCCATTAAATTAAAGCTTTATGTCAGATAATGGCATTATACGAAACAAACAAACAAACACCCGAAGAACATTAAGCTGCAGTCATGGAATCTTCTTTTTCTATGCATTGCAGACCTGGGGATCTTCCCAAAGTGCTTTGAGTCTTTTGAATTGTGCTGAATTTTAGTGGTTGGTGATAAACTGATAGTGATTTGAGCAGGGTCAGGAACTTGTGGACCGCCAGACATTGTTGGACTGCACCTCCCATAACTCCTGACTACTGGCCATGTCGGCTGCAGATGATGGAAGACAGATATAAATTACAGCTGAGAGGCCTTTAAAAAATCTCTTCTTAAATCATCTCAGTTTAGGGTTGAGCAGAGATGTGGCAAAGTTTGCTGATGACTCCAGATTGTGCAGAGTGGTGAGGAAAAAAAGTGATTGTGAGGAGTTCCAAAAGGATCTCTCAAAACTTGGTAAATGGGCATTAAAATGGCAGATGTGATTCAATGTAAACATGTGTAAATAATTATAAATAATAATAATAATAATAATAATAATAATAATAATAATAATAATAATATTCCTATACCCTGCCCATCTGGTCGGGCCTCCCCAGCCACTCTGGGTGGCTTCCAACAGAATATTAAAAACACAATAAAACATCAAACATTAAAAACTTCCCTAAACAGGCCTGCCTTCAGATGTCTTCAAAAAGTCAGATAGTTGTTTATTTCCTTGACATCTGATGGGAGGGCGTTCCACATAGCGGGTGCCACTACTGAGAAGGCCCTCTGCCTGGTTCCGTGTAACCTCACTTCTCACAGTGAGGGAACCGCCAGAAGGCCGTCGGCGCTGGACCTCAGTGTCTGGGCAAAATGATCAGGGTGGAGATGCTCCTTCAGGTATACTAGGCCAAGTAAATTTGAGCAAAATATTCCCAACTTCACAATACTCTTATGGGGTCTGAACTGGTGGTGACTTGCCAGGAAATAGATCTTGTATATGGCTCAATGAAACTGTCAAACTAGTGTGTGTTAGCTGTGAAAATGATAAATTCCAGGGATTATTGGGAAACCTACATTCTCTTAGTGACAACAGTAGAACCTGGGGTCTTCCAAAGAAGTTGAAGGTTGGAAGATGTACTTCTTCGGCCAGCACATAGTTAAATTTAAGCCTATCCAGTTATTTATGCATCATTATTGTTGTTGTTGTTTTTTAAACCATTTTAGCTGCTTCCATTATATGTTTGTAAATTACCTTGATACATATGTAGATTCAGTTGTAGTAGCAGTAGTAGTATTAATAAATTCACATGCACACGATAGAGAAATGACCAACTTAGATGACTTTAAAAGGGGATTAGAAAAAAAATCATGGAGCTTAAGGCTGCCCATGGCTTCTAGCCATGATGATTGTGTATTACCTCCAGTAGGAGGGCCAGTATGTCTCTGAATGCTAGATTCTGTGGAGCCCAACTGGGGAGGAGGCTGTTGCGCTCATGTCCTGCTTGCAGGTTTCCTATAGGTATCTGGTTGGCCACAGTGAGGACAGTATGCTGGAATAGATGGGCATTTGGTTTGGTCCAGCAGGGCTTTTCTGAAGAGCCCACGGGCAGTGTTCAACTAGTTCAGCCCACCAGGGCAAGGATTTCTGCTTCCCCTCTCTTCTCCTCCTGCACATACTCTCATCAGATATACGACAGAGGGCTGGAAGAACCTGAGAACAGATTTAGGGTGTTGCAGGAAGGAGGGAAGAGAGGGAGAGAACATTCCCTTATGCAAGCAGAAATACTTGCACTGTCCGTGGAGCTCTACTTTGGATACAACCCAAGGGGTGTCATTTACAGTGGCGTAGCGTGGGGGGTACAGGGGGGGCCGGCCGCACTGGGCGCAACATCTGGGGGTTAGGGTTAGGGGGCACAAATCCACGGGTTAGGGGGCGCAAATCCACGGGTTAGGGGGCGCAAATTACTTGCCTTGCCCCGGGTGCTGACAACCCACGCTACGCCACTGGTCATTTAGCAGGGACAAAGGTGGCAAATGCTCCTGCCTTTCTTATATATATATATAAAAATCAGGGTCAGACCTTATTTTCTAAGAAATGCTGCCTAAATTATGTCCAGAAGTATCACTTAGCTTGCGTTGGCTCTAGCATCTTCTGATTACACTACAGTATATAATGGGATTTCCTCCCCCGCCCTTCTTTTTGCAAATGCTAATAGTTTTGTTAGTGAAAGTGCTGGACTTCTCTCCAATCTAGCTCTGATGCTAGATTACTAAGCAATAACAAGGAAAAAGTAAACAGGGGATTTGCTGATGAATTGGGCCATTGGCCAAAAATAGTACTACATTAAGAGTAAACCTAGTTACTATAGCAACAGAAAGGGAGGGGATGTACCCAAAAGCTAGGGCAGGGTGACAAGACACTTGGGAAGTGCAGAAGCAATAGGGGCACAGGAAATAGCCAAAAGAAAGAGTATGTGATCAACAAAATAATATATTCCCCCCCCACCCAAGAAGGCCAGAATATGTATTCTCTATTCACTGTTCATGGAATCGTTAAGCTGATTTGTGCAGCTTTGCAATCAAAAGCCTGGGAATTGAATCAATTCCCTCAAGGTAGACAATAAGTTATGCATGTCATCTTTAAGACCTGGTCCAGAAGCAAGTACAAGCGATAAATTATATAAGACAAATTGTATCTGGGAACATATAACACAAGCTGGCAGAACACAACATGTTTTTGTAATCCAGGTGTAACCTTAGAAAATGTCATCCCAGATGTTCAGAGATTAGTGGACTCAGGGCTAATTCAAAGAACAGTCTGCATATAATTTAGCATTTGGCAGAGCAAAGGTGCACCAATTTATTGTATATGTGCTTATTTATTTATAATCTGTTTTTCTAAACACAGCTGGAGGTATGAATCTGCAAAACCTGGGGCATCCTCTTGTGTGAGAGGATGTGACATGCAGGCTGGTGAATCCAAACCCAGAAGTTTAAACTTAATTAAACCAACGTGTAAATGGAGCTTTCTGGACATTGTGAACTGTGCAGTTCAGTTGAAACAAGGCAGTAATACACTTGATGAAAGAGTAGCAAAAAACTGCTGGAGAAGTGAACATAAACAAAGGCACATTGAAGAACCACATAGCACAGAGCTCAGTATAATAATAATAATTTTATTTATTCTAGTCATACCCCACCCATCTGACTAGGTTGCCCCAGCCACTCTGGGCAGTTTCCAGCATATACAAAAACATAATAAAACATTAAATGTTAAAAAGTTCCCTAAACAGAGCTGCCTTCAGATGTCTTCTAAAGCTTGAATAGTTACTTATCTGATGGGAGGGTGTTCCAAAGGGTGGGCGCCACCACCGAGAAGGCCTCGTGAGAAGTCTTGTCACCTTCCGTGCCATTCGAGCTTCACAGGCTTCCAGTAAGATAAACAATACACAGTGGAAATCTGGCTTCTAGATTGGGACTAGGTTTACAGGTAATGTGGATCAAAGGCAGTGCTCCCCCCCTTCCTGGGTGTACTCAAGTGTACACAGTACTGGCACCTATTTTTCTAGAAGGTAATGTTCATACCCATTCTATGTGTGCCCTGCCATGTTGAAATGCACTAATCAGGAGCAAAACCTATAGCATTAGCCTGCCATGGTATGCTTTTTTTGGTTATCAGTTGCTGGCATGCTATATATGCATGACCATGAGGTAGTGGACCAGGGTCATGAGGGGTGAAAGACCTGTTACTATTTCTGTTCTGGGATCCCTGCAGGGTCCCTGTCTTCAGTGTCCTAAAAGCACTCAATCAACATGAAATGGAAGCTTTTTAGCCACTTCATGCTCCAAGCTAAACATTCAGGAACACCCCAAAAAAATAAGGTGCTTCAGTTTCAACAGACTGGTGTGCAAGTTCTGTCACCTACAATGGAACTACACAGAAAACATAACTTAAGTCACTCCAAAAGAAGATACTGGAGGAATCTTTGCATGAGCTAATACTTTTTAAAAAATCCTTTTTGAGCTGTATGGTATCTTTGTATTTCTGTCCTTCCAGGCTGTGATGCTTTATAGTACACATTTGTGATTCTTTGTTTTCTTTCTTTTATTAGGTTTGCAATTTTAAAAAACAACAAAACTCTCTCTCTCTCTCTCTCTCTCTCTCTCTCTCTCTCTCTCTCTCTCTCTCTCACACACACACACACACACTCCAAAACATTTACCATGTATGTGCACAGAAAATAGTAGATCTGAAAGGCGAAATAAGAAGATCTGCACTTATCATTGCAAAATTGCTATTATTTTATAATTGTAAGATTATTATATAATCTTAGGAAGTTGTCTATGCTTAGAAGGGGCATGCATTCGAGTGGGAGTAGTTGTAACTATTATGAAGGGAATCTGCACTTATGAAATTTCCACTACCCTACTGCATATGTGAACTGGCTGATGAATGTAACATGCACACTTAAACAAATAAAGGGTATGTGTGGAATGTTTGCATGAGTAAATGCTTTCCTTTCAGCACACATAATATATAAAGCGGGCTTTGTGCAACGTGTAAGCAAGACAATGAAAAGAAAGAAAGAAGGAAGGAAGGAAGGAAGGAAGGAAGGAAGGAAGGAAGGAAGGAAGGAAGGAAGGAAGGAAGGAAGGAAGGAAGGAAGAATGGAATAATTTCATGGCAAGATATATAGTGGTCCCAAAGCTCCTAATGTCTTGGCAGCAGTGACTTTTTATTTAAATATGAAATGTCACCTTTCCTCCCATTTAAAATTATTCCTAGTGACTTCACTTGCAAGCACTTTGTCCTCTTGGAGCTGCAAGCATCTCCCGGAGCTCATTCTGCCTCTTTGCACCACTGCAGCCCAACAGCTGAACTCATTTGTAACAAGCTCCTATTTTCCAGTTTGATGTTGCGCTTGAATATTCCCCCTGGCATCTCCGCAGGCACAGCCTGCGTTCTATGATCTGAGCTGCAGAGTTTTTCCACTCGCATAATAACATGCAAAGTATGGTCTGGCGGGTGTCTTGACTTCACCCGTGAGCCTGGAAATGTGATTGATGCACACACACAGCTGAGGTGGGGATTAATTTGTCAACCTGTGCTGAGAAATGTCTACAGTGCACCACGGAATAGCTTGCCAGAGACAGGAGGGTGAGGCTTTCCCCAGGCCACAGCAAAATGTATCTGCTATGGCAATAAATAGCTCTAATACTCTCACTATGACGTTCATCTCATTCCCACAGAATGGCTGTTATTAATTATTGTGTATTAAACACCAACTGTGTGCTTGACCCTGTAAAAGAAATGTTCTTTGCCAAAGGATCTTATTAGCAAAGGAAATACATAGCCAGCACACACAGAGAGAAATTTTAGCTTTTGTCATCCAAGGCATAGTAAAAGTAGCCTTTGGGTGGAATTCAACAGTGCGCTAATTATATTGTTCTGTCAGCACAAGCATTTCCGTTTGCCAGACAAAGCCATCTCCCCCCTCCTTTCCTGCATGCTGTTTAGGGGGTTCTTCTGACCCTCCAAGCTGGATTTGTAGGAGGTCGGTGGAAGAGGAGAGAAGGAAAAATTCTTTTGCTCTAGTGTAGGTCCTTGTGCTGGCTTCCATTAGCCCACCTGGTTAGCTGAATTGAGGCATTTGTGTGGGACAGTTGGGCTGCCCGGGGATTGGGACAAACCATTGCCATGTCCAATATGCACCAAAGAGCAAGTGATTCTGGCTATAGGACCCATATGATGTGTTTCATTGGTGCAACACCTTCTTGGACTGTACCACTTAGAGCTGTAAGTGGGGAGGCATTTCCCAAGGGGCAGTCAATGTCCTTGCACACACAAAACTTTAATTGCATCTTTCTGATTTGCTAGCTGAATGTTCAGGTGGAGCTTCACATGGTTCAGTGCTCTTCTGTGATACTCCACCTGCAGAGTGAAGTGATACAGTCCAGGAGAACATATAACACCTGGACCTCTGCATTTGTAAACAAGGCATAATTTGACACTGTGGGCTCCTCCTCCAGTACAACCTCTTCTTTCTTTCTTATTTATTTATTTGTTGAATTAGTTTACTGCTCTTTATCCAAAGATCTCAGTGTGTTTCACAGAATGAAAATACAAGATAAAAGCACAAAATACATAATAAAAACAAGAACAAAACAATACCCCTGGCCACAAAGACATTTAAAAGGACATAGGATGTTAATCAGCCAAAGGCTTGGTTGAAGAGGAACATTTTCGCTTGGTGCCTAAAGATATATTAGGCACCAGGAGAGCCTCCCTAGGGAGAGCATCCACAAAGGGGGAGCCACTGCAGAAAAGGCCCTTTCTTGTGTTGCCACCCTTTGGATCTCTCATGGAGAATGCACACAAAGAAAGGTCTCAGATGATGCTTGCAGGGTCTGGATAGATTCATATAGAAGGAAGGCAGTCCTTGAGGTTTTGTGGTCCTGAGCTATTTAAGGCTTTATAGGTCAAAACCAGCACTTTGAATTGGGCCTGAAAACTAATTGACAGCCTGTGCTGTCAGGCCAGGATCAATGTCATACGCTCAAACATCTTGCCCTGGTGAGCAACCTGACTGCTGAATTCTGCAATAGGCAGGATGGAGAACTGGGCCACAACTAACAAAATGAATTTCAAGGGAGCTAAATGTAAAGTTCTGCTGTTAGGTAGGCAAAATAAGAAGCACATAATGGGTGACATCTGGCTTGTCAGCAGTACATGTGAAAAGGATCTGGGTGGTGGTTGGTTTTTTTTAGTAGATTGCAAGCTAAATATGAGTCAGCAGTTCTGTGTGTGCAAAAAAAAAAAAAGGCTCATGAGATTCTAGATGACATCAACAGAAATATGATGTTCAGATTACAAGAAGTATTGATTGCACTCTTGTTTGCTTTGGTCAGATCTCACCTGGAGTGCTGTGTCCAATGAAAGTACAAACTGGAATGTGCCCAGAGGAGGGTAACACAGATTGTGAGTGGCCTAGAGACCAGTCCTGTGATGGAAGATTTCAGGAACTGGGCATGTTCAGTCCAGAGACAATTAAAAGGTGATATATTAGCCATCTCCAAATATCTGAAGGGCCATTACACAGATAATGGAGCAAATTTGTTTTCAGCTGCTCCAGAGAGTGGGCCCTGAATTTACAGGTTTGAAACATAGGAAATAAGATTTCAGCAAACAATTGAAGGTGGTGGACTCTCTTTGGTTAGAGGGTTTGCAGCAGAAGCTGGATGACCATCTGGCAGGGCTGTGATTTCCTGAATTTCACATTATGCCAACTCATATACAGTGGTACCTCGGGTTAAGTACTTAATTCGTTCTGGAGGTCCGTTCTTAACCTGAAATTGTTCTTAACCTGAAGCACCGCTTTAGCTAATGGGGCCTCCCACTGCCGCCGCACCACCGGAGCACAATTTCTGTTCTTATCCTGAAGCAAAGTTCTTAACTGAAGCACTATTTCTGGGTTAGCGGAGTCTGTAACCTGAAGCGTATGTAACCTGAGGTACCACTGTATGTGCATACTCAGCAGCATGCAGATACTACTATGATTGACTAGCTTCCACACCTCACGTGAGTGGCCTGATTGCATAAGCAATGCCACTTTGGAATAATGCACTCACACTTAGTGGCCACTTCTCTTTCATGGACAGACACACACACAAAATCACAAGTGGCATACTTACTGTTCACAGAATAGAAGTCACGTGTGAGCTGCTCTTGGTAGTGACATTACTCTCACAATTTACCTATCTGTAAACATGGGTGGACTGGAAGGGGTACAATGAGATGGCCCTGTACAAATCCATGTTAATAGGAGATGGCAACATAATAATTGGCTATAAACCTGCCACTTAGGGGGTTATCCAAAAGTCAGGAAAGCTGGCTCCATCAAGCCATGCAAGCAGCAAAATGAATAATCCTCCAACTTTGGAAAGCCACACCAAGAACATAAAACTGTATACAAGACATCCTGCAACTAGGAACCCATGAGAAAATTGAGCTCAATAAACTAAAGTCAAGTTTCCAAGATATTTGGAGTACATTTCTAGAACTCTTCACCAAGGCTGTTCAAGCTAGTTTCATGCCGATCCAGACTGTAGGGCCATTGAATTC
Source organism: Podarcis melisellensis (assembly GCF_964234715.1). Classification (NCBI taxonomy): domain Eukaryota; kingdom Metazoa; phylum Chordata; class Lepidosauria; order Squamata; family Lacertidae; genus Podarcis; species Podarcis melisellensis. Next base: position 37,966,042 of record NC_138528.1, on the reverse strand, counting down.
AAATTACAAGAAAGGACATTCTGACTAAACATTAAGTATAACTTTCTGACAGTAAGAGCTGTTTGACAGTGGAATGGACTCCTTTGGGAGGTGGTGGACTCTCCTTCCTTGGAGATTTTAAAGCAGAGGTTGGATGGCCATCTGTCTGGGATTCTTTAGCTGTGATTCTTGCATTGCAGGGCATCGGACTAGGTGACCCTGGGGGTCCTTTCCAACTCTACCATTCTTTGAGTAATACCCACAACCAGAAAAAGTGGGAGGCACAACGCAGGGATGGAAACTTCTACAATTGTTCATAATCATAAACTTTATTGCACTAGCCAAAGGCCATGGCATCATCTAGAAACACAACAATTGTTAAGTTGTTAACCTGGGATTCCAATGCAGATTTGACACTCATTGATCCTACCTCTTATCTGAGCATGTGAGCTTGAGCCCTGCATGGCACACCAAAGAACTGAACATCAGAAGTGAAAATGCTGTAGCTGTAAAGGTTGTAGGCATGAGGGCAGATGGAGGTAGGGGGTTGGCTTGGCTTGGCTGGGCTGGGAGGTAGGGAGCCAGTGGCGTAGTGTGGGGGGTGCAGGGGGGGCCTGCCGCACCGGACACAACATATGGGGTTAGGGTTGGGGGCGCAAATCCATGGGTTAGGGGGCGCAAATTACTTGCCTTGCCCCGGGTGCTGACAACCCACCCTACGCCACTGTAGGGAGCAGAGGGAATAAGAGAGTGTACTGTTTTATTGTAATGATGTGAAACCCCTAATAAACTATAGCTAAAAGGGGGAGAGGTTTTGGCACATACCATGCCTGTGTAAAAAAGAGATCCATCAGGAGCAACAGGCATAATTGTTGTCTGGGAGTGATGCAGGACTGACAATGTAAAGATGGATAAAAGGAATCACTTAAAAGGGAAGGTGGAAGGGAAACTTGCTCAGGTAAGGCTTAATAACAGAGGAAAAAACTGGGGAAAGCAGAAAGGATTTAAGTTATACAAAGGAGAAGAGGACTGGGCAAAAAACACTGGGATGCTTGGGATTCACTTGAGTGCCATTTAAAGATCCAACAAGAGAAACCTTATGATGAGTAGGAGTCCTGACCTTTCTCAGAAGCGAGGGATGTATCAGGTGCACTCTGAGATAAGAGCATGCTCCAGGATCTGGAGGGTTCTCTTTGCAAAGGAAAACTTTACACTGAAGCTAGGTCTTCTGCTATTACACTGCTCATGTCAGTAGGCAAGGAGTTTCCTGGGTTACTGGAAGTGCTTGTACAAGTAAAAAAAAGTATCTGAATTGTCCTTTTTAGTAGACAAATAGTCTTGGTCCAGAGTCACCAATATAAGGTGAATATAGTTTGAAAAATAAATAAATGATAGGCTTTATTATGGTGCCGTGTGTGGTCCAGAGGGCCATGCAACAATACTGGGATGAAGGTTGGCTCTCAAAAAGGCAGTATTTAGTAAACAGTGTCCTGAGCCTATAGCCATCTTAAAGCGAGTACACCCTTTTCAGCAAGTCTGTGTGGTGTAATGGATAAAACATTGGCTTAGGGCCAGGGAGTCTGGTGTTCAAACTCCTACTCATTCATGAAGTTCACTGGGTGACTGCAGGCCTGTTGTTCTCTCAGCCTAATCTACCTCTAATCTACAGGGTAGTTGTGAGGGTAAAATGAAGGGGTGGGAAATGACCATAGATGGTACCCTGAGCTTGTTGTGGCAAGAGTGACAGAAATAGATAACCCACCTTTATTTTATTATTGCATTATCTTCCACTTTCTCACCAGAAACCCATGATAGTATAAAACAATTATTTCTGTTACATATGTTATCATCAATCCTGTGAGGCAAGTAAGGCGGGGGTGAGGGAGGGGGGAGAGCTGGCAACAAATTTGTGAGGTAGGTGAGGCTGAGAGACTGTGACAGGCTCAAGTTCACCTCACAAACCTTTTGGCTGAGTGTAAATTTGAACCTGGGCTTCCCTGGCCTTTAACACTCTATGACCCCAGTAAGCAGAAGCAGTAAGAGGCTCTCATGTCAGTGGCTGTGCAAAATTCAATTCCTGACTCTGAGCCTGATATTAGTTATCAGGAGACTACTCTATCTGATCCTGAACCACTTCCTGTGGCATCAGAACCTGTAGAGACAGAGTCAGGACCCTCTTGGGTGCCTTCCCCTGTGCCTGATGAACTGTGTGCCGCCCAAACCACCTTGCTAGCTCAACAGTGCATGGAGTACAAGAAAATGCCTATACAGTGGTACCTTGGGTTAAGAACTTAATTCGTTCTGAAGGTCCATTCTTAACCTGAAACTGTTCTTAACCTGAGGTACCACTTTAGCTAATGGGGCCTCCCGCTGCCGCTGCGCTGTTGGAGTACAATTTCTGTTCTCATCCTGAAGCAAAGTTCTTAACCCGAGCTACTACTTCTGGGTTAGCGGGGTCTGTAACCTGAAGCATCTGTAACCTGAAGTGTCTGTAACCTGAGGTACAACTGTATTCAAGGCAGAGCATTGGCCCTTTAGAAATTCTGCTTCTCAAAAAGGAAGCGGAGCTTAGGAAAGACAAACTTGGGGACACAGACTTAGCTTGAGTGAGTTGGTGTGAGCTGCTCTCCTGGAGCTCTCCATGGTGCTGCCATACTTCACCTGCCTTGCTCCATAGAACCAGAAGAGGACACTCTAGCTACAACGCCACATGAGCTCTCAGCGATCTTTCCCAGCCCTGCTGCTTGAAGTTATTTTTGCAGAAGATGCTGAAAATGTAGCTTGGGACTGTTTTGTATGGGCAATTCAACTAACTGAATAAGCCAGCACAATAAAATGGATTATTATCACCAATCATCATCATCATATTTTTTTAATCAGCATCAAAGCATAATATAAATATGTTAGGTAGCCCTTCCCATTATGTGTATTTGGGTAGGTTTTACCTAATGAGCCATGTCGGCAGAAGCCCTGATCAAGGACTTCCACTTATGCAATCTGGCTTCCCCACCCAATTGGCTCAGGGAAGGGTCAGAAAATAGGTTTCCCCAAATAGAGCACAGGGGGCAGAGAGGGAGGATCATTCTGTCTAAATATTCATCATAGTGTGGCACTGAATTTTGCCCTGTGTGTTTTAAAATCAGCGCATCTTAGAAAGTAGGTTTGACTTGAATACTAACAAGTTCCATTAGAAATGGTAAATTTCCTCCATTTAATTTACATTGGCCACTTCCTCCAAACACTACTCATTAAGCTCTGGCAACTGGGCTTCCTGGCTGTGGGTGCTCCCCAAAGGCCTTGCTCTCCAGCGATGTACCAATGCTGCAGACACTGCAGATCAGCAAAGCTCACAAATTTATATGTGGAGTTTAAAAATAAATGATGTGTCAAAGTAGGGTCAGTATCCCTGTAGGGTGTTTATGGCAAGGAAAAATAATCTCTTATCTATTGTTCATTTACTTTCAGGGAATTAGCTCTTCGGATGTTAATTCAAATAAATAAACTGAAGGTGATAACGGCCAAAATAAGTTTTCATGCTGCTAGTAAGCAAAGGGACACTGAAAAGCTGCTGTGTTCTTTTAAAAATGCATAGTTAAGGTTTTATTCAAAATGCCATTAATGTTTTAAAGAGCTGGCATACAACAAATCATATGAGACGTGCAGCTTTCAGCCTTATGAAATTTATGGACAGGCTATGTTGAAAAATGAAAGAGAAGAAAAGACAAGGAAGGCACTTAGATCTGATCTTGTTTTTGAAGCAAATGCTGTCATTACACTCTGTTTTAAATTGTAATACAGTTTTTGATGGTCTGAGATCTAGCTCCGAGAGCCTTCTGGAGGTTCCCTCACTGCGAGAAGTGAGGTTACAGGGAACCAGGCAGAGGGCCTACTTGGTAGCGGCGCCCACCCTGTGGAACGCCCTCCCATCAGATGTCAAGGAGATATACAACCTTTAGAAGACATCTGAAGGCAGCCCTGTATAGGGAAGTTTTAAATGTTTAATGTTTTATTATGTTTTTGTATATGCTGGAAGCCACCCAGAGTGGCTGGGGTAACCCAATCAGATAGACAGGGTATAAGAAGTAAATTATTATTATTATTGCTATTATATAAATCTAGGAGTAGCACTAGTATTAGCCATCTAACAGCTCTGTTCATCTCAAGCATATGCTTAGCAATGGGGGGGACGACATAAAAAACATCAGTTAGGGTGGTTTGATAAGAGAGATGCATCTTGTGTTGGTTGTAAATTCAAAAAAATTTTAAAAAAATAAAAATCCTAGGTATGGCAGGTTTTACACATTTATGTACCTGCTATGTGCCAGTCCTTAAAGATTATCTAAATATGTTTGGGCGTTTGAAGAAAGCAAGTGTGTGTGTGCGCACGTGTTCGATCGAGAGAGAGAGAATTAGAATTTGCAGTTTCAGTGCCTTCCCTTAATGGAATGATAGAAATGTAAGCACATTTTTTTATTAAAAAAATTAAAAATTAATTTTAGCCCTAGGATTTGCATTTCAAATCACATAATAATGGAATAATTTATGAGCCTCCTTTAGTAGTCTGCATGGAAAGATTAAGTATTAACCGCTTCCATTACTTTTATCATAATCTAGAATGGCTCACTCAAAATCACATTCCTTCGCCGCAGTGTGAAAAGCTTTCAGTGCATGGCTGGAAGGTTGGAACAATGAAACAATTGCTGACGGGTTTCAGCATATGTGAGATCACAAGTGAGTAGCAATGGCCAGCTCAAAACTTTTTGCTGGCTGAATAAAGGACCAGACCATGTCATTTCCCATATGTAGAAGCTGGCCAGAGCAGCACTTAATTCTTACTTCAAGACTCACGAAAGTCCTATGCTATACCTGAGAGAAAGAAGCTGATTTCAAGGGATGTAGGGCACACCTGACTCTCCAGCATCCTGCTGCTGATTTGCAGCTCCCCAGCATCTGCTGCCTGAGGCAGCTGCTTCATAACACCAATGACCCATTTAGCCCAGCATCCTGTTCTCACCGTGGCCAACCAGATGCCACTAGTAGGACCCAAGCACAAGAGCTCTCTCCCCTCCTGTGGTTTCCAGCAACTGGTATTTACGAACATTACTACCAGCAGAGCCATTGATAGCATCGTCCAGGTCTTTATGTGCAATTATCATTTGCCTTCCTGGAACCGCTGGCTCACAAGTTACGCTGGGCCTGGAGCACATTATAAGTTTTTTGTGGGGTTTTTTTGCATTTAGAAGTATATGTGCATGAAGCAGAGACATCACCTTGCCAACAAAGGTCCATATAGTTAAAGCTATGGTTTTCCCAGTAGTGATGTATGGAAGTGAGAGCTGGACCATAAAGAAGGCTGATCGCCGAAGAATTGATGCTTTTGAATTATGGTGCTGGAGGAGACTCTTGAGAGTCCCACGGACTGCAAGAAGATCAAACCTATCCATTCTTAAGGAAATCAGCCCTGAGTGCTCACTGGAAGGACAGATCCTGAAGCTGAGGCTCCAATACTTTGGCCACCTCATGAGAAGAGAAGACTCCCTGGAAAAGACCCTGATGTTGGGAAAGATGAGGTCACAAGGAGAAGGGGACAACAGAAGACGAGATGGTTGGACAGTGTTCTTGAAGCTACCAGCATGAGTTTGACCAAACTGCAGGAGGCAGTGGAAGACACAAGTGCCTGGTGTGCTCTGGTCCATGGGGTCACGAAGAGTAGGACACGACTAAACAACAACAACAACAACAACGGCATGATTTGGTTTCTATCCATACTTTTGTGCACTGCCCTGGAATCTTTTGGATGAAGGGGTCTTTGAGAAATAGTTTTTAAAAATAAATGGAAAATTAAATGCAGATTCCGTAGCTTATCTCCCTCTCTCTCCCACCCTGCCCATCTCCTCTCCAACCCCCAGTTTGCTTAACATCCAGTTTCATGAACACCTGGAAAACATGCTCATGGTTTTATGGCCTTCTGCTTTTTCCTAATAACAGTGTTGCCTGACTGTAAATTTGGGGGTTTTCCTTATGGACTAACTTGGCTTCTGATTTTGTTGTGTCTTTGTGTGTGTTAACATGATGATTCATCCTGAAATATCGACATTTGGAGGATGCAAAGTGAAATCTACATATTCTAAGAGCCAACCAAATGATGACACATTGCACAGCTTTAGGATTGCTCTTTTACAAGTCACACTGAGCAGCTCTAGCTGTGTGAGGAGCCTACAGACTCTTACCCTGTGGCAAACTGAGCTGCGCCAAGGGACTACCTCTTCCTTGCTCCCCTTTCCCTGTGCTTTGGGGGCTACGATGGGATCCTCAGCTTGCCACATTCTTGGTGCCAAAGAGCTTCCTTCTCTGTGATCATAAATTAAATGGCCCTCTGTATTTATGCTATGCAGTGTAACAAGGAGAACAGAAAAAAACCCAATTAAAAAAACAACACACATTTGCAGCTGTACAACCTTTATGAACTGGAATAACTTTATTCCCTTCACACTCCAGTGAAACAATACCTTGACAAAATGATTCATTGAGAACAGATGCTGGCAGTTTGACTGAGGTGCCTGTAGCAAGTTTAAAGGCAACTTTACATCTATCTGATCTAAGGCCTTTGACTACTGGAAAAGCCCTCTGTCTCTTTTCTAAGTACAGCATGGAGAGGCAGCAGAAGTGTTCTGATTAATTTTTATAGGGGTAAAACTGCTGCAAGCAGAGAACCTGTTCCATCAGAGGAAAGAAAAGGAAAAGAAATAAGAGTGAGAGAGTCGTGTGTTTTAAAGGGGTTCCTGAATAACTTTAGTTGGTGTTTATTGACTCATTAATGGATGGCAGTGGTACCTTGACTTTTTTATATTTAATGGCATGATGAAAAAAGATGTTCTTCAATAGGTGCCACAAAGGCATTGCAGAAGGGTCTGCCTGGTACGGAACAGCAGTGCATTCAAAAGGGCCAATGCCACCACACTAAAGACCTAATTCCTACACCAGAAGATGGGGCTTGCCTAGCATCAGGCAGGATTGAGTTCAATAACTGTGAGGCCACTGCTAAGAAGTCCCTGTTCTTTGCCTGCCAACCTAATTGCCTTTGAAGGTGAGCACTGAAGCATGCTGCCTTGCATGGATCATAAGACATGGGCAGCTGATATGGGTCCAGGTGATTCTTCATGTCACCTGATCCCAACCTGCTTTGTCCTTTAGAGGTCACTGCTAAGCACTTTGTATTGGGTACTGGTGCGATGTGTGCAATATAGGTGTGATAAGCTCCAACGTCCTAGTCATTTCCTGGGCAGCTGCATTTTATACCAGTTTAAGTTTCTGAGCCATCTTTAAAGGCAGCCCCATTTAGAGCACCTTCCAGTCTGGGAATAGAGCCCTAGAGAATAGAGCATGTTAGATACATTTAACACCACACGTATACTGACCCTCGGATGACTACAGCCTGCAGTGTAGCTCAGCTAGGACCTTCTCCAGAGAACTGATTTACAGTATGAAACATCTTTCGGGTCAACAACAAAGAGGGACACTCATCCTGCAAGTGCATGGAAGAGGAGAATAACATCCTCACATTGCATCCTCCAGCTGTCCCCCCTCAAAATCTGAGCGACGGAATAAGGAAAGGCAATTCTTCTGTAAGAAAGTTGGGTTGTGCCCTCAATTTTCCTGAAGCCCAAAGATTGAACCATATTGGCTGGTTTGGGCAGAGATATCCAGCTACGTTGGGTGGCAACAGCCCCACATCACCCCACAGAGAAGGCACTTGAGATGCAGCACCCAGGAGGATTAAACTTCCATGCAGCTGGAAGGGAGAGATGCAGTATCTCCATCCCCCCCATTTAATTTTGGTTTGAAAATATTAGCTCCACCCCAAAATTTATTTGGGGTCAGATCTGGATCGGGTTTATCTCATGTCAGCCTGCTGTGCTCAGCTATTTAAGAAAGGCCTGTCCATAAGCCCATTCCATTGATCAACATCCAAGGCAGAGAGCCATGTCCTTCTCTTGGCTTCTCCATGCCCTTTGTCCACTGAGTTTTCATAAGATGATATAGCACCTGTACCTTTAATAGCAACATGAAGGGGGAAGGGCAGAATTCAGCAGCTACCTTGTCCAGCACGAGGATGCAGTAGCAAGGAAAATGAAGAGGTCCTGTTGTCTTCTGCCTGCCACACAGCTGTGAGAATGGCTGGAGTCTTTCTTGGGAATAAAGATGGCACCCCCAACCCCAGGAAAATCCCAGAATAGACCTTAATATGAGAGTGTACTCCCTTTCACCTAACCTTTGGCATATATTTTTAAAAGCCACAAGCGCTTTTATCAAATTAAACTCTGACCTTTTAAAATTAAATTAACCTCATAGTGTAAATCAGATTAGACGTGAGACAATCTCAATTTATCCTGATTTCTCCCCGATTATGTGTCACTAAAATCTGCCCTGTTTGAATTTCACTTCCTTTGGATGACCTTAAGAGAATTAACCCAGAATTCTCCTACGATGTCACACTCTTGCTCACTGCATTGAAAAAAAGAAGGGCCAGACTACGTCCCCCTCCTGCTCCTTTCTAATTGCACTTATCGTAATTGTATGAACATACAATTCTACATTGTTGTTCTGACACTGTGAAGGATAGTGTAAACCTCCGAGACAAATTCTTTAAAATCTAATCAGGTGTTTGAAGGAGACATTTAGACAGGATGACTGATTTTACAGAGCTATAAACTTAGGCCAGAGATAACATGTACGTATCTTGCTCTGAGAAGGTGTCTATCTGCATATAAATATTGTTTTATTAGTACTATTGCTGAGGAATACTTGGATCAACATGCATTGCACACATTTTTATCTTTTTCGATGCTGCAACTGAGTGAATCTGTGAACATTGTCATATGATGACTGGTCTTATTTAGGTCACAGAAATGTATATGACCTGCATTTTGGGTCTTGCAGCTGATTTGAATACCATTTCAAGTATTGCTAGTTGGCATTGTAAAGAGATGCATTTTAAATAAAATAAAATAAAATAAAATAAAATAAAATAAAATAAAATAAAATAAAATAAAATAAAATAAAATAAAATAAAATAAAAAATAAAAAAATAAAATAATTATGTTGCATATCTTTTTCTATACACTTATTCTCTGCATTGTGGGATGCAACCATGACCCTACCCTCCAAAAAAGTAACCTCAGAGAGAATTAATGCACAAAGCTACCCTTATCTATGTCCAAACTGAGTTTGTCTGCATCTGCCTAAGATGCAGATGGCGGAAAACCTTCCTGCCAGGTTTTGTAGCATTGCATGGTGGACCGTTTTGCTGGCTGATGTCAGCAGACTAAAGGTTAAACTTCGCTATAAATTAAAGATTACATTCAAGCTAAATATAAAGACCCTTATTTTGAATTATACATACCAGAAAAGCTATTGCTCTCTGGTAAAATTTGAGGGCAAAGTAAATACAGTCATGGCTTGAAAAATTTACATTAGTTCACATTAATTTTAAAAAAAGTTAAGGAGGTTCTTTTTTGGCAGTATTGCTTGGTATAAACAGAAGAGAGTGATGGCTCCAGGATTGAAGAGCCTTTGGCATGCTGTTCTCTGCTGGGCTTCTTCCTATGAAAGGGAGCTCCTCTGGTGGGTTTACCTCTTGGTGGCAGAAGCAACATCAAGCACAAAGTATCTCACAATTCCCTCAAAGTAGCAACGTTCTGAAGGTGTAGAGGGAAATGTAAATGGTGGCGCCTAGACCCTCCGGGAGGGGCGGGGCTATCATTTTTATTTCTCACAATGTCCCAGAGCAGCATAAGGAAATTAAAAAGGTGATGAGCCTACTGCGGTTGCAGCCTAAGAATGGGGTATCCTGGTGCTGGGCCTAGAAAGAGATACAAGCCAACTGTGTATTTGTAGGGTATCAGCTTATATTTCTCAGTTTTAGCCCTTCACCAATGCCCTCAATTTTGTTCAGCTATTCTGGTAAATGTAATCTATTTGTGCCAGTCAATGATGCCCAGATCATGCACTTTCCCCTCTGAAGGAAATTGTCAACATTTTCCAAGGCTAACTGCTAGATGTTGTATCATGGCAGGTCACCCTGAACCTTTGTCAGGAGGCCACCCATCAGGCTGGACCTGCTGGCCTAGACTGGGACAAAAAGATGACCAGTGTTATGTAGTGATTAGTGTGTTGGACTAGGATCTTTCAATACTGGTACGGTCATGATGAGAAACCTACATTTACACAAAGAAGCTGTGCAAGTGCCACTTTCCCTTTGCATAGGCACATTCCACAAGTCCTACCTTAGTTGTGTGCACATTTCCCTAGTTCTCTGTTTTTTGTTTATTTTTGAAATGCTAATATTCTCAGGGCCTCCTTGGTGGTTGCTCCCAGACTTTGAAACACCCTTTACACAGAAGCTAGACTGGCTCCCTCCTTGTTGTATTTCTTCCAGCAGGTGAAGGCTGTTTTGGCTTTTGGCTTTTGGGAGCTGTTTTTTAAGGTAAGAGATTTAATAGTGTCATGCTGCTTTTATTATCTGTATTTTAATATATTTTTTACATTATTTTAATTCTATTAGAGTTTCATTACAGTGGTACCTCAGGTTAAGAACTTAATTCATTCTGGAGGTCCGTTCTTAACCTGAAACTGTTCTTAACCTGAGGTACCACTTTAGCTAATGGGGCCTCCCACAGCCATCACGCCGTCGCCACGCGATTTCTGTTCTCATCCTGAAGCAAAGTTCTTAACCTGAGGTACTATTTCTGGGTTAGCGGAATCTGTAACCTGAAGCGTCTATAACCCGAGGTACCACTGTACTTTCTAACGATTCCCTTTTATGTTTTTAGCTTTGGTGTGCTATTTGTGTTGTTTCAATTTGGGTAAGCTGCCTTCAGCCTGGGAAAAAAGTGAGATATAAATAAATACCATCATAATTTCTTTTGAATTTTTATAATTTGAATTTGCATGTTTATTCTTTGTGAGCCGCCTTGGGTGTCATTTTTCAGCCCCACAGCAGCATGGAAATAAGCAGTAACAAAACAACATGCATTTAAAGTGTGTTTAAAAAGCACATGTTGTTGTTGTTTAGTTGTTTAGTCGTGTCCGACTCTTCGTGACCCCATGGACCAGAGCATGCCAGGCACTTCTGTCTTCCACTGCCTCCTGCAGTTTGGTCAAACTCATGCTGGTAGCTCTGAGAACACTATCCAACCATCTTGTCCTCTGCCGTCCCCTTCTCCTTGTGCCCTCCATCTTTCCCAACATCAGGGTCTTTTCCAGGGAGTCTTCTCCTCTCATGAGGTGGCCAGAGTACTGGAGCCTCAGCTTCACGATCTGTCCTTCCAGTGAGCACTCAGGGCTGATTTTCTTAAGAATGGATAGGTTTGATCTTCTTGCAGTCCATGGGACTCTCAAGAGCACATGGCTTCCCCCAAATAATCATGGGAACTGTAGTTTCCCCCTTGCACAGCTTCTATTCCCGGCATCCTTAACAAATCACAGCTGCCAAGATTATTGGGATGAAGCCATTTACTTTATATGTCTGGTGTAAATGTGACCTGTGCAACTTGCTTTTAGTTGTGGACCATGCCTGTACAACAAGCATGCCAGGATATGATCAAAAAGGCCTCAGGCATGTAACTCTAATTGATTGGCTTTCATTCCACCATCATTTTCCCACAGTGAATAAGGACAGAGAGTCTCTTTATATAAAATTGATTGTTACCGCTTCTTAGGTATCTTTGCCACGGAGCCGCTTCCTCTGTGTAGGGAAGGTCTTTCATTTCCTTCAGGCATTTTCCTACGTTTGAGCATTTCCTTCCTTCATTTATATTTTTCTGACAGGCTAAGGTGAGTAAGGCTAAAAGAATTTCATTACAATTTCAGTATTAGGCATTGTTAGAAAAATTCCAGTCAAGCTTTTGAATAGGTTGTGGTAATGGCAATTGTTTTAATGAGAACTTGGCATTCCCAGCTGGAAATCTGCCTTTTGTTACCCAGTAACATTTGCTAGGCTGACGTGGATGGCTTCCAACCATCAGAGACCACTAAGGAAGACACCTGAAATAATTGCTCAGAGAGATTCCCTCTGTCCATACATGAGAAAGGATTATCAGTTGATATGTGTGACGTCTTGAGAGTGCTTATTTCATTCCGCATTTTGAGGGAGACACAGCCTGTGGAAATTTGAGACTAGAAATTAAATAAAGCATCTAAGATTTCAATGTGTCCCAATTGGTCAAGGTTGGGATGAAGGATTTGGTCTTGCTTTGTTTCTGAAAGTGACTCAACATCCACCCGTGGGTTCCAGCTCACTGTTTGAGAAATACTGGGTTCAAGTGTTCTGGGAAGTTTACTATTTCCTTGAGACACCATAAGAAACAAATAGGGTTGGGGATGCACAGCATGTGGTGTTATCACCGATGACGAAACATTAATGTCCTTCATAAGTAAGTAAAACAAGGCTTAGATGCAGACAGCTTTCACCAGGGGCAGATTTTAGTCTTTCAAACTTTCAAATTCAATATACCCCTGCCTCTCGTTTTCCATTTTGCTCAATTCACTACAGTGGTACCTTGGGTTAAGAACTTAATTTGTTCTGGAGGTCCGTTCTTAACCCAAAACTGTTCTTAACAGCACCACTTTAGCTAATGGGGCCTCCTGCTGCTGCTGTGCCGCCGCCGCTGTGAAGCAAAGTTCTTAACCCGAGGTACTATTTCTGAGTTAGCGGAGTCTGTAACCTGAAGCGTATGTAACCCGAGGTACCACGGTATGTCATAGTTGCGGCACCCTGTGGTATCCCCCTCAACTTGGAACCCAGTGTTCACTGTTCTAAATCTTCATCTGCCTTCACCATTGGTAAGTTTTAAATGGATAAATTGTTAGGGACTGTTTCATAAGCAGGCTAATGCATATAAACCAAGCAATGGAGAAATAATTCTTCACAAATTGGACTCAGCAGGAAAAGGAAGCCATACACTCTCATAATTCAAGTCGAGAGCAAGTTGTTTCATAACATTTAAATATGTTCAGTGTTTAGATGTGCAACTCAGGCAAGACAATGAGCAGAGCGAAGAGATTATTTATCCTGTGGGCCAGTTGTGCATGAAACTGACCAGAGAAAGTAATCTAATCAGACCTTATTAAACTGAATCTGCAATGCATACTCAATGCCCACAAGCATTGTCTGAGCTGGCCAGTAGTCTAATCCGACTTTAGGATGCTTGCCAGTGCCAGAGCCTTTTCACAGCAGCATCTACTGCTAAGTTTAACTGAATTATTCAAATGTTCTTTTTATTAAGGGTGTGGGGGGAGACACAATACGGATATCAAGGTCACATTACCCATGGAATTTACACACACAGCAATGGTACATGTTTTATTTATCAAGGGATGAGATGAGATGAATGCGGATCTTGATTTCTGTGCCAAGAACAATACAATCTATAACCAGAGAACCAAAATTCTGCAATCACAATATATTGTGCAAAACAGAGTAATTGGTTTGATTTATTTCCATTGTGAAATATGGATTTGTGGGAACTTTTGGAAGGGACTAGGTTACAAAAGAGGAAGAGATGAATGGGTTTCGTGGCAGAGATGCTAAGACAGGTCAACAATACTGAAGAAGTATGACAAAAGGATGTGGAATGGATGCAGTCACAATCCAGATCGGACTCTGGCTATTTATTTTTAAAAAGGCATTCAGTCAATTGTAGCGTTTTTGTTTTTTAAGATACACATGTTTACTTGTTGGAATTTAAATTCATTTTCTAAGAAATGTTACAGTCTCTTGAATGATTTTTAAAAAGTCAACAAATAAGGGGGGGGGGGAGGACTGGTTCATGACACCACTACTGATGGTTACTTGCAGACATCTAACTCAACTAACACTGTTCAATAACAAAAAAATCTCCATATCTGCCAAAATGAAAGTCTCGGGCTGAGAAATACTTTTTATTTTCTTCCCTTTTCTCTGCCAAGATTTTCCTTGTCATCACCTATTAAATGTCCCAAATGTTGATTGATTTGGCCTGAAGTTTGATTGGTTCGTGTTAGTGTCAATATGTTCAAGAAGAGGGCTCAGATAATGACCCTCAACATTTTCCGTTTTCAGCAGTTCCATTGAGCTACTGTTTAATTAAACATTGAGGAGGTAACTTATCCCACCCCCATCTGGTTCCTAGGTTATGATTTTGCCCACTAAGCTCACCAATGGCAACTCCTGTTCTTAGAATGGATTAATCTCCTTTTCTGGCCGTTGGGAAACAGGGCTGTTGTGTGCTCCGGGACAGTTTAACATTATGCTAACTGACAAGTTGCTGCAGGATTGTACACTTCAAGTATCGTCTGCAGGATCAACAGAGCAATGTGCCCTGCCTATGACCCTGATGCATAATCTAGAACAGGGGCTGTCAAAAAAGTTCTGCATGATCTTGGATAAAGATCACAAGCTCTTCCAACTGGCAAGGACTCTGGGAACCGGAAGAAAAGGAGCTGAGACATTGCAACACGGCAAGCATGGCCAGTGGTAGTTTCATTTCTAGGCCCCCATTATGTAATTCTGCAAATCCAACTGTCTCCCAGGCTATGTTTAATTGATTGATTTGTTTGTTTTAAATATTTATACACTGCCTTTCTGGACAAAGTTCTTTCAAGGTTATGAACAATGATAAAAACATGAAAATTTAAATTACATTGCATAAAAAAACTTTTAGAAACTATAAAACATACAGAAATAGGTAGCAATATTTTCAAACAGGATGCAGGCAGTAGCTCCAAAGAGATACATTTTTAAACCTTTTTTAAAATATCATGACTGAAAGGGCTGATCATATATCTTTTGGGAGGGAAGACTGTAGAGTGGGAACCAACACTATAAATACCACCTGTCATGGATGCTTTAGTTGTGATTGGTTAAATGGCCATCTGTTGTGGATGCTTTAGCTGAGATCCTGCATTGCAGCGGGTTACACTGCATGACCCTTGGGGTCTGTTCCAACTCTACAATTCTATGATTCTATGGCCCTGATCATAGTGTTATTGATCTAAACAATCTTAAAAGTGGTCTAATGGGCAGAATCTTCAATATCTCTCCTAAGGCACAGGCAGATTCATGCTGTCCTTTGAACAACTTGATCTCTATACTGTTAAGGTCTTTTAATAACGACCTGATACAAAATGTAGCAGCTGTGTTTTTTCTCCAGGTGACTTTTTCCAGTCTCTCTCTGTGTGTGCATTTTTACTGACTTTTTGCATATTAAGGCTATCAGTGGCTACTAGCCATGATGGCTGTGCCCGTGCTCTGCCGCAATGGTTGGTCCGGTGTAAGTGTACATGGCCTTCCACATGACCTGCAGATTCATGATGGGGAAGTCTCATATATTAGTGATTTCTCACTGTTAATGTCTGGCAAGGACCCACTACTGCATTTAGGAGTGGCGAGAAATGATATGTTTGGCCTCCCTGTGATCTTCTTAACTGTTTGTCTGAGGGCCAAACTACTGGAGAAAACAGAGACCCGTGGACTGATCTACCATTGCTTTAAATGTTGGACAAGTGCAGCTATAGGAACACCTAGGAAGGGAAGAACCTGTCAATTTCTGCTCTCTCCGTTTCTCCAGTGTTAAACTCCATTCACATTTCTGCAGCAATTTACAGATCTTCAGATATATATATATATTCTGGGAAATTCATCAGCATTATAGAGAGAATTTCTCCGAACAAACAGAATGTGTGCATTTCTATGAATACTTTATTAGGTACAATTTTTGTAAAGATTGCTTGGTTGGAGAACTGCATAACAAAATTTGGATAAGTGTCAAGTTCAAATGATGGATGTGTTTCAATCCTGATATTATTTTGGAAAGTGAAAATTTGATGGATTCACTTTTAAATGCCAACCAAATTTTTTTTTCCTCCAAACCTAGGAATGCCTGATTCAGATGGACTGTAGCATTGAGGAAAATGAGAGTCAACTGTTTTCCCCGACATAAATGTGAGGTCCTAATTCACCCCTAGACTCTACAATGTCTAATGCAAATAGACACCTTACTCAACTATCCATTAGGCAGCTTCCTCCACTTTTCTCCATGAACAATGCCACAGTCACTAGGCTGTGAGTTCCGATTGGCCAGAGTCCCATTGGGACCTCCCTGTTAAATCTAAAACCTATTGTTATTGTTATTTTGGAGTTCTTCAGAGCACTCAGCTATAAGTGTTCTTTTACATGCCTGCAGGGAAGTGTGGAATCTTTACTGCTAAAGCACAAAGAAAGCTTTCTGTTTCAAAGTGTGAAGAAAGAATTTCTGACCGATGACTTGAAAGCAGTTAAAAAGAAAAAGTTGCTTTCCCAAAGAATTAGAATATTGACAAGCCTTGTTCTTCGTAACTATTCCAAATGTCTGGAATGCCCACCCGGAACAGCTACATGGTGCCAGCTATTTTTCTTCCTCAAATTGCTCTTGAAAATTCATGTTTGATCAGGAATTGTGTCCTTTCTGCTTGTAATTTAATTAACAAAACTTGAAGAAGGAACAACAACACTAGTGGACAATATAGTGGGGTGGTGGTGCTCACTTGACCTTCCAATAGCTGAGTGAGGAAGGTGAGCTGGTGGTGGGGTCACACGGCTTCATATGCACCATTGGAACAAATCTGACACATCTTCCAGTGCATTTGCCTAGCACTGACCTCCCCGCTATTTCACTCTCTCCCCTCTCTTTCCTAGTAAACAGCAGTGACTCAGCTGTTGGGAGGTAAGGTGTGTGCTGCTGCCCCACCATGGCATCTGCTACTGGGCCACAAAGTAAGTGTAACATGCAGTTTGGCCCTGCCTGTGTGGGAAAAGCTATGGGAAAGGGGTGGAAATTGCTGGATTTGTGCCTACCTATTACTAGCCAGGTGCTGAACTGTTACATGTTGAATCCACCTCTTTTATGCTGCCCTCACAGGACAGTAGACTTAGCCTCTACACTACACCAGTTCTCAGGAGGAAGCTGGTACTTTTAAGATCTTGTGGATAGTGATAATGTAGACAAAGCTCTTCAAGCATATGAAAACATGGATTAAAAAGGATTTGAAATAGCACAGCATTGATAATTTGGGGCAGAAAATGCCAAATATATTGTTAAATTTTGACAGAGCAGACTAAAGCACTGTAGTGTGGATGTCCTGCTCTTGGTTGACACAAAGGTATAATTGGCGGGTGCAGCCATTCTTTATTTCATGGTAAATAAAACAATAGGGAGTGATTGAATCATGGAGTAATGTTTGGTTTAATACCTCAGACAGTCAGAGCAAATGTAACCACACACCCACGACACAACTGCAATATTGCTTTGTGGTTCCCAAATCAACACATCTGAACCAGGCTTAGAAGCATTCTTAATTCTTTGGAGGGTAGGAAAGAGGAGGGATAATTTGTGAAGAGATTTCATGGAGGATATCTCTCCCCAGGGAACCCAATCCAGATGTCCTCCCACTCTTTCCTCTGCTGCTAAACTGTTTTAATAGAATAGGAAAGAGAGATAAGGGAATGGGATTGTGGCATTGTCCTTGGCTGACTTAACAGGCTGGCGGAGGCTGAAACTGAGAAATTTCCCTTACTTCTCTGTACAGCCCAGAAGAGAGGAAGCTGAATGAGAGCTGAAGGTCCAGTGCCAGCCCTAGACATCTTCCCATCTGAAGCAAACAGTGCAAATGACACATCACGATTTGTAACTAGCGCTCAGTGATGGGAGATGGAGAAAGGAAATGGTACCCTTTCTGGAATCTGTCAAAGTGACTGCTTCACAGTAAGTCTAGCGGAGGTGAGGAAAGCTGGCTAAGGTGTAGAACCTTGTGAGTTGCAGCTTTTCTGAGGCCCCAAATAAATCTCAAATGGCCTGCTGCTGTTGACCAATCTGAATGCATTTGTGAGGTATCAGAAGTTCAGAGTCAACAATCCCACACATTGTGCTAAAGAGAAATATATGATAAAAGTTTGTACAGTGCCACAGGAAGTCGGCCACCGAGGCTTTCTTTCAGAACAAGAAAGACGTCAGCCTTGCATTTGGTTGTTATAGCCTGTCAAAATTTTTGAATGATGCTTGCGTGTGAATAGGAAGCAATATCGGAAAAAGTGGTGAACAAGCAGAATTTCCCTGCCCAAAAAACCAATAATAGAAATGCTGTCACTAGCAAATCAGCTCCCCAGCTCAGGGCAAAATAAGCTGGGAATAGTACAACCTTCAAGTGACTATTTACCAATAATAGTAATGTGGGTGTGCCTTTGTGAAAGAAGCAGCCTTAAAGAGGGAAACAGTGTATTTCCCCTCAGGCATTCTACAGAATACATCAGACAGGCAACATCAGACAGGGACATGGGCACAAAATGTCTTCATAAAGAAAGAGAGGGCAGTGAAGAATCTTTCAGTGGGAAGATGAAGAGGAGAACCACTTGGCTGCTGAATGCAAAGCAATGATCATATCCCTGCTTCTACTCCTAGTTTGTTCCATTTGCTGCACAAATATACATTTCTACTTAGAATTAAGTTTCATTGTGTGAATGTAGGATCGTAGTCCTATAACAATAGTTATAGACAACTCTGTCAATTCTGTTTTTTTCTCATTTTCCAGTCTTAAGTTCAGCTTCCTCTTTTCCACCACAGTTGGCAAACACTTTTTAAAGAAAACCTTGCATGAAAAATTCACACGCATTTTTTGTGTGCATTTCTGTTTATACACATTTTTGCAAGCCATTTCTTCTAATATCGTGCATCCTCCCCCCACTAATATACACATTTTGGTGATATCCCTTTCTTGTATGCATTTTTAAAATCAGCATAGTACATTACAAAATTCAAAAAGCGCAAATCATGAAAGGGAGCTGTGTTCTGGTTCACATACAGTGGTAACTCAGGTTACAAATGCTTCAGGTTACAAATGCTTTGGGTTACAAACTTCGCTAACCCAGAAGTAGTACCTTGGGTTGAGAACTTTACCTCAGGATGAGAATGGAAATTGGTGGCACGGCGGCAGCAGGAGGCCTCATTGGTGAAAGTGCACCTCAAGTTAAGAACAGTTTCAGGACCTCCGGAACGAATTAAGTTTGTAACCCAAGGTATCAATGTATTGATCTGGAGAGTGTGAAATAATTTTGAATTAAAATGAGAACTGAATAATGTCTTCCTCATTGCTTCTCAATGGTGAGATTTTCTAAGCCTCACAGCTGTGTGTGTAGGTATATTCTTGGGAAGGAAGGAGTAAACCTCCACTGCTCACAAGCTGTGATCTTGATAATCCCCGCCCATGGATGCAATTATTCTAAGGAAAACACTATTCAGTGGTGGATGGTCTGGCACCATGGCATACCTCCTCCAGGTGAGTTGCTGCTGCTTACCAGGAAGAGGAGGAGTGGGGAAGCAGTGAGGTCTGTGCAGTGCAAAAGCATCAGCAGTGCCAATCTGGTGCTCCTGATGGTGTGTTTGCCCTGCACCTTGGAGCACCAGATTGGCTCTGCGGATGCATTTGCACTGCACAGACCTCACTGCTTCCCCACTCCTCTTCTTCCAGAGAGCAGCAGCGACTCACCTGCTGGGAAGTCAGGAAACTGTCTCTGTCCCACTACGCAGTCTATGAATGATAATATACAGTCAGTGTAATGCACAGTTTGACCTTCAGAGGTCACTGTTCTAAATGAATCACTTTGCCACATCATTACAATATCCCAGAGAATGTTGTGATATTGGCACATTTACCCACAGCACTAGGTTATCAAATTAATAGGGTTTTTAAAAAATATTTACTGTAATTTTTGCTCTATAAGACTCACTTTTTCCCTCCTAAAAAGTAAAGGGGAAATGTGTGTGCGTCTTATGGAGTGAATGCAGGCTGCACAGCTATACCAGAAGCCAGAACAGCAAGAGGGATTGCTGCTTTCGCTGCGCAGCAATCCCTCTTGTTGTTCTGGCTCCTGAGATTCAGAATATTTTTTTTCTTCTTTTCCTCCTCCAAAAACTAGGTGTGTCTTATGGTCTGGTGCGTCTTATAGACTGAAAAATACAGTACTTGCTTTTAAATTTATTATTTTTCTATGTTTTTAGCAGTCCTTATTTTTATTTTAAGCAACCTCGTGTCCCATCAGGGAAAAAGATGGAGTGTAAATAAATACACCATCATCATCAAGGTAGTTTCTGCATTCAGTCCTTTCTCCCTTCTTTACTAATGACATCAAGTGACAGACCAGGCCTTAAAGAAGTTCCATCTTGGGAAAGAAGCTCAGGTGAAGCCAGAGAGGTCCTGGATGGCCTTAAGGAGTAGAAGTTTCACATTGTGTGCTACGAAAGTAATGCTCCCGAAAACATGACTTCAGATTTATGGTATCTTGGAAGAGATTTCACTGAGCAAATTTCACAAATGCAGTGAGCAGAAAAGACAAGTCATTTTCAACCAGCACTGCATGTGGAGAGGTTGGAAAGTTTAAATGCATTAAATCTATGCCAGTGACAGAGGCAGCACAGGCAATTCTGTGAGAGGACAGTTTGCCAAAGAGCAGCCCAAGGGAATGTATCTAAAAATGGGCTCTGAAGTGCTTGACTCTAAATGGATTTCTCATTACCACACTGAAAAATTGAAAGCATGGTCTGGTTCCCCCCCCTGCCCCATTCTGCTCATCCTCCAGCTGCAGAATCTTGTTAAATGGAAAGGAATGTCAGAACTGTGTCCCAATAAATATGGAACTCATTTCTGTCATTTTAAGTTATTTTGAACTGTCGTGTAGCATTGCATTTTTATATTGTGCTTTAACTGAGGTAATAATAATAATAATAATTTTTACTTCAACATGCTCCACTATAGAAGTTATATTGGCAGAAAGAATATTTCAAGCAATATTTCCATTTGTTCAAGATGAGCATGGAATACACAGTAAAGTCTCATTATATAGTAATACTTACTTATCAATTAACTAAAAGAAGCAGCATCTGTCTGCAGCAGCACTTTCACACCAGCTATCCTTAACCTGGGTCCCCAGGTAGTGTTGGACTACATCTCCCATCAGTCCCAGACAGCCTGGCCAATGGTCAGAGATTATGGGAGTTGGAGTCCAACTTCTGGGGGCATCAAGACTCTTTCACAGTTTTTCAACTCATGAGAGTTTGTACAGGGAAAGCTCAAACCACCTGTGTATAGGAAGACATTGGAATGAAATTTGCAAAAGCGTTGCCATTTTACTGCAGCATGTAGATTGCCATCTTTCTCTCGTAACACTAGAATCAAAGTCAATCAACGGTATTTACCAGCAGCAGGTTCAGTATAGAAAAAGGAAATATAAGATGCTCCATAATAATTTGCTACTTTCCCGAGCATGTAATTGTTTCTTACTTATTTCTTATTTCTTACTTAAAGAGGGAGTGACACCCACTCCAAAACACAAACACCTTGTGATTTTATAGAAGTGTGGTTGATAAGGAACAATCCACAGATCTGAGACGAAGAAAGGAAAATAGTTTGTGCAAGTGAGCACGGGTAGAGGACAACGGAGGACAATGAAAAGTAAATGGAAATATGAAAAACTGCAATTGAGTTGTGTAATTGAGTGGCACATGCAGAGGCTTGCTTCTTTATATTGTTTAGGTTGAGGCTGAATTGGTTCATGTTATCTAGAGTCAGAGAGTATGCAGTTCCCCAAGCCCCAGTGCACATCTTGAATTATTTCTTCCAATTCCTTGATTTGCAATGCTATTCAGCCTTCCTGTTCACATTTTATGATTAAATCATAATGTTTAAATGGAGTGTCGGGGGGGGGAGGGAATCTGGGAGACTAAGTGTGGGGGGGTTGACTTATATGGCAAACTGCTGTATGTGTGCATGTGTGTGTGCTTGTGCAGTGTTAGTAATGTTTATCCTTTCTGCTCTCAAAATAACTCTCCTTAGTTATGAGTAAAAAGTGTGTTCTGCTATCTTCTTCTTTTTTGGCGATCACTCGTAGCCGAGTAAGATTGTCTTCCATGAACATGGTCTTAACAGTGAGTCCATAAGTGACTGTGGAGGCCAATTCTGCATCCACATGGCCTTCCACAGTGGGGACATAGGTTTCCAGGTGGGAGTTGATCACAGTGAAGGTTTGCCAAGCCTGCCTTCCTCTTAGCATGTTTCCGCCTTTTGTCCTGAGTTCGAGCGTCTTCCAAGCCCATGACACCTTTGGTAAAGGCTGTTCTCCAATTGGAACGCTTGCAGGCCAGTGTTTCCCAATTGTTGGTGTTTATACTATTTATTTTTTTTAGATTTGCCCTGAGAGAGTCTTTAAACCTCTTTTGTTGACCACCAGCATTACGCTTTCCATTTTTAAGTTCAGAATAGAGTAGTTGTTTTGGAAGATGATAATCAGACATCAGCACAACATGACTAGTCCAACAAAGTTGATGTTGAAGAATCATTGCTTCGACACTGGTGATCTATGCTTCTTTCAGTACACTGGCATTAGTTCGCCTGTCTTTCCAAGTGATGTGATTCCGTTGATGGAATCTTTTGAGGAGTTGGAGATGGCGTTTATAAGTGGTCCATGTTTCACAAGCATACAGTAAGGTTGGTACTACAATAGCTTTGTAAACAAGCGTTTTGGTTTCCCTGCAAATGTCCTGGTCCTCAAACACTCTGTACTTCAATCGCAAGAAAGCTACACTTGCAGAGATCAGGCAATGCTGGATTTCAGCATCAGTGTTGGCCCTTATGGAAAGAAACTGCCCAGGTAGGAGAAGTGATTGACACTTTCCAATGTTACACCATTGAGTTAGATTTGTGGTACTGCAGAGTGATTGTTTTGTGCTTGTTGGTGCAGTACTTTGGTTTGGGGGATGTTGAGCGATAGGCCAAGCTTCTCGTAAGCTTCTGTGAAGATATTTAGGATGGTTTGGAGGTCATCCTCTGAGTGTGCACACACTACGTTGTCATCAGCATACTGAAGCTCTATGACAGACGTTATGGTAACCTTACTCTTTGCTTTCAGCCTACTCAGATGAAAGAGCTTTCCATCTGTTTGATATATGATTTCTACTCCAATGGGGACTTTTCCTTTGACAAAGTGTAGGATCATGGCAATGAAAATAATGAATAGAGTTGGAGCGATAACACAACTCTGTTTAACACCTGATCCCACTGTGAATGGTTCACTTTGAGAGCCATTGTTATCTGTTGCTATCAAAGGGTTAAAAGAGTAGCAGAAACGCTCTAATCACTGAGCAGCTGGAGGTCATTAGGCTTCCAGGAACACGAGTCTGTATAAATAGTCCCCCTGTTTGTTTGTTCTTCCCCCTTCTCCCTTTTGGGTGTGTGTTTTGCTGAGATGTGTGGTTCGTCGCCAGGATTGTTTTTTGGTGTTTTGTAAATAAACCTTTTTTTTGATTTACAAACCGCATGCTCCAGGACTCCTTTTTGGGAAGATGCTGCCTCTCCTGCCCTTCTTAGCTGCTGCGCGAAATCCTCTGCCGTGGTGAGACTTTTAAAGAAGGAAGTGCACTGGGCATTTACATTAAACTAATTAAAGTTTAATGGGACAGGTTATGGATGTTTGTACGTCAAGAAGGAGATAAGGAGAGCAGTTCAGAGTGATTTATGCAAGGACTGGAGTGAAGACAGAAGCGGTTGCCGACAACGAAAGCCTCCAAAGCAGCTTGAGTCCTGCAACGTGCCTAGAAAAGTTTTAAAGAGGCACTGCGCAGTTTGTACTCGCTGGAAGACGTCTGATTCCTCAAGGAGCCACCTCAGCAGCTGGGAGACGGTCTACAGGTGTGTGAGTATCGTTCCTAAGCCCCAGGGAGGATGGCAGAGTCCCAGGAAAGTTTTACTGTCCCGTTTACGCGACTCAATGGGAAAAATTGGCAAGATTGGAAGGCTAGAGTAAGGGTTTGGTTGCAAGCAAAAGAGTTGTGGAGCTGTACTGAAGCACCGCCTTTACAGGCAGCTGCAGACGCGTCTGCAGAAGCTAAAGCAGCAGCAGCAGCTTCACAGAAACGCGACAGGAAAGCCCAAGGTCTACTAGTTTTGGCAGTGGGACCAGAGCAAATGCCTTATGTTTCTGAGTTAAAGAACACGCATGAGGTCTGGACGGTTCTGCAGCGGTTAAATTCCAGAAACACTGCGGGGGCCAAGATCCATGCTACAAGATGTTTGTTTGATTTACGTCTCCAACCGGGAGCGTGTGTGAAAGAACATATTGCCAAAATGGTGTCTGCCTTTAATCAACTAAGACAGCTGGGCATTCCTTTCTCTATGGAGCAGCAGTCATACATATTGTTGTCTTCTCTTGATAAAAGCTATGAGACTCTAGCTCTAACTTTGGAAGCTATGCCTTCAACTGAATTAACCCTTGAATACATTTCTTCTCGGCTTGCGGATGAACAGGATAAAAGGCAAAGAGAAAGAGGTTTGTCTTTAAAGGGGAGTTATGCTGTGCCTAAGAGTGTTGATGCTGAGTTTGAGCACACAGTAAATGCTTTTGCAGCTAGACACTGTTTTCGCTGTGGTTCCCCTTCCCACCTAATCAGGAATTGCACACGTGAACCTGGTCAAGACAGCAACAAGGCCGTTACCCCTAGTTACCAGACAAGGAGTTCCAGGGGACGTCGAAGGAGAGGAGGAGGTCGTGGCTACTCCCACAGCACACAGCACATGGCTTCAGCAATGGCGTTGATGCAAGGGCGTGGCCAAGGCAGCAATCTACGCTGGTTGATCGACAGTGGTGCATCTCACCACCTGGTGGCGCCATCTAGTGTACGTTTGCAGAATTGCAGACATTTGCTAACCCCTAAAGTTGTGACAATGGCAGATTCAACTAAACGTTCCTTAGAGACTGTAGGCACAGTGTTCTTAAATTGTTTGCAAACAGAAATTGATGCCTACGTGCTAAAGGGACTGAAGGGGTGTATTTTGTCTGTGTCAGAACTTGATAGAAATGGGTTTAAAACTGTGTTTGAAAATGGGGTTTGCACTATTTCAAAGAATAACGTATCTCTTTTGCAGGTGGAATGCAGAAATGGGTTATATTATTTTGAGACAAGTCCAGATGAAGTTGAACAGGTTCATGCTGGTTGTGTGAACACGCCTACCCATAATTCTTGTGTTCATTTATGGCACCGCCGTTTAGGGCATATTAATTTTCAGTATGTTAAAAGGCAACCTGAATTATCAGAAGGGTGCAAATTGAACAAATGTACTAAGTATTTGGATTGTACTGCATGCAAAAGTGCGAAGGTTCATAGATGCAGCTATCCCAGTTCAGATAGGAAATCTGACAAAGCATTCCAACTTGTGCATATGGACCTATGTGGCCCAATGCCTGTTGCTAGCATGGGAGGTTCGAAGTATGCACTGTGTCTCTCGGATGACAAAACAAAGGTTACATGGTTTTTTCCTCTCAAAACAAAATCAGATACTGCAGAAACAGTTAAAAATTGGGTTCATGCGGTAGAACTTGAATTCGGTACTAGAGTACTTGCTTTTCAGACAGACAGAGGGTCAGAATTTACCGGGTCTGTGTTGCAGAATTTCTTTAAGAAAAAGGGAATTAAGCATCGTCTGTCTACACCTTATTCCCCCCAAGAAGGAGGCGTGGCCGAACGTAAAAATAGGGTTCTGCAAGAGTTGGCAAACTCTATGTTGTTTGATGCTAAACTTCCTCAGAGTTACTGGGCGGAAGCCTGGCAGGCGGCTACTCATATTCTGAACCGAGTATATAATTCGGTAATTGATACTACGCCTTATTTTGCTTTATATGGGAAGAAGCCCAAAGTTAATTACTTTCGGGTGTTTGGATCTCAAGCCTATGTACTTATCCCAAAAGCGTTAAGGAAAAAGGGAAGTCCAAGGGCTAGGAAACTCATCTTTTGCGGGTACGAACCACATGCCAAATCTTGGAGGTTTGTGGACCCAGATGGGGATACTACAAGAGTGGTCCTCAGTAGGAGCGCTGATTTTTGTGAGCAGTCCGGATGGACTCACTTACACGCTAACCCTGACATTTTGAGAGATGATTTAGGCATTCATGCTGAGAAAGAAAGTCCAGAGAGTGATGAGCCAGAAGGGGATGGTGCACATGGTTCAGATGCAGATTCTGATCAGGCTCGAGGTTCTTCTCCTAAGGTAGAAAAGCCAGAATCTAGGAGTGCTCCAACTTCGCCAGTCAGTAGGCCTAGCAGACAGCAAAAGCAAAGCAGGTCACCTGCAACACCAAGCCCAAGGGAGGTATCTAAACGGAGGTCTTTATCCCTAGGGGCGCGTCCAGACATAAAGTCTGAGACAGATTCTGACAGCCAACGGTCAGAGGGGGCACAAGAGGAGCAATTGCGCAGGTCAAGTCGTGCAACGAAGGGCAAGCCGCCAGAGCGGTTTAAGGTGACAAGTGTATACGTAAATATGGCACAGTGTGAGCCAGAAAGCTATATGGAAGTACAACAGCTTCCAAGCTCAGAAGCCGTAAAGTGGCAGGAAGCAATGGAAAAAGAGATGGCTTCAATGAAGTCTCTCGGTGTGTTTACAAGTACAGAGCTTCCGAAAGGGCAACAAGCTGTAGGTTGTCGATGGGTATATCGTTTAAAGCCCACAACTACTGAAGAGTTGCAATATAAAGCCCGGCTAGTTGCAAAAGGGTTTTCGCAGCGCAAAGGTGTTCACTATTCTCAAATCTATGCCCCTACTTCAAGATCGGAGTCATTAAGAATGCTTCTAGCCTCTTCAGCTAAGAAGGGAAATAAGCTGTTTCATTTTGATGTCAATGTGGCTTATTTAAATGCAGACTTACAGGAGGAAGTCTATATGACACCACCACCAGGTTTTGAAGGAGACAAGCCAAACCAGGTCTGGCGCCTACACAAATCCATTTATGGGTTGAAACAGTCCGCCCGTAATTGGAATTCCTGCTTAAACGATGCTCTAGAGAGCATGGGGTTCAGAAAGAGCGCAGCAGATGCGTGTCTTTATCTAAAAGGCTCGGGATGTGAACAAGAAGCAGTTTTGATATTTGTTGACGATTTATTATACAGTGGAAAGGATGATAAACTTGCACAACAATTTGCCACAAAGCTTGGAGAAAGGTTTCAGATAAAATCACTAGGCAATGTATCTGTTTATCTAGGAGTTAAAATTCAGCAAGATGAAAATGGTAACTATTGGCTTAGCCAAGAAGCTAAAATCCAGCAGTTGCTGGAAAGGTTTAAAATGAACAACTGTGCTGGTGTTAAAACCCCAATGGAGTTAAGTTACACAAAGGATGCTCAAACTGAGCAAAAGGCAGAGTTCTGTAATCCCGGGGTTTACCAGTCAGCGATAGGCAGTCTACTCCACATTGCACAGTGGACTCGGCCCGATATAATATATGCTGTCAACATGCTGTGTAGACAAGCTGAAAAACCATCAATGCATGCTTGGCAAGGAGTAAAAAGAGTTTTAAGGTATCTCCAAACTACCAAAAGCTTTCGCTTAAAACTATCAGCAGAGGGCAGCACACAACTTGAATGTTGGGCCGACAGCAGTTGGGCAGATGCTGGACCAGATAGAAAATCAGTGTCAGGAATGGCGATAAAATTTGGAAATGCACTAATTGGTTGGAGATCAAGAAAACAATCACTTATAGCTTTAAGTTCAACTGAATCTGAGTTCAATGCGTTATCAGATATATGTAGAGAACTGGAATTTTATAAGCAACTGGTACAAGAATTGTTTGGAGAATGTTCCCTACCTATCAGAGTGTGGGAAGACAATCAACCTTGTATTAAACTAGCTAAATCAGGTCAATTCAAGGCGCACACAAAACACTTGGATATCCGTTATCAAAATGTATGCCAAAGTGTAAAACAAGGTTTAATTGAACTAAAGTATTGTCCAAGCCAAGAAAATCTCGCAGACGGTTTTACAAAAGCTTTGAGTCCGCAATCTCATAAATGTTTCTGTTCAGGTTTAAATTTGTATTAAGGTTGGTACAGCTCAGTGTTACGAGCGAGAGGGGGTGTTGCTATCAAAGGGTTAAAAGAGTAGCAGAAACGCTCTAATCACTGAGCAGCTGGAGGTCATTAGGCTTCCAGGAACACGAGTCTGTATAAATAGTCCCCCTGTTTGTTTGTTCTTCCCCCTTCTCCCTTTTGGGTGTGTGTTTTGCTGAGATGTGTGGTTCGTCGCCAGGATTGTTTTTTGGTGTTTTGTAAATAAACCTTTTTTTTGATTTACAAACCGCATGCTCCAGGACTCCTTTTTGGGAAGATGCTGCCTCTCCTGCCCTTCTTAGCTGCTGCGCGAAATCCTCTGCCGTGGTGAGACTTTTAAAGAAGGAAGTGCACTGGGCATTTACATTAAACTAATTAAAGTTTAATGGGACATTATCTGAGATTGTTGCTGTCATATTATCATGGAGGAGCCAAAGGATGTTCACAAATTTATCTGGGCAGAACTATAAACATGGACAGAATCTAAGTTATGTTCATAATTCTTCTCTCTCTCTCTTTTTAAAAAAGACGAATACCCTTGATTATAAGTAAATGTATGTTTCAATGGGGAGATAATTTGACTTGTGTGGTTGGTGGAAGCTTGTCATTTCCTACCGATCTACCTTTCTTGTCATTTCTGATCTAAATGTTTCAGAAGTGAAAATAAGAGAGAAAGTCACATCTAGACTTAACAATGAAATGGAAACTAACTGCACAAGTCTCGCTGTCAGTCCAAATTTACTACAGATGAATGGCAGGAAAAGAGAGCCTCTTTACACATTAGATCTTAAATGGTACACACCTAAGATGTCTTAAATATACACCAGAATCAGCCTGCTGGGTTGGGTGCAGCTGCTGTTCTACATTCACAGTGTGTGGTTTGCTGCTGCATACCGAGAGGGAGAGGGGTGAAGTGGTGGGCATTGGTACAGCCAATCTGCACCCCATGCCTGGCATGTCATTTCTGCTGTACACTTAAAAAGGGAAAACAGTCTTATATTTAACAGTTCATCCGGTGTCAGCAACCTCTTTGAGGCCAAGGAGCACGTCTCGAATACTGAGGAAGTCCCATTGGCACGACATGCAAA
Organism: Podarcis melisellensis; assembly: GCF_964234715.1. Lineage (NCBI taxonomy): Eukaryota > Metazoa > Chordata > Lepidosauria > Squamata > Lacertidae > Podarcis > Podarcis melisellensis. The sequence continues at coordinate 37,937,037 of NC_138528.1, read as the reverse complement.
TTGGCTGCTGTGGGGTGTGTGGCCTTAACACAAAATGGCTGCCACATCTAAATGAGCTGCTCTGACTTGATAGCGAGCTCACTTGGAAAGATCTACCATAGCAGTCTGCTGAAGCCCTCCAGGAGTTTTGGAATGTGTATCAGGTTGGTGGAAGCAGCGTTACAGGCTCTTAACGGTACAAGGACCTGGTTTACATGAAGGAGGCCTTCCAGATGTCTCTGGGATTCCAGAAAAAGTCAAGGTCTGCCACTCTGAAGCCAAATATCTTAAGGAGTTACTACCATACAGCATGTGACACCACCCATGCCCATTGTGAGAATCATAGCACTGCTTGTGCCATGATTTCACAGTGTCAGTAAATTGACCTGTGTTCTGCTGCCAAATTTGGCCAACAAAGGGCTCTTCCATACTAGCATACTTATTTATTGAGCATTCATCTTGATTTGCTGGCATAGTGTTTGTTCACCTTCCTGTAAATCATTGTTGTATTCCACACTTTTCAATCCTTACCACTTTCCTAACTGCAAAAGATCCATCTTGTTTGCAAAGTGGGTTTGTTGCACAAGGGCAGCAGAGCGCTTTAACCTACTTTAATCGCACAGACCTAAATTTCTCTGTATTCACTTGAATCCTGCAACCCAGAGACAGTCGGGAGGTGCTCTGTGGCGAATGAGGATGTGTCCCCCACCACCACCTTTGTCTGAAGGCGGCAAGTTGTTTGCTCCTACTCTTGTTAAATAACCCTGCAGAAATATGTGGAGAATAATGCGTGTTGCTGCAGTTTCCTCGGGAAAATTCCTAAAGCAGCCTCCTAAAGTTTAGCTGACATCAGCTGCTCTGCTTGAAAATGAAATTAAAGTTGAGTGTGGCAAGATGAAGTAGTGGAGGAGGAAGAGAGTTTATTTTCCTTGCAGCAACTCTTATGGTCTCACAGATGCACTCTGATCCACCACATTTTTCTTTTAAAGAATGGTTGTCAGATAGCCCTCCTCTTTATTTCATTGCTAGATATTGCTTAAATGCTTAAGCCATCAGTTGTAACCAAACTGTAGTTTACCAATGCTGAAGGAAACAGCACATTGGAAAACAATAATTTTGTTATTAGAGCAAAAGGATCTTGAGGTGGGGCTGTAGTCAGAAGAGCAATTAAGGGGCAGTCCGGACAGCCTGAGCCCTGAGTCTTTTCTACGAGGTCCCAGCTCTCCTGACCCTTCAATCCCCACTTTTAAACCATTAAAAGAAAAAAGTGGCCAGACACAGTGCAGAATGTTGTGCTTGTTGTTTAGTCGTTTGGTCATGTCTGACTCTTCCTGACCCCATGGAGCAGAGCACTCCTGTCTTCCACTGCCTCCTGCAGTTGGGTCAAACTCATGCTGGTAGCTTTGAGAACACTATCCAACCATCTTGTCCTCTTCTCCTTGTGCCTTCAATATTTCCCAGCATCAGGGTCTTTTCCAGGGAGTCTTCTCTTCTCATGAGGTGGCCAAAGTATTGGAGCCTCAGCTTCACAATCTGTCCTTCCAGTGAGCACTCAGGGCTGATTTCCTTAAGAATGGATAGGTTTGACCTTCTTGAAGTCCATGGGACTCTCAAGAGTCTCCTCCAGCACCATAATTCAAAAGCATCAATTCTTCAGCGATCAGCCTTCTTTATGGTCCAGCTCTCACTTCCATACATCACTACTGGGAAAACCATAGCTTTAACTATACAGACTTTTGTCAGCAAGGTGATGTCTCTGGTTTTTAATATGCTATCTAGGTTTGTCATTGCTGTTCTCCCAAGAAGCAGGCGTCTTTTAATTTCGTGACTGTCACCATCTGCAGTGATCATGGAGCCCAAGAAAGTAAAATCTCTCACTGCCTCCATTTCTTCCCCTTCTATTTGCCAGGAGGTGATGGGACCAGTGGCCATGATCTTAGGTTTTTTTTATGTTGAGTTTCAGACCATATTTTGTGCTCTTCTCTTTCACACTCATTAAAAGGTTCTTTAATTCCTCTTCACTTTCTGCCATCAAGGTTGTGTCATCTGCATATCTGAGGTTGTTGATATTTCTTCCAGCAATCTTAATGCCGGCTTGGGATTCATCCAGTCCAGCCTTTCACATGATGAATTCTGCATATAAGTTAAATAAGAAGGGAGACAATATGCAGCCTGTCGTACTCCTTTCCCAATTTCGAACCAACCAGTTAGTCCATATCCAGTTCTAACTGTAGCTTCTTGTCCCATATAAAGATTTCTCAGGAGACAGATGAGGTGATCAGGCACTCCCATTTCTTTAAGAACTTGCCATAGTTTGCTGTGGTCGACACAGTCAAATGCTTTTGCGTAGTCAATGAAGTAGATGTTTTTCTGGAACTCTATAGCTTTCTCCATAATCCAGCACATGTTTGCAATTTGGTCTCTGGTTCCTCTGCACCTTCGAAACCCAGCTTGCACTTCTGGGAGTTCTTGGTCCACATACTGCTTAAGCCTTCCTTGTAGAATTTTAAGCATAACCTTGCTAGTGTGTGGAATGAGCGCAATTGTGCGGTAGTTGGAGCATTCTTTGGCACTGCCCTTCTTTGGGATTGGGATGTAGACTGACCTCCAATCCTCTCCACTGCTGAGTTTTCCAAACTTGCTGGCATATTGAGTGTAGAACCTTAACAGCATCATCTTTTAAAATTTTAAATAGTTCAGCTGGAATACCATCACTTCCACTGGCCTTGTTATCTGCAGTGCTTTCTAAGGCCCATTTGACTTCACTTTCCAGGATGTCTGGCTCAAGGTCAGCAACCACACTACCTGGGGTATACGGGACATCCATTTCTTTCTGGTATAATTCCTCTGTGTATTCTTGCCACCTCTTCTTGATGTCTTCTGCTTCTGTTAGGTCCTTTCCACTTTTGTCCTTTATTATGGAAATCTTTGTACGAAATGTTCCTTTCATATCTCCAATTTTCTTGAACAGATCTCTGGTTCTTCCCATTCTATTGCTTTCCTCTATTTCTTTGCATTGCTCGTTTAAGAAGGTCTTCTTGTCTCTCCTTGCTATTCTTTGGAAATCTGCATTCAATTTTCTGTATCTTTCACCATCTCCCTCGCATTTTGCTTGCCTTCTCTCCCCCGCTATTTGTAAGGCCTCATTGGACAGCCACTTTGCTTTCTTGCATTTCCTTTTCATTGGGATGGTTTTCGTTGCTGCCTCCTGTATAATGTTACGAGCCTCCACCCATAGTTCTTCAGGCACTCTGTCCACCAAATCTAAATCCTTAAACCTGTTCTTCACTTCCACTGTGTATTCATAAGGGATTTGATTTAGATTGTGTCTTACTGGCCCAGTGGTTTTTCCTACTTTCTTCAGTTTAAGCTGGAATTTTGCTATAAAAAGCTGATGATCTGAGCCACAGTCAGCTCCAGGTCTTGTTTTTGCTGACTGTATAGAGCTTCTCCATCTTTGGCTGCAGGGAATATAATCAATATGATTTTGATGCTGCCCATCTGGTGATGTCCATGTGTAGAGTCGTCTCTTGTGTTGTTGGAAAAGAGTGCATTCCAATCCCCTATAATGAGAAGAACATCCTTCTTTGGTGTCATTTCTAGAAGGTGTTGTAAGTCTTCATAGAACTGGTTAATTTCAGTTTTTTTCAGCACCGATAGTTGGTGCATAAACCTGGATTACTGTGATGTTAAAAGGTCTGCCTTGGATTCATATTGAGATCATTCTATCATTTTTGAGATTGCATCCCAGTACAGCTTTCGCCACTTTTTTGTTGACTATAAGGGCCACTCCATTTCTTTTACAGGATTCTTGCCCACAGTAGTAAATATGATGGTCATCCGAACTGAAATCGCCCATTCCCGCTCATTTTAGTTCACTGATGCCCAGGATGTCAATATTTATTCTTGCCATCTCATTTTTGACCACATCCAGCTTACCAAGGTTCATGCTTCTTACATTCCAGGTTCCTATGCAATATTTTTCTTTACAGCATTGGACTTTTCTTTCGCTTCTAGGCAAATCCACAACTGAACGTCCTTTCGGCTTTGGCCCAGCCACTTCATCAGCTCTGAATCTACTTGCACTTGTCCTCCGCTCTTCCTCAGTAGCATGCTGGATGCCTTCTGACCTGAGGGGCTCATCTTCCAGCACCATAACTTTTATATGCCTGTTGTCTTTGTCCATGGAGTTTTCTTGGCAGGGATACTGGAGTGGCTTGCCAGTCCCTGCTCCAGGTGGATCACGTTTAGTCAAAACTCTCCACTATTACCAGTCCATCTTGGGTGGCCCTGCACGGCATAGTTCATAGCTTCTCTGAGTTCTTCAAGCCCCCTCGCCACGACAAGGCAGTGATCCATGAAGGAGAGAATGTTATGCTAGTGACACGTTACACACCTGCCATCTTAAATTTCTCCAGAGGCAAATTTGTGTCCTGGCCGCAGACCCTTATCAGTGGGAATATGACCCCTGACCAGCTTAATGCAGGAGAATGCTTTCTGCGATGTTCAAAAACCATTTTTAGCCACTTCAGATCTAGAATGAAACATAGGAATATCACCTTTTGTGCAGAAGCTTAAAAGGGCAGACTGAATTCATGGAAATGATTAGCAACTGTGAAGGTGAGCACTGCAAATACAAAGATGATACAATATCATTTTAGCATGCCTGAAAGAATCTACCTTCCTTGAGAAGCCTTTTCCTTTTGGTCACCAGGAATGTAAATGTCACACAGAGGGGAACAAGTTTATTGTTTCAGATTGGTTTCACATGGATTGAACCTTAAGTCGTTCCAACTCCACCTTGAAATGAAAGAATATTAAAACCAGTTGAAATGCTCACTGGTGACATTTGTGTTCAGCTAATCTTAAAAGTTATTTATTTAAATAATTTATATACTGCTTAATACTGTACATTTTTAACATGTAGCACTGTGGGGGCCTTCAGCTATTTCCTTAGCTTTTCTATGAATGTGATTGTTTAAATGTCTCATCTGTATTCCCTCCCTTTTACTGTTCTTTGGCTAAACAGGGCCTCCCCTATTTAATTGGCAACTACCTACCATCTATTTGTCACATTACCAGCAAGCTAAACTTTTGATAACCTTCTTTATTGTACTGTGTGCTAAAAATATTCCCTATTCCTTTGATGAAAACTATATCTCAACACCAAACAGCATCACAGAAACAACAAAAGATGACTATTATCTGCATTTTTTCCCTATGAAAAAACTAGTTGTGATTTTTTTTTTGCAGGCCATGCAGAAAAATTGGGGCAGGGGCTTCTTCTAAACATATTAACTATTGATTACTTGCTGATGGTTTTTCAAGGAGAGGATTATGGCAGTGTTTCACTACTGGCAGATAGACTAGGCAGAAGAGATTGTTTTCCAGTGTTGCCAGTAACTCATACATAAACAATATTATGGCAGACAGGAGCTCAATTTTACTGTCAGTATGTAATAGCTCACCCATTGAAATATGTTTGAAATATCCATTGAAGCAAGAAGAATGAGGCAGGGAGAAGGAAGAATGGGAGTATAACAGAGCAGATACTTCAGGAATATGAATAATCTTCTTACCTGGATATACCTACATAATTTCATTTTTTTACACAAGGTTGTGATCCCTCCTGGTTCAGCTCTTGAAGTGGGTATGAGGAGTTTCTTAACTAGGCAGTTGTGATCTTCAAGGAGAAGATTATAAAGTAGGTGCTAGTGTGACAAAGTACCGAAGTTTTCCTGGAATAAGCTCACAGATTACCAAATGTCCAATTCTGCTAGAGGCTTGCAGGGAAGCAGGCAGTGTCCAGTCACCAATCCGATTCGAGCAAACCTTGGACAGCTACAAGAAACATTTTCTCTGCTGGGAGCTAGAGCCAACCAAGGCCTTTTGTAGGCTGAGCAAGCTAGGCTTTACTTCTCTGATGGAGCTAGCTAGCTGGTTAAATTGCAAGGCTGGGGAAACAAAGATACTGTAGGGGACTCATTCCCTAAATCAGAGGATGATTACAGGGTTGTGTCCTCTGGCAAGAGGAGCCCTGAACAAGGTACTTAGTGATTCTCTCCCCAAGCTTGTGCCTTGCCTTCATTGGATTCTCAGCTGTGCAGCACAAGGGCATCTGGGGTTAATCATTGCACTAGTTTTCTTATGTGCTTCCACACCAAACTGGTCAGAGCCCAAGCTGAATGGATTTGAATTTATGCTAGAGCAGCCCTATGTGACTATCTCTCTTATCTATGTTTGCCTAGGTCTTAAAGTATTATTTGCTTTCAATCTAAGAGCTGTTGCCAGTGATGGGGTTTGGGAAAGGATAAATGGGATAAGGGACCCCACTCATAATGTGGGCTGGAGGCTTCGTTGTCGTTCATGGTGAAGGTTGAGCGAATCTCAGGGGCATGGGGGAACTACAGTGGGTTAAGAGCTTAATTCATTCTGGAGGTCTGTTCTTAACCTGAAACTGTTCTTAACCTAAGGTACCACTTTAGCTAACGGGGCCTCCCGCTGCTGCCGCGCCACCAGAGCACGATTTCTGTTCTCATCCTGAGGTAAAGTTCTTAATCTGAGGTACTGCTTCTGGGTTAGCAGAGTCTGTAACCTGAAGCGTCTGTAACCTGAAGCATCTGTAACCCGAGGTACCACTGTACTGAGTATCTCAATGATCAGAATATCTCAATGATCAAGGGAATCATAAAGAATTGGGTAATTTCTGCCATGTGGAGGAACAGGTAACTAACTTTGCTTCATTTGCTAGAATGCCTCTATAGCTCAAGTGGTACAAATGTTTGGCTTACAGAGAGCTGGGACACCTGCATAGAAGCTCACTTCCTGATACATACTCATTAGCAAGAAAGCTAAGGAGGAATTTTCACAAGGGGTGGTGGCACGGAGCTTCTCCCCTGAATAAACAGCCCCAGTGACTGGTGATGATGTCCATATAGTGTGATTCTTCTACCTCTGAATTAATTGGTTATCATGACAGGGTTTGGAATAGAGGGATCTGTGGAACAAAACAATGCTCTAATTATCTCTTGTCTATTTATGCAACTGAATTAATTCCTAAAAATAGAATCTGCTATTATTTCTAGTCCCTCTCATTTTAGACTTCATGGGAAACTTGTGGCCAAATTGTTTCTTCAGAACATTACTGTCTACCCTCCAACATTTCTCTGATGAAAACAGGGACATCCCATTCCCTAATGATAATTTTACAATTCATACCCCACACATCTTGCTGGGCTGCCCCTGCCACTCTGGGCATCTTCCAATATATATAAAAACATAATTAAACATTTAAAAAACTTTCCTATACAGGATTGCCTTCAGATGGCCCCGGGGTTCAGATAACTCCATACCCTCCAACATTTATCCAGGGAAAATTGGGACATCCTAAGGAAAAGTGGGACATTCCGGGATCAAATCAGAAACTGGGATGGCTTCTCTAAATTAGGGACATACCTGGAAAATAGGGACACTTGGAAGGTGTGTTACTGGATTTTTTTGTATACAACAAAACATTATACACTCAGAACCTACCTGGTAGCACACGTCTTCTAATCTGCTGGGCTGTGTGTGTGTGTGTGTGTGTGTGTGTGTGTGAGAGAGAGAGAGAGAGAGAGAGAGAGAGAGAGAGAGAGAGAGAGAGAAGATATATTATTGCATAAAGATGAAGTGTTAATTTAAGTCCATTTTACTCACATATTACTTTATTGGGAGTACTCCTACATGTTGCTGTGGACTATCTGCATTGAGAAATACTAGGAGTAGCTCCTCATGCCTGGGCTTCCATGAGATTAGACTGCCTGCAGGGATTTTGATTGTGTGCAAGTGTGGTTGCACACCTGAAGTGATAACTAATTAATATAAAGGCAGAAAAAATTATCACCATCATTGGGACAAAATCACTTCCTTCGCACTGGGCTCTTGGGAAAATGTTCTTTTGTTTATGCCATACGTGCGATTAAATGGTCCAAAATGTCACAAAGATATTACATAAAGTTTCCACATTGCACATGGCCCTGTAGCTGGTATTTAACCATCTGAAAACACCTTCCTTCCAAAGCAGATGCAGGGATATCAAGGCCTTGGCTAGGGAACACCAAATCTGTCATGAAAATGTCAACTGTAGCTACCAGAGGCAGAAACAGAAGGTCCTGAATCACTTTAGCAGCACTAATTCTGTATGTGGACTATTCTTTCTGCTGGATATATTATTTACACTTCAAGTATCAGATCTATTATTCACTGGCTTTCCTTGTTTTCATTTCTTTAAGAGTCAGTTCTTGTGTGTTATTTCTGATATGGTACAGCCTTCCTACAAACACTAAGGGCGCCAGAAGCACATAACTTGGAACCACATGTGTCCCATTTCGTACAGTCATACAACCTTCCCTGAAACAAGTTTAGGGGAAGCCACCTGTTCTTCCTGCTTTCAGTTGAAGGGGCTGTAGTGTGGCCAACTCTTGTAACTATTGTGAAGCTCCTTTTCCTGACCAGTTTTTCATTATTAAGCAAACTTACAGGTGTGTGCTTAAATGATCCCATAGAACTATAGATTTCTGCTATATACAGTCGTATCTTGGCTGGCGAATGGCTTAGTTGTTGAATGTTTCGGCTCCTGAATGATTGAAAACCAGGAGTGTTCTGGTTTTCGAACAATTTTTGGAAGCCAAATATCTGGTGTGGCTTCCGCTTGGCTGCCAGAAGCTCCTGCAGCTAATCGGAAGCCGCGCCTTGGTTTTCGAACGGTTCCAGGAATCAAATGGAGTCCCGGAACGCATTCTGTTTGTCAACCACGGTATGACTGTAAATCTATTGTTATCTGAAGATTTCATAGATCTATAGTTTATAGATCTATAGTTTACATTGCATTTGGTTGCAGGCAACCACCATAGATCAGAGTCAAGTGCAGCAGCAGCAGACGTCCACCACTAAAATGCTGTCTGGGGGCCTGGAAGGAAGGGCAAGGAGTGATGTTACTGCTGCCACCACTGAGGCACAAAAACAACAGGAGGGGGGAAAAGTGTCACGGTGCATTGAAATGTGGAAGATGGGTTTGGGGTGGGTTGGATACTATCAGTGACATCATGCTGAAGGTCTCTTAAAGTTTTCAGTCAAGGTGCTGTGGAAACACTCAGAACGGTGGCAGAGCTGTGTCTCTTAGCAACAACAGTGGCTTATAGAATCAGAGCATTAGGGAGTGATAATACAGCGGTCACTTTAGCTTTTTAATTTTCAGAGCTCTAGATACTGTGGAAGGAATTCAACATTGCACTAAAGCAATTGTTCCATCAGGAGAAGCATTTCCGCTTTCCAGATGGAATGATCCCCTTTTCTCCCCCTGCACATTGTTCTGGAGGTTCTCCTGACACCCCCAAAAGCCAATTGGGAGGGGCAGAGGGAGAAGGGGGGAAAGTGGAAGAGAAAGTCCTTGCATAGGGCTTTTGTTGATGGGACTCAGCTGAATCCTGCCCTGTATCCTAAAACTGACAAAAGTGTTGACAGGGTCTCAGTGCTCAGACCTCATGACACCAATTCCTTCTCAGCTAATGGACTGTACACATTGGGGTCCTCTGTTTGGGGGGCATCCAGTGGAATTTGATTAGAAGTACTGAAATATTTTACGACTGCTGTTATTATTAGTACACTGCTTGAAATCCATACGGTTTGTCATTATTTTATATGTATGTTATAAGGCACCTTGGGAAGATAATATGTTTTGAAGGGTGGCGTATAAATTTGGCATCTAAAAGGAAAGGAAATTACTAAGGAGTATTTCGGGGGCCACTAGAACATATGTTTCTTCTGTAAGCATCTGTTGTCATTTCAACTGAGTCACAGTGTTTAATAAACCACCAACACGTTTCTCTCAGTTTCTCCCAATATACCTATTTTGGGAAATAGCCACATACCATCGGTGTTGGTAGAGATAACACCTTTACATTCATGCTGCTCGCTGACCTCAAAAGGAATGTATGAAAAGGTCAAGGCTGAGGAAACGGTGGTGAAATCGGATGCAGCATTCTGACCAAGTTATGCACGCTCCATATTATTTGGCATTGTGCCACTATGTTCAGAATTAAAAGATGGATTATTGTGGATTTGTTTTCTTTTGGGAATTAGGACTGGCACCGGCTTAGCTTCAGTGGAGGTATTAACCGAAATGCATTTCTGTCTTACAGCTTCATCCCATTTAGCCACTGTGACTTTGGAGTGACTTCCAAAGCAATCCAATCAGAATGAGTCGGCAGATTAACATTAACTTTTATGTCAGGATGAGCGGCGATGCAAAATGAAGCAGGTGATGCGGCAGCTAACGATATAAAAAAATTAGAAAGAAAACATTTCGTGCAAGCTATTGAAGCTTTTCAAAAACCCATAACACCCAGTGTGCATTCTGAGCTATCTAAGGTGGCATCCGCACTATAAATTTGAAGTGCTATAATACCGCTTTAACTATCATGGGTTCTCCCAAAGAATGCTGGGAACTGTTAGTTATCTGGAAACAAATTAGACAAATATCTCTATCAACAGCTACTAGCCACAATAGCTATGCTCTGCCTCCACATTGGGTCTGAATGCCAATTGCTGGAGCCACAGGAGGGGAGAGTGCTTTTCTGCTAGAGGGCAAGCTTGGTATTTAGCCTGACCCAACAGGCACTTCTTATGAGACTCCTAACAACTATTCCCCACCCCCTACAGCTACAATTCACAATAGTGGTTTTAGGTCCTGGACAGGAATAGTGAGGGGGGGGGTGTATGCATTTTCTCATGAAACTACTTAATTTAGTCTTCCCAAAACAATATGCAGATCAAAACAATTATCCTTTGAAATTTGAACTTCTCTGAATTTTACAGTGCAATTCTTCCACCAAAAGCATGACCTTCATCCCCCCCCCTTTATTGATCATGCAGGATCCAGTCATGGAGTATACACGTCATGGGCAGGGCAAGGGCAGAGCAATCCGATCAGGTGCCTAGGGTGGCATGCGTGTCCTGTACCCAGGGGCGGGGCCAGCCGCCTGCAGGGCGGGGTGAGCTGGAGCAGAACACTCTGTGGAGCCTCCGAGGAGTCTGCCTGCCTCCTCCCCCTCAGCTGCCCTCCAGCTGAGGGGGAGGTGTTTGGGACAGGAGAGACACATGGCTCGGGCGCATTGCAGGCCCCGTGGTGAGTGCAGCCGAGAATTTTGTCACGCCCCTCAGTGGTGACACCTGGGGCAGCCCGCCTCCACTGCACCCCCCTTCTTCCGCCTCTAGGGAAGGGATGGGGGGAAACTGATGCATAAATTTGCACAAAAAATGCTGATGAATTTCCATGATTCAAATTGCTGCAGAAATGTAAAGAGTGGAACTGAAGCCTGGAAAAATGAAAATCCGAGAGAAACTGAACTTGACAGACTTGTCCACCTCTAGTAATGGGTCATGCGGCTGCCCTTATATGGCTTCCTTGAATGGTACAATCCATGGCCTAGTCCATGCAGATAGCAAAATAATGAATTAAACATGTTTCTGGGCTATATCACATCATACTGCAAGTGTGGGCTTGTGTAAGAGGTTGTTAGATAGATCGCTGATTCCCCTTTTAAAAATCGTTACAAATAGAAATTAGTTTGGTATCAAGACTAGTCTAACATCAACACAAACACATTCAGCAATATCTGGAGAAGGAGTGGAAGAAAAGATAATGCATCACTCTTGGGTACAGACTGGCAAGCTTTTAAAAAGCTTTTCCTAAAAGAGAGAAAATGATTTTCTTAAGATGGCAGTCATGAAATTGGTATTTTCTCTTGTAAATAGGTACAATTTAAGCATATACCATTAACCCCTCAACTCTGTGGAAGAGCTAAACATAAAACCATTAAAAATGTGACTATGTCTTAAAATATTCCATGTTTGTCTTTGCTAATCTATTTTAAAAAGACATGCAGAATTTACAAATGGAAAAGGCTGATCAATAAATCAGGCACACCTGAGCTTCCCTTTATAGTCTTGTATCTAATTCACTAACACAACTTCATACACATCAATATAACCCAAAGCCTTTCCATTTCAAGTAATGTAACTATGAACTGTTAAATTTGCTAACAGGGATATTTTATTTGACCATTTAATATCACTTTCAGATTAAGATTTCAAATAAGGCTAATCCACGATTTGTTTTTTCTACTGAATTAGCTTTATGGGAACTGAAGGCCAGTTGTCTAGACAATCCTGATGAAAGCAGATTTCCTAAACTAAGCCCATTTTCTGTATGGTGTGTTGTGTACTGCACTGCCACAATTAAGTCAAAGCCATTTGTGAAAATTCACTTTCATAGCTATACCAACCCAATGGTCTTTATCCTCTGATTGCTGTCTAGATTTTTATAGCAGTGCAGGTGTACTTTAAACATGGAAACATGGTTCTTATTGTAGCACCTTAAAGCTTAAGACCTCAGTTACACTTAACATACAAACTAGAAATGCAGACTGAGCTTATGCATGCTTACCTGGAAGTAAGTCCTACTGTTTTCATTGGGGCCTACTCCCAGGTAAGTGTGCATAGCAATGTCCCTTCGTTTCTGAAATAATAGGAGTTTCTTGGGGTCCAGATTCACAATACTTATTGGCAGAATTATATTCGGAGATGCAATAAGTCTTTAGAAACTGATTGTGGCTGTATCCTTCAGTCTCCCAGCTCTCTGATAAAATCACTAGCACAAAATTATACAGTTAGCTGGCAAGCAAGCACTCTGATGGCTCTTCTGAAACTGATTGCATATATGAAAGACCAGTGCAACCAACAACTAAATTGGAATTTTGGGGCTGGAGGGTGACATAACATTTTAAAGGATTGGTAGGGTTTGAAGTGTGTTAGGAATCATAGAACAGAATCATGAAGTTGGAACGGACCACAAGGCTCATCTAGTCCAATCCTCTGCAATTTTTGCCAAATGTGGGAGTCGAACCCATGGCTGTGAGATTAAGAGTTTCATGCTCTACCAACTGAGCATTACCTAGCAGAGCATGATCGCAGGGTCCTTCTTCCAATCCACATCAGGGGTAGATATAACTCCCATTGGCCAAAGCTGAGGGATCAGTGGCACTCTAGAGGTTGTTAGACTACAAATCCCATCATCCCTGACCACTGACCATGCTGGCTAGGGCTCATTGTCCAACAACATCTGCAGGTGGGAACCAGTTCCACACCCCAAGGCCACTGCAGGACAAAGGGGAGGGTAAAGGCAATCTTACAAATGAAACAGGGCCCAAAGCATGGCATTAATTGCGGGAATCCTAGTAAAGTGCTGGTTAAGAAATACAATAAGATTGCAGTTGCAGGGATGCCTGACTGGCTGAGAATGGGGAAGGAGTGTTTAACCCTTGACCCCAGCTGACATCCACAGGCAACCCATAAGTTTCACTAAGTGCAGAAAAGGAGCACTGTGAAACAAAGTAGAGGACGAGTGATCTGAATTAATCTGAATGAACCAGGTGTGTGTTTTATTCTGCTGCTCCCTTCTGGATTAGGTAGGCATGCCACCCTCCCCAAACAGACCTGCTGAATGTCATCAAGAAGAAGACCACAGGCTCAGAATTTCCATTTTAGTCTGCTTCTGTGACCCATTCCTCCTTCTAGGGCAGCACTGCCTTTGCAGAGACAAGGCTGTCTTGCCCCAATCAATGGAGGGCATGAAACTACCGTAATTTTTGCTCCATAAGATGCACCAGAACATAAGATGCACTAGTTTTTGAAGGAGGGAAACAAGAAAAAAAAATATTCTGAATCTCAGAAGCCAGAACAACAAGAGGGATCGCTGCACAGTGAAAGCAGCAATCCCTCTTGCTGTTCTGGCTTCTGGGATAGCTGCGCAGCCTGCATTCGCTCCATAAGACGCACACACATTTCCCCTTACTTTTTAGGAGGGAAAAGATGAGTCTTATAGAGCAAAAAATACAGTATTTAAATGGACTAAAGGGGAACAAGAGACCAGAAAGGTGTGCTTTGAAAACAGCCTGAAGCAGGCCCTGATCAAGAACAGGAGTTCTAGTTTTTAACTGAAATAATTTGAGAACTTCTCGTGAGGTGTATGGAACTCTTAATACTTTCCAAGCTAACTGTCTACTAGATGAGACAAATTCTGTCGTGTAATTTCAAACCATTGTCAAGATTAATAATAATACCTCCTCTTTTTCCAGCTTGAAGCAGTTTGTGTTTTCCTTCCCCGATATGATTCACCAGAAACACTTCATTTTATACTGTCCATTAGCTCACTCTTCCACACAATATCTCATAGCATTAGTCCCGTAGCAGTAATTTCTTCAATAGTGGTTCATTACTGGCACTTAACAAGCCCCTTCTGGCCTCTAATTAATTACCTTGTTTCTTACTCTTGTTGAATGGAAACTACTGTCAGGGGCATTGTTTGCTCAATTACCCAAAAGCTCTAGACAAATGTTCAGAAATTAATGTAGACAGAAAGTGCTCACAATTCTGTCCATTGCATTGTTTTCTGGGGGGTCTTTTTTTTTTTAAGCAAATGCTGTGAAGTCTGAAAGTCCTATTCTTTTTGTATCATGATTATCATTTGTTGGTTTCAGTGGCCCAGTTTTCTTGCTGTGATAAAACATTAACTTGATTGATTGATTTTATGTGATTTCCCACTAACCCTTCACCATAAAGATCCCAGCTGGGTTACAACAATTTAATCATACGAGTATAAACAAGTAAAACGAGTCCAAAAAATATCAGCACAGTACAGGTTAAACAAAACAGAAGAGGAGGGCCCAACAAAATTACTTTAACTAACGAAGTCTAAAGGTAAAAATGTATATCTTCATCATACAGTGGAAACTGAATACTGTTGGAACTCAGTGTAGGGAGTTGCACAATTTACGGGCTGCCAGAGAGAAAGTCCTATTCTGGGCTGCAATTTCCCCCACTTTTGATGGTGGCAGAATTACCAAGAGAACTCCTTCTGCCGATCTTGACTCTTGAGACAGTCTGGATGGATGGAGAGTGTCTTTGGGGCCTCAGTACTTTTAGGGCTTCCAACCTTGAGTCTGGAAACCAGCTGGCAATCATAGTTTACAGTTTAGTGTGAATATAACTGTAAGGGTTCTTTTGATGCTTTCTGGTTGCACTGGAGAAAACAAAGCATAATCCCTGCCTTAGCATCACATCCAAACCATGTATCGTGGTTTGTTTCAGTACAATAAACCACAATGAGAAGTCAAGAACTTTTGGCTACTGATTGTGGTTTGTTGAGAGTGAAACAGCAATGATCCCTGGTTTGGACATAATACTAAGTCTTGGTTGTTTCCTCCATGCAATAGTGGGAAGGAGTGAAACAGACCAGAACTACACAATCCTGGTATAATTTAGCATTACACGTAAATGAAGACAGTGAGTAGCAATGGACTAGATGGTTGTCTCTTTCAGTGCAGAACTGCTTCAATCTTCTTTTCTTTCTACTATATACGTTGGAAAATGGTTTGTATCTATGTCTATTCTCCATGCATTTGGACGCCTCTTGAGATATTGCCACCCAGCTGGGTGTGACAATTCCTGAGGTGGAGGAACTGGTTTTCCTCTACGTTTTCATTTTGAGTCAATATGGTGGATCCAAATGTTTTGAACTGCACCAAGATACCATTGCTCACTTGGGTGTGAGGGTTCCCAAACTCAGGCAGCAGGTTTTGGTCTATGGTCTACTTTCAGTCATGTTAAATGGGAATGCTTTCTCTGCTCTGTAAACGAACTTTCCCTTTAGGATTGACAGTTAGATGGTAGCATTTGAAGCTGAGTAATCATTCTATATTTGGCACCGCAGTGTTTCAAAACAAATAAAATATGTGGGAAGGCAGAAGGCTGGTAGGCAACTTACTCACTATTTATTTGAAAGATTCAATATATTTAAATAATTCCTCAAGTTGCTAAATAAATATTTGCTTCATTTCCCTCCGAATTGTGCAGCATTTTCATAGCGATGTTAATCACACATTAACTCTAGGCTCCCTGGCTATCTTAAAGAAATCTGAAGCGTGATTGAAAACCTCTGCCAAGCACTCCACTGTTACACCCATTCCTCAGTTTAATGTCCATGATATGCCAAGTTGTTGTTGTTGTTTTTGGCTTGAATCCATAATTGCCTCCTGTTTCCAATGGAAGAAAACCAGATGGGAAAAATTGCTGTTTCTTTTATGGCTGCTTCCTGCAGCTCACAGTCTTCCGAGCATTGCTACCTACCTATCAATTCTAAATGCCCCATAAAGCCAATTGCTGCATATTTGCACAAGAATAATCTGCAGTATCTGCAAGCAGTAGCAGAGTGGAGTGTGAGGAGTCTTGGTTTGGTTTTGGTTTTAAAAAATGCTTTGTGCATCTGCATCTAATGTTGCCCCTTTCTAAAATTTATATATTGGTGTGTGGTTTTCTTTTTGTATATTTACCAGAGAATAAAATAAAACTACACAGTGGAGGCCATGTGTGCTGTGTTGCATTGGCGCGTGGGGGGGGCACCTGTCCTTCTTCTGATATGAAATGTTCTGTGGAGGACACAACAAAGGGGGGTCGAGGAGGGTCAGTCGGGAGGGCGAGTGAAAATTGCCCCTATTTTCATCTGAGGAATGTTGGAGGCCATGGAGATGCTTCCGTAGGGAACTTCAGGTTCATTTTGCCTTAGTTTGCTGGAGCTGACAAAAGGGAAGCCATTTTGAAGGCAAAATGCTTGGGAGGGAAATGCAAGATGGACACAGAATATTGCTGTCTGGCAACAACAATATTCATAATTAAATTTCTTGTTTGCTTTTTAATTTTATTAAGCACCGTTTTTTGAACACCAGACAGAGAATGCAATCAAGGCACATTATTTTGTGGTGGTGTATGATCTCTTTCACACAACATAGCAGGCAGAACACATTCATCAGGATTCTCTTGCGATTTGTAACGGCTTGGAATTATGTGTATGTTGTCATGGGAGTTTATATACTCTCTTTCCCTGTCCATGGATCTAATTATAAAACATATTCATTTATCTTCTGAAAACCATCAGCTATCATGACAGCAAAGCCATCGCTCGTATTTTTTTTTCAAACACTCTTAATTCCTGCAGAATGTTTTGTGCAAATCGCAAGAACTCATGCTGACACCGTCTTATGCAGTATGATCGAAATGTCACCTCAAGTCTCACTGCCGCTGCCCCTTCGAAGATGATGATAATTAAACTAGTGGCATGTACATGACAATCCTTCAGATACCAGGGTAGAAAACCCTGGCCGCCTCTGCTGCAATGCTGCAATGATTTCAATCCATTAAAATAAATAGCAACAAGGAGTCAACAGAAATTTGTGTATTGAGAAACATGGCAGGTTCAAGAACCAGGCAGTTCAAAAAATTTCCATGCAGACCTATTCAAATAAAATTAAAATGCAGGCATACTTTAACATCATATCATGTTGAATCTTCAAGTGCTCCAGGGACTTCTCCCAGACAAGATCCACTGAAGTGAACTCGGGAAATGCAGGGTCAACATTTGCTGGTATTTGTGTATTTAATAGGCATATTGAATTTAGAAGCAAGTATTACAGAATCTGACAAATGTTGAGTTAGAATGGAAGGGTTTATTAAGAATGCTGTATCCTTGGGGTGATGGGTGGAATAATCCTTGGGGCGGGGAATGAGTTGGATAAATTTATAACTTAGAAAATAAGTATTTGTGAAACCACATGTGTAAATGTAAACATTTCTGCATTTATAAATGAATACCTGGAAATATCTATGCCATCTATCTAAGGATAGTTAATGAAAGTGTTTGGGGTGCGGGGAGTGACTTCTCCAGTGTTTGGACTTACATCAGTGGGTTTTTGATAAAAATTCCTTCATCCCAAACTTGCAGCTGTTTCAAGGCAAAAACAAAGTCATGTTGGTATAGGGCCACTATCTAAAATGACCATTCCCCCTACATCCTACTTTCCACCCTCAGTATTGGCTGGTGAGGGAGGGGCAGCATTGCTCATTTGGCTTCCAAACATGGTGAATCACTGCTAGTTACCAAGAAGAGGAGATTCGAGGCAACAGGCAGGTCAGTGTGGTGGAGATGCAGTGGCAAAGCCAATCTGATGTTCCTGCTGCTGCACTTGCACTGCACTGAGATCCTTATAGACACTGCCTCACCCCTATCACTCTTGGTAACAGGCAGTGATGTGCAGTACTGAGAACAGTGGCATAGCATGGAGTGTAAAATTGCTAGGGGCACAAAATGTCAACACCTAGTTCTGCCTCTGTGCTATAACAACACTGCTCTACCTGCATGATTAGAGGCTAGAGGCGAAAAACTATGCTGAGAGGAGGAGTGTGCGAACACAAATGTCCTAGTCACCAGTTTCTAGCCATAGGAAAGAATCTTCCTGGTTTGAAAAGCAAATTTTGATGACAAATCTAACACAGGTAACTTGCAACTTACACATATCTAGCATGCGCAATTTCAACCTTACGAAATCAGAGGCCAGCTGGTTGAAAACACACAAATTAAAAGCGTGGAATGCTGAGAGCTTAAAAGATCTTTTTGCACATGTTTTCCAAGCACGAAAGGCACTTTTAAGCTCTCAGACTTGCTTAATGGGCTCTGGGAAGCCCTTGCAAGATCTTGCGGGGCCATCCAAGATATTGTGAGAGCAGGGATGTGCATGCTCTGAGGGGGTGCTTTGAGCACACACATCTTTGCATATACACACTATTCCTGTAACCTCCACATCAGATGCAAGCTACCTGTATATGTTCATAGCAAACTCAATCTCTAAGTGGCAACCCCAAGGTTTGCAGAAGTAAAACAAGCAAACCCAAAACCCTTAGG
The DNA here is from genome assembly GCF_964234715.1 of Podarcis melisellensis. Classification (NCBI taxonomy): domain Eukaryota; kingdom Metazoa; phylum Chordata; class Lepidosauria; order Squamata; family Lacertidae; genus Podarcis; species Podarcis melisellensis. Next base: position 37,918,229 of record NC_138528.1, on the reverse strand, counting down.
AGGGGCAACCCAAAACAACTCAGTGAGGATTGAGCATGCCCATTGGGCATGGAATGCTGATTAACTGTTGGAGGTTACAAAGCAGAGATCCAGGGTGGGGGTGGGGATAGACTGGCTGACTGACTGTCACCCTAAACGGCAGCGCTCCACACTGCAACATTTTGTTGCAGATGTCACTTGTAGAACTAGCTTCCTTCCTTGGTTGTCCAAACACAGCATGGGGCTTTGGGGATGATTTCTTTTTTTAGGGTATATTTAATAAGTGCACCATACTTGAGATTGCTTAGTATTATGAAGTACGTCACAATTGCTGCAGGTCCTTCTTCTCCCTCAGTTCAATGCAGCATTCAGGAGCACAGGGTGATAGTCCCATTCTCGTTGTGTGCTCATGTAACGCCCCCCTCTCCCTTTCTCAAAAAAGGATGTTCTGAAGCTTGTGATCCCCCATGTAGCTGTCATGCTCTGAAATTTAGAACATTCATTTTCCTGCATGCCACCTCTAGGCATCACTCCAACACAACCTATGACAGCCCATCAGTGTAAAATATCTTTCTCGTCCCAAGGTCATCTCTGCTACAGCATCTCTGCTCAAGTTTTCGACTCAAATCTTTGACACATTACAATTCCTTACTGTGGCTAACAAAGCACAGTATACCAGAGGTATCATGTTAGATTCAGTATACAAGAGGTATCATGTTACAATCCACCTGAAACACGTTCAGGAGGTGAGCAGGCGTTGAACTTCTATTGCAAGAGGCAGGTATACCATATTTCATTGAGGCTGCAATCACACCATACATTGAAGGCACCATAGTCATGGCTTCCCCTAAAGAATTATAGGACTTGTAGTTTGTCAAGGGTGCTGAGAGCTACAGTTATCCAAGGGGTGTGTGCGAGAAATGTGGGTGTCCTTTATTGGTGTGTGTTTTTCATTTTGTAAATCTTGTAAATACCAAAGAATAAAATAAAATAAAATTGGAATTCAGGGGTTTTCTGAGGATGTTGGAGGATGTTTATGCTGTGCCGCATTGGTGTGGTGTTGGGGGCACTCACCCTTCCTTCGATAGGAAGTGTTTTGAGGAGGGGCGGGGACAAAAATGGGGAGTCAAGGAGGGTCAGATGGGGGGAGGGGAGTGAGAAATGTCCCTATTTGCAACTGAGGAATGTTGGAGGCTGTAGGTAAAACAGTCATTTTTACTATTAATACCAAGCACTCAAAGAAATAGTCATAGTGAATAAATTGCAAGAGATCTCTAGGCTAAAATGTGTTCACACAACTCCTTCAGCAACTCATTTCAAATAATGATCAGATACATAGAAATGAACAACTCTTCAAAGATAATTAATGAGAAGGGTTTTTTTAAAAAAAATTACAGTGAATTGATCAGACAACACAAGCAATGTGTGATGGTTATTGGTAATGAAAATGCACTTTAGAAACTCTCAGGGAAGTCAGAATGTATAGTGAAACAGAGTTGTTTAATTGTCTTAAAAATTGAGATGCATGGAATATCAGGAGAAGAAAAAGGGGTTGTCATATCCACGGTGTTGCCATTCATCAGATCATTTAATTTCATACTGCAAAATCTTACTGGGCACAGAAAATAACAACCTCGGCTTTCAGGTCCAACCAACATCTTTTCAGGGGCACAGAACCTACAGCAGGATGGTTTTTCCCAGGAAAAACCTTGGTAGCATTGACCGTCTTAGGCCATATGGAAGACATTTCAAACCATGGGGTTTTTCAAGGCAACATTGCTACAGTTTCTAGAAGGGGCAACACTGGTTTGGGCTGGATCTATAATGGGCTGGGGGACATTTTTTCAGCCTGAAAAAATGAAGAATTTGTTTCTAGTATTGTCATCATCATCAGTAGCAGCCGCCCAGTAAGGACATCCTGGCCTGTGTGGGACTGACATCCAGCCTGCAACAGCCAAGAGATTCAGCTGGAAAAGACCATTCAGCTGTAGTGACTATTGAATCACCGTCTATTTTAATTGTTATTTGACTATATATGGAAAGCCACATTGAGAACTTTGGTTAGTAGGTGGGGTATAAATTGTTCCTAGACAAACAAACAAACAGGCAGGCAGGCAGGCAAGCAAGCAAACAAACGTTCTATATACCTTGATGTTTTGTTGTCCCTGCCTGGAAGTGCTTTATTCCACTCTAACTAAAGACTTTAACCAGGAAAAATAACTATTGCTAAAAAGAAACAAAGAAAAGAAAACTGACCCCAAAACTATCCCATTCATTCTTTATCTTTCCCACCACTTGTTAAGAGCGAACAAGAGGCAACTGAATGAATTAACCCATTCTTCTAGATGCAAGTGTTTAATTTTAACGCAGGATCATCTATAAATAGCAGAGTTACTTAAAACCAGTTGACCTTATCTTATTTCACATAATCCCAGATACAAGCCCTGTCATTTTTTGTTAACTTCAAACCTCTGGCTACCCACTCATAGTGTCTCATGACAATTTGAGAGCCAGTGTGCTGAAATGGGAAAACATACCTAGAGTTGAACATGGGGAGATTTCATAGAGGGAAGAGAGTGCATGACCTGATATTTTGACCTTTGCACCATCATTTGATTGAAACAATGCATTTCCCTTTCAGTAACATTTCAGCCTGTAGATCAACAACTTGATCAAAAATAGGACTTTGTGAGCCGTGTTCATTTATCACATCAGACTACAGTGGTACCTCGGGTTATGAACTTAATTCGTTCCGGATGTCCGTTCTTAACTTGAAACTGTTCTTAACCTGAGGCACGCTTTTTGCTAATGGGGCCTCCTGCTGCCACTGTGCCGGCGGTGTGCGATTTACGTTCTCATCCTGGGGCAAAGTTCGCAACCCAAGGTAACTACCGTACTTTTGGGTTAGCGGAGTTTGTAACCCGAAGCATTTGTAACCTGAAGCATTTGTAACCAGAGGTACCACTGTACTTATATCCCACCACTCGATCCATAGATGTCTGGGTGTGTATTCCAAAAAACATAACAATACATTAAAAATATTATGTGGCACCAGTGTCAAGGAATGCCCTCCCTTCTGAAATATGGGAGTGCCCATCAGCATTGGCATTCCACTGGCTCTTTAAGACATACCTATTTACACAAGCATTCCCATGACCTCTTGACTTGAACTTCCTGTGTTAATTGCTTTAATTGCTGTTTAAACTCTTCTAATTGTTGTGCTGAAGCTGAGGCTCCAATACTTTGGCCACCTCATGAGAAGAGAAGACTCCCTGGAAAAGACCCTGATGTTGGGAAAGATGGAGGGCACAAGGAGAAGGGGACGACAGAGGACGAGATGGTTGGACAGTGTTCTCGAAGCTACAAACATGAGCCTGACCAAACTGCGGGAGGCAGTGGAAGACAGGAGTGCCTGGTGTGCTCTGGGCCATGGGGTTACGAAGAGTTGGACATGACTAAAGGGCTAAACAACAACAACAATTGCTGTGCTGCTCTAATGGGCTTGTTTCAGTCTACATTTTAATTGTGTCTATTTTAATGTTATGATGAAATTGCATTATTGTGTATTTCAATTAGGTATGTTTATATTTTTGTTATAGGTTTTAAATTTGCAAATTGTTTAGAACTGTCATGGCAATTAAGTGATATAAATTAACTAAGACTAATACAACAGACGCTTGTAGGTTGTGCTGTTGTGTTGGCACCAGGACTCTCCTGTGAGCGGCTGTGCTCAGGTTCTGCACTGTGTAACCCAGCTGTCAAATAAATGTCTACCACTATATTACCACTCCAGCCATAGCTCACTAAATCCAAAAATGGCCCCACCCACTGCTATGGCTCAGCGAGAAGTCTCTCAAGCCACCTGAGAACACCAGCATATAGCAGATGTGGTTGCCAAGCAACCATCATTATTTCTCAGTTGCTAAAAATGATCTGACTGGACTTGACCTTAGCTTTATATTAAGGGCACCCCTGAAGCTTTTCCCAAAATAGCTAAATTCTGTCAAACTGCCAGAAACAAAATTCTGCCATTACTCTAAAATTTTGCAGCCCATTAGCCCAGAATATGATCCATTCCCTTTAGGTTTCCCTGGGGAACAAAAGCATACATTACAAACTGATTTATTTCATTTAGAAACAACTAACTCTTCGCCGCTTATGTTTGTGTTCCACTGCACAATCCAAATTCTGCTGCATTTAGCCAGGTTAGATAAATTTTTACTCCTAAACATAGTATTGCCTTGTTTAAAGAACACACTATTGAACACAACAGCAACATTAATCTAAAAAGACATGCTATTACAAAGGATGTAGCAAACATGCTTCAAGATCAACATTGCTGTACAAATACAATGAGCTTATCCATGTGCTTTCAGAACCTACTGGGTTGCCACCATGGCTAAGTAATAGCATGGGAGAGGTATTTGGTCATGGATTCATTGAACGTGTACAGATTTTGCAACACTCCTTATCTACCATTAAGGCTGAGCTGTCTATGAACAATCTATGGACAGATAAGCAAAACTGATTTGTTCATTATATTGACAAAAAAGTGGCCCTTCAATTAGCACCTGACAAGTCCGAATGAAGAAGCAGCCCTTGATCTCTTGACCTGACCCTCCTGTTTTAATTGCTGTGTTGTTTTAATGTGATTGTTTTAATAGGTGTTTTATTTATGGGTGTTTATATCCTAAAGTTTGTGTAACTAGTTTTAATACTTCACAAACTGCTTAGATGAGTTTGTCACTAAGCAGTATATACAGCAATAATAATCACAATGAAAATGAATTTCACTAATTTCACATGAAGTGCATAAAATAAAAGAGAAAAAAAGAAGAAACATTTCCGTCTGTTAGTTACATAAAAGAAACTATTCAAATTATTCACTCTAGAATGACACCCAGCTGATCTAATTTCTGTTAGGCAATATTTCCCCACACAATCTCTCCACTGTGATCATAAATTAAAATAATACTACATAGTTCTTTACTTATTATGTATTCATTAGTTCGCACCCACTTCTGTATCTTCCAACAGAAGACTTTCAGCCCGCCAGGGTCCTCCCCCAGAAGCCTTTTCGACTACAACATGATTATCCGCCATGTTACATGTGTTTAAAAATTAACTATTGTCTGTTTGCTTGTTTATTCAATTTTTAATCCACCCTTCCACTCCAAAGGGTGTCGATGGTGCCTAAGAACTTAATATCTGATGAAATCCAATACACAATACTTAAACTGACAGTTAGAAAATACTACAGTGCTGGTCAGAGCAATCCAACAGCTATTAGCCATGACAGCTGTGCTCTGTTTCCATGTTTGGAGGCCGAAATGCCTCTGAAAATCAGTTGCTGGAAACCACAGGAGGGGAGAATGTTTGTGCTGAGATACTGCTTGTGAGTTTCCCATTGACATCTGGTTGGCCACTGTGAGAACAGGATGCTGGACTAGATGGGCCTTTGGCCTGATTCAGCATGGGCTCCTTATGTTCTACGTATAGGAAACAGGCAGAATTTACACCAACATAAAAGTTAAGCAGGGGTATGTTACCAAGGGGCAGCCTGTCCTGTTTTGCCATCTGATGTGAAATAGGACAGTGCCGCCGACCCCACTGCCCTACTGCCAAAGCCTTGCTTACCACGGTCGCATGATTACAGCTTCTGGTGAGATCTCATGTGATGGCCTGCGACTCAGGCTCGGACTTGGAACCAGAGGGGTCTCAGTCCGCACCGGATCCTTTGCCTCAGGCGGTGTCTGAACCACGTCTGGGTCCTGATTCTGAAGAGTCCCAGTCTGCATAGGTTCCCCTGCACCAAGCACCAGCTGGGCCGAGTCAGAGGCCTGAGCCTGCCCTGGCTCCAGATGCGGGGATTACCTCATTGCCTTCAGCTGGGCAATCACTTATGGCTGCTCCACTACCAGTTGGGTCAGGAGAGGCTGAAGTGGCCTCTGGGTCTAGTAACCCACTGGCATTTCCTGAGCTGCAGAGACTAAGGTCTGAGAGGAGAGACCTGAGTACTCGTAGGAGTAGTGCTCACCTTCAGGCAAGAAAGGGAAGTGAGTCACCGGGGGATCAGGACCGGCTGTTACCCCGACAAAGATAAAAGGCTGTCGGACCCCGCCCCAGGTTGTGGGAGTAACATTGCTGTTTGCTAGAACCTGCCTGAGATCCTGTGCCTGACCTTGCCTGGTTTCCTGCCTCGTGTCCTGCCTTGTCCCTGTTGGACTGACTCCTCGTGGAACCCTCGGACTTGGGACCAGCCCTGGACCGTGTGGCTTGGGCTACCCCTGGGCCCAGCACATCTCAGAAGAGGTCTGTGTGATCTTGCCAGAACCTGGAAGCCGCTTCTCTTTGTTTCTCTGGTGGTGGCAGTAGGAGGTGAGGTGGGCAGGGTGCCCTCTGCCACAGGAGAAGTGGGGAGAAGGGGTGGTGGCAGCAAGATCTTGCACAAGCTCTGCGAGATCTTGCGAGAGTTCCATGAATTCTCACCAGAAGCTACCATCACTTCTCCGGGGGCAGCAGCAAGCATGGGGAGCCATGGGATTCTGCCATCTGAGGTGGCTGCCTCAGTCCAGCTCATGGACGAGGCAGTCCTCATGTTACCCTCTCTTTCAAACTCAATTCAGGAGCAGGGCAACTGTCAGCTGAGCTGACCCAAGCCTGGCAGAGGCTAAACAAACCATTAAAATAGAGTTTGATTTACACCACCATTTATTTATTTTTTGGCCAATGTTATGTTCTGCTGGGAACAGGTGTAAGTCTCTCCTTGCTCTGTTCTGGTTCCACTACATTCCCAGAATGCTTCTTTTGGGAGACCTAAATCAGTCGGTTTTTATTCCTCCTATTGCTTCCAAATGCGCAATTTTAATAACCACAAAAGAAACTGCTTTTCATATGGTTGTACTGGGTCGTTTGTGCTCTTCGTGCCCTCCATTTTATGCATGCATTCACACATGAGACTTAAAGCCTCAATCTGGTTTGTAACTCAAAGCCTACAAGGACTAGAATGCTCCTTCGCATTACAAGCCACCACTCCCCAGCTTTCTCTTCTGCAGTAAATAGTTTTAAGAGAGGGTCAAGGGCAATTTAAGCTTCACATTAAAATCTCTTAAGTTCTAAGATTCTTAAAAATGCCATGGAGGTGAAGTGTGTTTGCAAGAAATTAAGAGAATGTCATTAGTATAATGCTATTTCCCTGTAAGCATGAAAGAATAATGAAAAATAAGTGAGAAGGAATAAAAACCATATGAAATACATATTCAGCTTTGCTAATTAAGTCATTCCCCACCCCTCTGAATATATGAGAATTCACCGTGAATTTGTCAATGGTACAGGGACAGTATATAACTAGAAGGAAAAAATATTCTCAGCCACTGATGATATCTAGAAATAGGACAAGAACAGAACGTTAAGCAGAGACGCTAGAGGGCATGGTGTTGCTGGTAAGCAGCTATTTAAATATCAGATGCAGTAACTTTTATGAATGGCAAGTAGAAGACAACTGTACAAAATAAATATTATATAAGATTCAGAGCAGCCTTTGTAAATAGGCTTGTTTTTGTTTTTAAAAAGGGCACAATAGCATTAAGGATCCAGCATCAGCATCATGTTTAAATAGCAGGGGGAAAGGGGGTCTAAAAAACTCCGTACTACCCAAGACAAAGGTGGCTTATGTCCTACATGAAAATATATATGTGGATCAGTTCACTCAGTTATATTGAGAATATAATAAGGTGGGTCAGAGAAAATACCTTCTTAGAAGAGCATCCAGTTCCTCCTAGTGAATAACAAGATGCTTCTGGCAACCCAGAAGAAGAATATGAGTGTAGAAGCTCTCTCATGCTGCACGCTGCCTCTGGTGGTATTTGTATTTGTATTAGTAGTAGTAGTAAAAACAGGTAAAGGGACCCCTGACCATTAGGTCCAGTCATGGCCGACTCTGGGGTTGCGGCACTCATCTTGCTTTATTGGCCGAGGGAGCCAGCGTACAGGTTCCGGGGTCATGTGGCCAGCATGACTAAGCTGCTTCTGGTGAACCAGAGCAGCGCACGGAAAAGCCATTTACCTTCCCGCCGGAGCGGTACCTATTTATCTACTTGCACTTTGACGTGCTTTTGAACCACTAGGGACCAAGCAACAGGAGCTCACTCCGTCACGGGGATTCGAACCGCCGACCTTCTGATCGGCAAGTCCTAGGCTCTGTGGTTTAACCGACAGTGCCACCTGCGTCCCGCAGTAGTAGTAGTATTTTAATGTATTGCTTACACTTTGCCATCAGGTCCCAGGACAGGTAACAACAATATAAAAATTCAAGATTAAAATCCATTAAAACAACTGACAATCTGAAAAGGATGAGTCTTAAAAATACATATCTCAGGTGTTTAAGGTTAGGGTAAGGAATTGCATTTTCATCATATAACAAAAGCTACGCAATGAAGGTACCGGAAACACCTCTGTAGGGAAGGAATTCTATGATTTAGGGGCTGCCACAGAGATTGCCATCTTCTGGGCCCCCACAACCCCTTGGACCTCTGAAGGTAGTGGAGCTATCTCAGCTGAGGTCGGCCTGTAGGGAGGGTCGGCAGGGAAGGAGGCAGCCTTTCAGATATTTGGGACCCAAGTCATTTAGGGCTTTAAATGCTTACATGAGCACTTTGTACTGGGCCCAGAAATGAGATAGTAACCAGTTTGGCTGTTTTAAAATGACGGCTATGTGAGCGATATGAGGGATAAATGCATTTTGGTTAGTTGACATTTCAGAGTAGTCTTCAAGGGCAGATCTAAGTACAGCAGGTTGTAATGATCCAATCCGGAAGTTATCAGAGCAAGAAGAAGCGATCAATTTATCTGTATCCAAAAGTGGTGTGCATGTCCTCCAAGATGTTTCTTTTAAATGGCTAGCATAGGCATACCTTTAACAGTGCAGTCTTATGCTTGCCTACAGAGAAGACAACCCTGTTGAACTCAATGGGATTTATTTCCAAGTATAGTGAGTATTATAATCTATATACTGTAAATATGAATGTGAAGAATACATTTTTTGCACTTTTAAGCAACTGATTACATCATCTGGTATGTAAATGCTGATGACCCAGTCAGCCATCATATATCTGATGTAAGAATGCAGCAATAGGTAATCACTGTTACAATTTCAAAACATAAACCTACCCCCCCCCCCCCGCTTTTCATTACTAACTGATTTCTCTTAGAATGAAGTCATCACCTTACCGGATGCATCATAACATAATCCAGAAAGCTGTTTCATCAGGTCCTGTTGTCATACCATGCAACAGGACCAAACAGCTCTGATCCTAATGAATAAATAAACTTAGACTTGCGGACAAACACTGTCCTATTTATTCACATATATATATTTTAGGCGACATGGGTGGTAGTGGTGACCAGTTCGTTTCACAGCTTTCATATGTACCATTAGTGCCCTCTGCAGTATTTTACAAGAAAACACAAATCCAGAAGCCATCATAAAGCTTTGCTTCTCATTGCAGCCTGATTCATGTTATCTTAAATCCTTGCACATAAGCAGGTCTTTTGAAAGTTGTTACTCTGTTGGCTTTCCTATGAAACACAGGTATGTTCTTTTTCATGCAGGCTATCTACGTGTGTGATCAGCTATGCCAATTGTGCAGGATTTCTAATTGCATGGAGATACTACATGCATAAAGGTAAAGGGACCCCTGACCATTAGGTCCAGTCGTGACCGACTCTGGGGTTGCGGCGCTCATCTCGCTTTATTGGCTGGAGGAGCCGGCGTACAGCTTCCAGGTCATGTGGCCAGCATGACTAAGCCACTTCTGGCGAACCAGAGCAGCGCACGGAAACACTGTTTACCTTCCCGCCAGAGCGGTACCTATTTATCTACTTGCACTTTGATGTGCTTTCGAACTGCTAGGTTGGCAGGAGATTACATGCATACAGACATATGAATATTGATTCCCCTTTTGGACATTGTACCAAATGCAAGGACATCAGGTGGGGTGCGGGAAGACCTGGAGGTGTGCAGATATTTTGGAGAAGTGCTGTCTCACCTCACTTTCCACGTCCTGGATATCTGTGTAAAGGGATTTGTTTGAACACCCTTTCAGATTTAGCTCAATCCCAGCCATGTTTGGGACTTACAGTCTCAGTCCTTGGTGGTTGCTGTTTACCATAGCAATGATGTACCTGAACATGATGTGTGGCCAGTAGCCTGGGCCTTCTTTCCTGGCTTGCCAACTGCAATGTGGTTCTTTTAAAATGAGATTCAGAGGCAATGCAAAACACAAGTGAGTGAGAAGATTAAAGATTTTATTCTAAACAGCAAGCAATATATACATACCATGCCAACACACTTCAACCTGCCACTTGGAAACCCTCAATAAGTGGTGAAGCGACTCCCCAGGTAGCCTCAGTTTGCATGGCCCTGCAGCCATCAGTCCATGCACGAGCTTCAAAAACTCTCCCAACACCATCTGATTTCTAGATAGCTAGCCTGTTAGCCTGCATGGCTTGCTCGACTGGCTACGTGCAGATTATTCATAAGCCACCCTCTCCCAATGCCGCACTTCCTCCATCATTGATGTCCAACATCAAAAGAAGGTCAGAAGGTACCCAGCACTATCACTTCCTTCCAACAGATTAGGACATTAAAGGCTGTTCTCAGCCATCAAAGAGCTTAACAAGAGATAGGGAGATGGATGGAAGAGGAGCAGGAAGGTTAACCATGTTAGATCACTAACTGCTCAAAATACAGTTATCTTCCAGATAGATTGCCCATACATTGCCTGAGTTGTGATGCCTTATAGACTCCTTTTCTGGGCTGGTAACATGGCTGCTGCAGCATGGCTTCTTTCAGGTTGGCATGAGCAGACTTTGACCACGTGGAGAAATCCTTCCTGTAGGTCATTCCCACGCTTGCATGATCAGTTTCTAGGAGGGTGCAACATGGGCACAGGGAGGAGCTGCCACATAAATTCTTGCCATGTGGTCTGGGGCGTCTCACATTATGCCAAAAAGCACAGGAAGAAGCCATGCTGCTTCCACACTGGCAGAGTATGGGATCCCATGCATAGTCTCAAGACTGCTGCTCATGGACCACAATTTAATATAACATGGACAGGGTTTAAAATATGGTTATGAGAGATTCAACCCCTTTATTCACTTCCAGGCCAGTTCTGTTACAAGTCAGAACCTCAAACAATGGGGAAGGCAGCCTTCACTTCTTTATCCCAGAAGCCTAGGATTGTATTTCTTTACACCTCTAAATATGTGTAAATAAAATCATGCATCACAAAAATGTCCCTCCAGAACAAACCCCTCCCAAAGCTTACGCCAGAATCATAGTGAACAATATATGCAAAAGCTCTCCCAAGGTGGCTTACATCAAAGGTGATATTTTGAGTCTTTACACGGAGTAGTAATTAATGAACATGATTAATATGGTTCCATTAATTTCAATAGTTTGTAAACCTTAGTTGAATAGCACCCCAAATCTGTAGAGTACTACAATATATAAATTAAACCCAAATATGAAAGTAGGGCATTGTGACATTAACAGCATCTTGCTAAAATCACATCATGGCTGAAGTGCTGCTAAAATGCTGCAAAATGTTTAAAAGAGCACATTTTCATAGCCAGATACCATCACAATCACCCAGTATGCACAGGTCTTGTGGAAGAGAAAGTGCGCTTTGGTGAACATGGAGAGGAGCCTGGTTCTACGACTGCCCTGATGTGTAGCCTATGCATTACAGAAGTCAACCTGCATTGCCAAATTACAATGCGCTGGTGCCATGTGATCAGAGGCATGGGGTAAGTTTTACTCACTTATTTATTAGATTTCTATACAGCCCTCCATCAGAGAATCACGGGGAGGTTTACAATACAGAAACACAAAAATACAAGGCCATAGTAGCAAAGGAAAACAATACCCCCTCAGTTTAAAAGGTGATAGATTGTTTAATTAGCCAAAGGCCTAGGAGAAGAGAAATGTTTTGGCCACATGCCTGAAGCTCTGTTTCAAAATTTCCTGCTCTGTCACATATTGAAAGTAGAGAGCAGGTATACTATGAATTGTTGTCCTTGGACAGGGGAAGCCCATATTCATATCCCACGTAGTCATGAATGCTTTTGCCAAACTTGACATACATCCAGGGTCGTTTTACCCAGAGGCACTAGGGGTGTGGAGCACCCGGGCGCCAGGCTCTCAGGGGTGCTAGCCTGAGAGTCCGGGGCCCGAGAGTTGAGTCCGAGGAAGAGCCCGTCCGTTGTTAGGAGCGCCATGGCAGGCTCTTCTGCTGCGGGCGGCTCTGTGCCGCGAGTTCGGGGGCAACCAAGCCAGTGAGACGCTGAGGTGGCTGGCTGGCTCCGCCCTCCTGCGCGCCTGGGACTGGGCAACCTGGGGGGGGGGGACACGCGGATCTTTGCACCCCGGTGCCGCATATGCTTAAGACAGCCCTGCATATATCTCATTGTTCCTATAAGGAGAAAATGAGATAAGACCTAAACCCTAACTCCCTGGTGGAAGGCTTGGTATGGAAGCATAATGTATAAGCTGGGCTGGAACTTTCACTTCCTGCTATTTCTTGTTTGGTTGTTAGGTGAGCTGATTGATGGTGGCTTAGTCTTACCCAAAACATTGAAGTCTTAGCTTACGTCTTCTGGAAGATCTGTTCCTTCAGAGGATTCATGTCAGATCTAGGATCTTAATTTTCTGAAGACTTCCATAATTTTAGCCCAATATAGAATTGTTGCTCTAAATTATGTATCGTCATGAAATAGTGCATTAATATGGAGCTCAGAGTCTTATTTATGGCACCTCAGCAAGAATGCCATAATTCAGCATTAATTAGGCAACAAGGCATGGCAGGATGTGAACTGTGTTGTAATTATTCACGTTTACTGAAGCTCAGCCTCACGCCATCTTCTGCAACTAAGCATGAGTAATTAAACTATAAATCAAGCCTTATTTCAATAACATATTTTTAATGGAAACATGGAGGGGGAAATATGTGCTGGGTTGCTTTGACCTCTGCAATGCTACCCAAATGCAATTTTTTGATGTTTGAGTGTCTATGGTATCTGACCCTCAGATCTAGAACAGAAGCAGAGACTTTGAATGAAAAATGTGCACATCCTAGATTTCATTCAGACTTGAATATGAGAATAACATTACTTGAAACAAGGGTTGCCAATATTTTATAATGATGATGATGGTGATAATTTTATAATTTATACCCCGCCCATCTAGCTGGGTTTCCCCAGCCACTCTGGGTGGTTTACATCATATGTCAAACATAATAAAGCATCAAAAATTAAAAAAAATTGGAGACTAGGAACTTCAAGACATAAATTTTTGTCCTAATGTTTTTGCGCTCTCACTTAAGTCTTCAAATGAATCAACCCGGAACCTGCAGTCATCATGTTCTTCCTCTGTGAGAGGTCAGGAAGGTGGCAACATGAGAAAGGGCCTTTACTGTGGTGGCTCCCCCTTTGTGGATGCTCTCCCTAGGAAGGCTCACCTGGCACCTTTGTCACATATCTTAAGGTGCTAGGAAAAAACATTCCTCTTCTCCCAGGCCTTTGGCTAATTAAATAACCCATGGCCTTTTAAACCTGTGTGTGTGTTATTTATGGCATCTTGCTTGTTTCTGAGCTTTGTCATACTCTTGCTGCCTAGTCATCTTCAAATAATAATAATAATAATAATAATAATAATAATAATAATAATAGATTATTTGTACCCTGCCCATTTGGCTGGGTTTCCCCAGCCACTCTGGGCGGCTTCCAACAAAGATTAAAAATACATTAAAATGTCACACATTAAAAACTTCCCTTAACAGGGCCGTCTTCAGATGTCTTCTAAATGTCAGATAGTTGTTTATCTCATTGACATCTGATGGGAGGGCGTTCCACAGGGCGGGCACCACTACCGAGAAGGCCCTCTGCCTGGTTCCCTGTAGCTTTGCTTCTTGCAGTGAGGGAACTGCCAGAAGACCCTCGGAGCTGGACCTCAGCATCCAGGCAGATTGATGGGGGTGGAGACGCTCCTTCAGGTATACTGGGCTGCCTGTCTTTGTAGTATAATATCCTGAAGTCCAAAAAGGTGGGATAAATTTACTCCCATTTTATATGATCTATTCATTTTCACGATTTCCATCTTTGCCCTTTTCAGCCCCCTCCCCCCCCCGCTAAGTCAGTACCAGAACTTTTGTACATTTGTACCTGTAGTACATTCCTGAACTGGGGTGGGGAGATGACATGTCTCCCATAAGCAATTTCAAAGCAGCCTGGGTGATTAGCTAGTGCAGCATTGTTAGTATTGAGCACTAGTGAAGATATTGCTTCTATTGGGTGTCCTTTGTGACGCCAAAATTCTGCACCCCAGCCTCTGGCGCTCCAGCCTAAATAATTGTTGTGGCGCCCCTGAGGCTCTGCACTCTGTGCAACCGAACCAGTCCCACTCCTCTAAATAAGCCTGTGGTGTATGGGTATGTGCTGAAACATGTGTACAGCAGAGCAGTAAACTCTATACAGTCATAACTCATGTTATGTCCACTTCATGTTATGTTCTTCCAGGTTACGTCCAATGGCGACCCGGAAGTACCAGAAAGGGTTACTTCTGGGTTTCACCGCTCGCACATGCACAGACACGCAAAATGATTTCACGCGCATGCGCAGAAGTGGTGAATCTTAATCCACGTATGCACAGACGCGCCACTGCGGGTTGTGCTCTTTTCATGTTGCGAACGGGCCTCCGGAACGGATCCCGTTCGCAACCAGAGGTACCACTATATTTCTTGTTCTGTGCAGTTTTGCTCTCAGCCCCACCTGACACTCTAACATGGCCCTTGGGAGGCTGCAAAATAGCGAATGTGGCCTCTGGACTGAAAGAAGTTCCCCACTGCTCATGTAACACGTGAAGCTGAATACTGAAATATTCAAGACCGATAAAAGAAAGTACTTCTTGCAGCACAAAGTTAAACTATGGAACTTCTCCTCACAGATGGCAGTGATGGCTGCCAACCTAAATGGCTTTAAAAGAGAATTAAGACAAATTGATGGAGTGGGTTTTCAAGGGCTTCCAGCCATGATGGCTTTGCTTTGTCTTCACAGATGGAGACAGTAATGTTTCTGAATGCCAGTTACGGGGAGCTTCAGGATGAGAGAGTGCTCTTGTGCTCAGGTCCTGCTTGCAGGTTTTCCACAGGCATTTGGCCTGCCAGGATGCTGAACTAAATAGGCCATTGGTTTCAACCAGCTGGCTCTTCTCATATTCTTAATACTGAACATTGTGGACCAGTGGTCTCACATAGTGACATTATCCTAAGCCTAATACCCTAACTTTTAGGGTGGTGGAGTGGTTTTTGAGTGTTATGGTTCAAGACAAAGTTTTTCTTTGAGGATGAAGTCTTTCAGAAAGATTTGTTTTATCAATTGCCCTGTTTATCAAATAATTTACCTGAAGGTAGACAACCCATAGGGACGCGGGTGGCGCTGTGGGTTAAACCACAGAGCCTAGGACTTGCCAATCAGAAGGTCGGCGATTTGAATCCCTGCAACGGGGTGAGCTCCCGTTGCTCGGTCCCTGCTCCTGCCAACCTACCAGTTCGAAAACATGTCAAAGTGCAAGTAGAAAAATAGGTACCACTCTGGTGGGAAGGTAAACAGCATTTCCGTGCACTGTTCTGGTTTCGCCAGAAGCGGCTTAGTTATGCTGGCCACATGACTCGGAAGCTGTACGCCGGCTCCCTCGGCCAATAAAGCGAGATGAGCGCCGCAACCCCAGAGTCGACCACGACTGGACCTAATGGTCAGGAGTCCCTTTACCTTTAGACAACCCACACATTTATTTACCAACATAGTCATATTAGGATTGAGCTATAAATAGTGTATATTTTCTCCTCTACATTTTTTATTTTCCTCTAGATATCTTTCATAAATAAATAGTGCCACTATTTCCTCCTCCCTTGCATGTCTTGGTGCAAAACAATGGAATTATTTCATGGAATGTTCATGTTTTGAGGGATGTTAATTTCACTCCATTTCAGCCCATAGGCCCATAACTTCCAAGTGTGATGCAGCATACATACACAAGAGGACAGTATTTCACAGGGAAAACAGGCCTGCTTGATTTATATAAAGCATCAATGGAGGACGCTGGCACAAGCTTTCCCAGAGAATGTTGTACTGATTACATCAGCCCAAATATTCTAAATCCAGCCGTTCGGTCAATTTAATGAGTCTAGGGAACTGAGCAAATTAAAAACAAGTTTTCCTGGGTTTCCAGCCTTCTTTGTTTTCTGCAACTTTTGTAGTCAGCGCTGCAGGCTAAAAGCAAAGAGTGAATTCTGCCAGCAGTGACAATAGTCTTACACTGCTCCAAGCTGCAGCCAATATTTGATAATGGCAACAATTGACTCAGCAGCATGCAGTGGCTTTTCTACTTGAAGGTCACCTTCAGGCATCGGTAGCAGAATTTCCAGCTACGCTCAAAGGAGTGGAACAGGGCTTCTTTCCCTGCATGATGCAAACAAGATATGCTAGTACCCAAGCCATAAAATATGTTTCTGAAACTTTACTGATGGTGAAATATTTTCATAGTGTTTGACAACACAGCTTCTACTGTGTGATTAGCCCAACTTGCAGACAAAACTCTATAATTGCAATCACATTGCCAATGTGGCACAGTTTTTGAAAATATTATCTTACTTTGTCTATAGGAAATGAAACGTTTACTTAAAAGGCAGACAGGTAATGTTGGATGAGGACTGTGTTTGTGTGGAGGAGAGATGGTAGTGAGGTTCATTGCTTTACCCTCAAAAGCCAAGTTCTAATATTTTATTAGATCATAATTTAAAAGGAGCGTAGATTACAGAGGAATGTAAAAGCTTGGCAAACCCTCACAGTGATCAACTCCCACCCGGAAACCTATGTCCCCACAATGGAATGATGTGTGGATCCAAAATTGGCCTCCACAGTCACTTACGGACCCACTGTTAAGATCGTGTTCATGGAAGGCAATCTTTCTCAGCTCCAAGTGATCGCTAAAGAAGAAGACTGTCACCCATCACAAGAGCCCAGACCCACATGACCAAACACTCTGGAACTGGCCAAATAATGTGATCAGGGCCTACTGTTGCACATGCATCTCAGCTGTCATTGAAAGTTATACATATAGCTGTGAGTGGTGTGTAGAATCTATATGCCCATACTATGGCTGCCATATGTCTGGAATTTCGTGGACATAAAATAGCATCCAGGTTGAATTTTCAGAAATTGGTTGACATATCCAGGAAAATCCTGGCGTATGGAAGCTCATATTGGACGTGTTGATATTTTGGGCAATTTCCCCCAAAATAGCTCAACAACTTTGGCCAAATATAGCTTATAGCTCAACAGCTTTTGTGTCCAGGTTTTCACTTTTTGAAATATGGCAACCCTTGCCCATACCCTCCAAGTGTCCCTATTTTTGAGGACAGTCCCAGAATTGAATATTTTGATATATATCTTGTATTTCTGTTGTTGTTGTTGTTGTTGTTGTTGTTGTTATCATCATCATCATCATTATCATACCACTTTGTGGTTTGTTTGTTCATTTCGTACAATCCAGCGGTGCATAAAATTTATGAAATAAAAAAAATTCTCTTTTGTATTTTATTTTCTTCTGTGCAGTGCAGTGCATTGCCTTGTTTGTGTTTTTCCTTCTGTGGCGGAAAGAAAGATAACTTTAAACATATGCAACTACTTTTATTTATCTTTCCCCCCTGCTTTACCTTACTTAATAATGGCCCCCAGGGTCCTTGCCGAAATGTATTGTCAGATTTCAAAATCTACCCTGAAAGCGTATGTAACTGAAGCGTATGTAACCCGAGGTACCACTGTAGTATTCAGTTCAATGGATTGGGTTGAAGGACGCAGCCTCATACGGAGTCAAACCATTGGGTCCATATATCTCAGTATTGTCTTCACTGACTGGCAGCTGTCCTCCAGAGTTTCAGACAGGGAATCTTTTGCAGCCCCACCTGAAGATACTAGGAATCAAACCTGAGACCTTCTGCATTCAAAACAGATGCTCTGCCACTAAGCTATGTCCCTTCCCCACAAAGGTGATGGTGAAGACCAGCTGCTGTCAGTCAGAGAGGGCAATATGGAGCTAGGCAGATCTGAAATTCATGTTCCATGCCTTAGCTTCTTTTCTAGTTGGAACTCCACACTTCTGTCTGCAAACTGCACACCATTATAGGTCAAGCATTGGGATGCCATTCATTTTAATTTTAACCCTGCCCTCTGTGAACACTGAAGATGCTGCCAATTTGAAAGGGATTTAAGAATTCTCTCCTCAGGCCGTCTCATTTCTTCTGTGTTAAATTCAGCTCACAGTGCAGGGGCAGCGGGAGCAAGACTTTGGAGGCAATCCCACATGATTAAATGGCCTAGCCGTTGACCTCTAAGGCAGAAGATTGGCCCTTTCTGGGTGGATGCACACAAACTTTGCCAAGAGAAAGACTACTTTTTTTTAATGCTGTGAACAGCATCTTGAATTTGCTTGTGGGCTTTTCCTCCAAGTTTCCAGCGTTCCAGACTTTTTTCTGGATTCCGTAATATTTTTCGATTGGTGACCGAGAAATACAATGTTGTCCTGTGATCTTTCCATAGCCTAACCTGCTTCCGCTGTTGCACATCCTCATGTCAACAGAAAGGGACAAATTATGGGAAAGAGTAAAGCAAACTCCCTGTGAACAATAGAGAAAAAGACGGGAAGAGGAAGGAAAATCTTGTACTTGTCCACCAAAGTTACTTTAACATAGACATGGGGTAGATCAGGCCTGTCACTGTATAGGGCATGGCCAGCACACCTGGCCCCCTCTCAATGTGTTTGGGGGGATGGGACTGTACACCTCCCCCCCAAAAAAATCTCATAAAAATATGCCCCCCTCCCCGTTCCAATTCAGGTTACGCAAGGGCTGTGACTCAGTGCTAGATCAACTGCCTTGCTCTTTGCAGAAGGCAGCGGGTTCAAGTGCTGGCATCTCCAGTAAACCATGGGACAAAAACCCTTGTCTGGAACCCTAGAGAGCCAGTTGTTATGTATTCAGTGGTCTGTGTTTGCCTGAGCTTGAGTCTGAAGTAAGGATTCTGAGCCCCTGTGTTCTGATTCGATACATGATGTCCAATCACAGAACATTTCAGGATTTGGGCCTCTGCCATTGGCCCTTGAACTCTGAGTCGTGATTTGCAGCTTGGGAGTTTAGACAGCCAATCACATTGGGAGTGGGAGTGGCCCAGGCTTTCAGGAATGTTTATAAGCAGTTGCTTTGCCCCTGTTTCACAGTCATGTAGTTCAATAAAGGATCTTGGTGTTATCACTGTGTCTTGCCTCGTGCCATTCAGTGTAGACAATACTGCATTAGATGGACCAGTGGGTCTGACTCATTATAAGGCAGCTTCCCCATATTGCCTGCGATTGACAACAGGAAATAGAACTAGTTTGCAAAGGGCAGCCTTAAAGAAACAGACAGCCTCTGCTAACAGAGGGGAGAGCTGGCAGATGTTTTATGCATGGACTTGGCTTCAGCAAGAGGCACAGACAATGCGTAGGAGGAGAAAACAAAGGAAGTAGGAAGCGCATTGAATGCACCCATTCTTGTTTGTTCCTAACCTTGGGTTAGGAAGAGAGGAAACTACAATGGAATCTTCTGAATCCACTTTTGCAGGAAACAAAATAAAAAGTCAGGGCGGAGGGTGGCTCATGAATTTCAAAGAGGAGCTCATGAATGTGCAAATGTGCCTGTCAAGCTCAGATAGCAGATATGCCTCCTCAGCCACCAGTCTGTATAATGCACTTTGACATGGTTGCTCGAGAGGTAGTAAATAAACTGCAGTCCTTGTCTGGAATGTTTGATCGCAAAAAAACAGGCATGGCCATGCCACATTTAATTCATAAAAAAGGTCTTGAGGAAATTAGGGAAAGTGCATCTGCTCTCTGATAGGATTTTCTGAATCACAGCAAAAGCACAATCCTTTGCAGGGTAAATAAGCCAAAGAGAAACCCAATTTAGGGGCAGCGGGGGAATAACCAGGAGAATATGTATTGTTTCAAAAACTTGACTGTTATTTACAATGTTTTGCACAGAGCACTCCACACACACCCCAGACACAGAAATAGCTTGTACTTATGACCTCTTTTAATAGAAACACAGTAATTGAAAGCATTATTCATCTTGCAGATTGCTGTTTTCAGGAAATCTACTGTATGTCTTAAAGAAGCATGAAAAAATAGTTTTGCATGGTATTCCTTTGCAGTATGTTAACTTTAATGTGGAGACATCAGCTGCTATGCTCTTGGATGGGAAATGCGAAGGGATGATTAAAAGCTCTGTTTTTTAAAGATTGATTTAACACTGAGCTTCCTTTAAGTGAAATGTTACCTGTAATCTATATCGCAGTGTGCTGGGTGATTTTTGAGTGAGTGGTGGTGGTTAAATTTCTGACACTGATTGGTGTAGCTGCCTGCCCATCACAGAGGGCCAGGTAGTCAGACGAACCTTTGATTGCTATTGGCGGATATACTGTACTCTGATTCTTAGGGTTTCTGAAAGCCATTATTAGAGCTATTCAGCCCAAGAGCATCTGAAGAGAGGAGGAAAGAAGGGAGGGAAGTAAACTAGAACTGAGAAGGGGCAGAGAGAAGATGCACACACAATCTAGAGCCGCAGAGGAGACAGAGGCTGAAGTGTCAATATTGATTTGAAATAGCTATTAACCAACCAAACCTTTGGCTGTATAGCTGTAGTAAAATAAAATAAAAAGCCCAATTAAGCCCCAGATTCTCCTTCTGTAGCTACAGTTATGTGCTTCAAACTGTGTCCTGCAAATGGAAACACACTGCCTAAAATCAAATTGAAGTATTTGGATTTAAATTGCTTTGTGCTACATGATTAGGAGGGACCAGTTGGTTAAAGGTGTTCAGGTCGGAGCCAAACAATATAAACTTAAAGCCTTTGCAGATGACCTGGTTTTGACGTTGCAGGAGCCAGAATCTACTATGAAAAGAGTTTTAGAATTGATTCAGGAGTTTGGTCAGGTGGCAGGATTTAAATTAAATAAGCAAAAAACAAAGTATTGGAGAAAAATATGACTTTAACGGAAATAGAAAAGCTTCAGAAAGAGACAGATTTAAATGTGGTGAAGAAAGTGAAATACCTAGGGATAAATATGACAGCCAAAAACCTGAACTTATTTAAAGACAATTATGAAAAATGTTGGTCAGAGGTAAAAAAAGATCTAGAAATATGGTCAAATTTGAAGCTCTCCTTGTTGGGTCGAATTGCTGCTATAAAGATGAATG
Source organism: Podarcis melisellensis (assembly GCF_964234715.1). Classification (NCBI taxonomy): domain Eukaryota; kingdom Metazoa; phylum Chordata; class Lepidosauria; order Squamata; family Lacertidae; genus Podarcis; species Podarcis melisellensis. The sequence goes on along the minus strand of NC_138528.1, from coordinate 37,896,904 downwards.
TATTGCCAAAAATGTTGTTTTTGTTTCAGACCTTGCAGATTGTGGACAGGATGGACTGTTTCAAAAGGTGGAAGAGAGATATTTCTAAATTTGTCTGGCAGGGCAAAAAGCCCAGAATAAAATTTAAAATACTCACTGACGCTAAAGAAAGAGGGGGGTTTGCCCTGCCAGACATGAAGCTATATTATGAATCAGCAGCTTTCTGCTGGATGAAGGACTGGCTACTTCTTGAAAACACTGACATTCTGGATTTGGAAGGGTTCAATAATGCGTTTGGGTGGCATGCATATTTGTGATATGACAAGGTTAGAGCTCATAAAGCATTTAAGAACCATATTGTCAGGAAAGCAGTTTTTAATGTCTGGACAAGATATAAAGATTTATTAGAAAACAAGACCCCAAGGTGGTTGTCACCTATGAAAGCTAAGGCTCTGAAAAGGCTCAATATGGAGGCCAAATGGCCGAAATATTGGGAGATACTAGAACATGATGGAGATACATGGAGATTGCAGAGTTTTGAGAAATTAAAAGATAAAGTGTGAGACTGGCTACACTATTACCAAATCAGAGAGGTCTTTAATATGGACAAGAAAATAGGTTTCCAGGTGGAAAAATCGAAATTAGAAACAGAATTGTTAGAACCTAAAACTAAGGTACTGTCAAGAATGTACAACTTGCTGTTAAAATGGAATACTCAGGATGAAACGGTCAAATCAGCTATGATTAAGTGGGCACAAGACATTGGTTATAACATTATGTTTGCTGACTGGGAACGGTTATGGACCACTGGTATGAAATTTACGGCATGTAATGCCTTGAAAGAAAATATTATGAAAATGATTTACAGGTGGTACATGACACCAGTCAAGCTTGCAAAGATATATCATTTGCCTGACAATAAGTGTTTGGTGGACATGCCCAAAGGTAAAGGCTTTCTGGGAAATGATCTATAATGAACTGAAAAAGGTATTTAAGTATACCTTCCTTAAGAAACCAGAGGCCTTCCTCTTGGGCATTGTTGGCCAGAAGGTGTTAAAGAAGGATAGAACCCTTTTTATGTATGCAACAACAGCAGCAAGAATACTTATCGCAAAGTATTGGAAGACACAAGATTTGCCCACCTTGGAAGAATGGCAGATGCAATTGATAGACTACATGGAACTGGCAGAAATGACTGGCAGAATCCGAGACATGGGAGAAGAACAAACAGAAGAAGAATGGAAGAAATTTAAAGATTATCTGCAAAAACATTGTAAATTATTTGAATGTTAAAGTGATGCAGGATAGTGAGATAATGTGGCATTAGTGACAAAGCTGAAAGGAATGTGCAAAGCTGTTTTATGAGTAACAAGTAAAGAAACACAGTTAAATTAATCAAATGATGGGGGATTAGAAGATAAGTGGACAGCAGTGGGAATGGTTAATTTAAAAGAAATTAAGTAATATTAAAATTAGTCAAAATAGAGGAAGAATTTGCTGAAACTAAATTGGAAATTTGAATACAGAAAAGGGAGATGTGAGGAAGTCAGGAAAGTAAGTTATATGAAATTAAGAGTTGAACTTATATATTTTTGTTTGGTTTTTGTGTTTTTTACCATTTATTGTTTGTTGTTGTGTTGTTTTGTCTTGTTTGTTATTATAAAATCTGTTGAAACCTTAATAAAAATCTTTTTTTAAAAAAATAAATTGCTTTGTGCTACTTACTTCAATGAGATTAGATCACCTTAAATCCAGATACTTTGCTTGTCAGAGTTGTAACCTGGTTGATGGTGGTTGATGATGCAACTTAGAGCCAGACTCAAGCTTCCATCTTACACAGAATTAAACCTATTTAAGGCCATTGATTTCTGTGGCATTTAATCTTATTTAATTCAATTTTGAACTTGCTAATGAAATGACTGGCTTTGGGTTGCCAGTGTATACCAAAGTTAAATTATTCCAATCTCCAGAACGAAATGCCTCAGAAATAGGTTCCTGTGGATTTGCTTGAAATGCAAGTGTTTAAGATGGGGGTGTTCTTCCCTATGAAAGGAAAAGCTGTGATAAATACCCACAGAATGTGATAGTTACATGCTTGTTGGATTCAGGATGCTTGTAAGCCTTTGGTCTGACCCAGCAGGACTCTTCCTATGTTCTTACAGAAATAAGTTCAAGTAAATCCATACTTCTGAACAGCTTTACCAACTCAGTGAAAACAACACCATTAATTAGGCAGCATCTAGTTTCAAAATGGAAGCCCTATCCTTTGTGATTACCTGTGGGCTGCAGGGCAGAGAGATTCAGAGCACAGCAGAGGTTTTTGAGCAATATTGTCATTTGCAATAATAAACCAAAGTTAATTTAGCAGAAGACACTGCCTTGTTAGACGCAAGGAGGGAGATGGAGTAAGCTTGGGGTGGGGTGGGGGGTACAGGCACAGCAGCAAAAGGATAATTAGTGCTAAATTTCGACAGAATTGGCCTAGGCCATGCTCCTAGAACCACAATGACCCACATTTTCAAATTAATTTCAAGGCGATTTGACGTGCATTTGCGCTTAGCAGAAGCAGAGCAGAGGTCAACTCCATCACTTCAATTCTTCCCTGCCAATCACAAATATATACCATGGTTTCTTTCACTAAGTAGGTCACCGTTGGGTTGCTGTGAAAATTAAATACTGTATGTATGTATATATATCTCACATAAGTAATATAGATAATACAAAATGGAACAGGTGATTGTCAGTGACAATTCTGAAATAAAGCAACTGCAATAACAAAATGAACTAAAAAACTGAACACAAAAGTTGCCATTCTTCAACAAAAGGAGGAGACTCCAGCATGAAATTAACCCAGCATGCTGAATTAGAATTTATTAAGAAGTTGTTTCTCTTGTTTAGGCTTGAATCAAGAAAACGTTTTCCATTTCTGCTGCAAGTCTGTGGTGAAAGCATATGTCTGTTGTTGGCATCCGCCTTGTCTCGGGAGACAATGAAGGAGTGTGCCTTCGAGGACGAAGTCAAACTCTTGGCGTGTCACAGCATCTGCTGTGGCTGTAGAGACCAATAGGGGAGAGACATGTTTTGTTGCAGAGGCGCAAGACAGCAGAAGGCTCAATTTGTGCCTATATTATCTATTTCCCTTGCCAGACAAAGACTACACACACACACACACACACAAACACAAGCTTTTAAATCACTGGTGTTTTTGAAAATCTTCACCAGGCTGTCTTCACTGATGCTTTCAAATTGTTCCTTTATTGTTTACATTGTAAGCAACTCAGAAAATGTTCTTTTCACTGAAAGGAGGTACATAAATCTTTTAAATAAATTTAAAAATACAATACACTAGGCAAAGAATGACCCAAATTTTTGATCCAATGCACAACACTTTAATTTGCAGTGCAGTTTATTTGCTTTAATTTATATATTTTTTTATAATTCTATCCCTATATCCTTTCTTCAAAAACCTCAGGACAGCATTTAGGAAGCAGGGAAGGCTGTAGGTTGAAGCACATTCAGTCACCAGGGACATATTATTTGAGCCAAGGAAATTAACAGGTCATGTGCTGCATAAAGATGTATGCAAAAGGTGAGTCTTCCATTGAAATGAATGACAAGAAAATTCATGTCCATTCATTTTTTCATTTCCTTGAGAAAAAGAATGTGCTTTGATGTGCTTCAAAGATGTAGAGTGTACAACTTTATATTGGTTTTAAATCAGTCCTTTCTCCAAACTCAGATATGATTTTTTAAAATTAAAACCCAGATTTATCCATGGAAACAGATGAGCATAAGATGGCTGTTTTGTGGGGCATTATTGCTGTCAAATGAACAATTCAGGCTTTGCCAGATGGGCACATGAAGTGGCTGAGGCTCAGAGAGCTTCCCTGTAAAATTTCCTAGAGAGAACTCTGTGAGATCGCTTCCTTTGCCTGCCTTGGCAGGAACCTGTTACACTGCATATTTCTTTCCCGTCTGGACATCTCTTTCTTTCTTTCTTTCTTTCTTTCTTTCTTTCTTTCTTTCTTTCTTTCTTTCTTTCTTTCTTTCTTTCTTTCTTTGTCATGATTTCAACACATGCATGTCTGAGCTCTGCTTTTGTAATTTAGATAGTAGTTATAAATCTGCCTTTATTTTGCTACTGTAATTGCCGCTGCGAGACCTGAGCTGGATCTATACTGACCTATTTAACATTATTAGAACAATATTAGATATATTGTTCTAAAACATTTCTTACCTGTTTTCTTTGTAAAAACACTGTTTTTGTACCGCTGGCTCCTGGTTTCTCTCTGGTGTCACATTTTAATAATACATTATGAACATTAAAAGTAGAACATGTGTCAATGGGTAGGCAAACTAAGGCCCAAGGGCCGGATGTGGCCCAGTCGCCTTCTCAGTCCGGCCTGTGGACGGTCCAGGAATCAGAGTGTTTTTACATGAGTAGAATGTGTGCTTTTATTTAAAATGCATCTTTGGGTTATTTGTGGGGCATAGGAATTTGTTCATATATATATATATATATATATATATATATATATATATATATATATATATGCAGGTTTTGGTGTCCTCGGGTGTCTTCCCGTGTAAAAGTTGGGGTGTCTAGGCGACGTTTCGACGAGGTCTCACTCGTCATCTTCAGGCTGGTGCCTAGATGACGAGTGAGACCTCGTCGAAACGTCGCCTAGACACCCCAACTTTTACACGGGAAGACACCCGAGGACACCAAAACCTGCATTCCTGTACCCGTGAAAATCTACGAAAGCATATATATATATATATATATATGCAGGTTTTGGTGTCCTCGGGTGTCTTCCCGTGTAAAAGTTGGGGTGTCTAGGCGACGTTTCGACGAGGTCTCACTCGTCATCTTCAGGCTGGTGCTTTCGGCTTCTTGTTACTGGAACAGAGCAGGATCTCAGTGTTTGAGTTCCTATAAATACTGTTGAGGGGGTGTGGTGTATAGCCTCCAATGTTCTGGGCAGAGAGGAAGTTCCCAGGCTAGTGTGCCTTTTCTTCTTTTGTTCCTTAATTACTTGAGGGATATCTTGAGTGATTTCTTGAGTGATATCCTGAGTACCACTTAGGTGGGTCATTAGGTGTGGATTAGTTGCTAAAGTCTTTGTGTCTTGACCTCTTGAACTTTGTGAAGAGTTTTTCTGAGAAGATGGCTGTACTGCACTTAGTTGTGCTCTGGCTTGGCTTCGTGTATAGGGGCGAGCTGTGGTTTTGTGGCCTGTGTCAGCCAGATCTGTGTAGGGATTGCAGGGGGGTGCAGCATCCGGAGGTGCCACCATGGTTTGGCTACTGGATGGTGTCTGTAATTTATCTGTGGAGAGGGTCTGGGTTTGGGTCTGGTGTGGTTGATTGGTGATAGCGTTCTGTGTGCCTCTGGATCTGGTGTCAGTTTTTGTGGGGAGGGCTAATTTCCAGATGTCTGGCAAGCGGGATGTGTCGTCACGCTTGTTCATGTTGTGAGGGTGTTTCTCTATCTCGATGGCTTCCATGATTATTCTCTTGTGGTGATGTTCCATGTTAAAGAGCAATTTGGAATCTGCAAAATTAATTTCGTGTCCTGTTTCTTTCATGTGTTGGAAAAGAGAGGAAGTTTTTTCTTCTTTTTTGACGGCATTCTTGTGTTCTGCGATACGTGCATTTATTCGTCTGTTTGTTTGTCCAATGTACGTGGCTGGGCAGACTTTGCAGGGTATTTCATAGACCCCTTGGTTTTCCAACTGGATTTTATCCTTGGGGTTTCTGAGGATATTGGCTATTTTTTGGTTGGTGCAAAAGGCTGTTTTGATATTGTGTTTATGGAGGATTTTGCTAATTTTATCTGTAGTGCCCTTGATATAAGGAAGGAGGGCCATGCCATTGTTTTCTTCTGTGTCTTGGTTTTTGGGGGGTGTTTCTTTTTGGATTAGCTTCGTAACCCTGTTTTGCTGGTATCCATTGGCAATTAACACATTTGAGAGATTCTGTAACTCAGTTGTCAAGTGGTCTTTGTCAGCCAGGCGTTTGGTTCTGGAGATGAGAGTCTTGGCTACGGAGTTTATTTGTGCAGGGTGGTGGTGTGATTGTGCATGTAAGTAGCGGTTGGTGTGTGTTTTTTTCCGGTAGATAGTGTGTCCTAGGGAGCCATCAGGTTTTTTGTAGATTAGGACGTCAAGGAAGGGAAGTTGGTTGTTGGCTTCTATTTCCATAGTGAATTGTATTTTGGGGTGTAGGCTGTTGAGATGTGTGAGGAAGCTATCCAGTTTTTCCTTCCCGTGTGGCCAAATTACAAAGGTGTCGTCAACATATCTGAGCCAAAGTTTGGGTTTGTGTTCTGACTTGTCTAAAGCATTGGTTTCAAAGTGTTCCATGTACAGGTTTGCGATGACCGGTGAGAGGGGTGATCCCATAGGTGCTCCTTCTATCTGTTTGTATCTTTGTCCATTGTGGATGAAGTACGTGTTGGTTAGGCAGTGGTTGGTCAGGTCCAAGATGTATTCGGGGGGATTGTATTTGTTTTGAATGGCTGTCAAGGCTTCATTAATGGGCACTTGTGTGAAGAGAGATACAACATCGAAGCTCACAAGTTGGTCATTAGGATGTAGGTTTTGCTTCTTTATTGTTTCTATGAACTGGAAGGAGTTTGGAACGTGTGAAGAGATGGATTCTGCATAGGGCTGAAGTTGCTTGGCGAGAAATTTAGCGAGATTTTGTAGAGGTGAGCCTATGGAGCTGACTATTGGTCTGAGTGGTGTTCCTTCTTTGTGTATCTTGGGGAGGCCGTAGAGTTTGGGGCATCTGGATGATTTTTCTCTGGGGATGATTCTTAGCTGGATTTCTTCACTGATAGGAGAGGCTTTTATTTTGGATTTGGTGGTTCTATATATATATATATATATATATGCAGGTTTTGGTGTCCTCGGGTGTCTTCCCGTGTAAAAGTTGGGGTGTCTAGGCGACGTTTCGACGAGGTCTCACTCGTCATCTTCAGGCTGGTGCTTTCGGCTTCTTGTTACTGGAACAGAGCAGGATCTCAGTGTTTGAGTTCCTATAAATACTGTTGAGGGGGTGTGGTGTATAGCCTCCAATGTTCTGGGCAGAGAGGAAGTTCCCAGGCTAGTGTGCCTTTTCTTCTTTTGTTCCTTAATTACTTGAGGGATATCTTGAGTGATTTCTTGAGTGATATCCTGAGTACCACTTAGGTGGGTCATTAGGTGTGGATTAGTTGCTAAAGTCTTTGTGTCTTGACCTCTTGAACTTTGTGAAGAGTTTTTCTGAGAAGATGGCTGTACTGCACTTAGTTGTGCTCTGGCTTGGCTTCGTGTATAGGGGCGAGCTGTGGTTTTGTGGCCTGTGTCAGCCAGATCTGTGTAGGGATTGCAGGGGGGTGCAGCATCCGGAGGTGCCACCATGGTTTGGCTACTGGATGGTGTCTGTAATTTATCTGTGGAGAGGGTCTGGGTTTGGGTCTGGTGTGGTTGATTGGTGATGGCGTTCTGTGTGCCTCTGGATCTGGTGTCAGTTTTTCAGAAAAAAACTCTTCACAAAGTTCAAGAGGTCAAGACACAAAGACTTTAGCAACTAATCCACACCTAATGACCCACCTAAGTGGTACTCAGGATATCACTCAAGAAATCACTCAAGATATCCCTCAAGTAATTAAGGAACAAAAGAAGAAAAGGCACACTAGCCTGGGAACTTCCTCTCTGCCCAGAACATTGGAGGCTATACACCACACCCCCTCAACAGTATTTATAGGAACTCAAACACTGAGATCCTGCTCTGTTCCAGTAACAAGAAGCCGAAAGCACCAGCCTGAAGATGACGAGTGAGACCTCGTCGAAACGTCGCCTAGACACCCCAACTTTTACACGGGAAGACACCCGAGGACACCAAAACCTGCATTCCTGTACCCGTGAAAATCTACGAAAGCAAATATATATATATATATATAGTCCGGCCCCCCACAAGGCCTGAGGGACAGTGGACTGGCCCCCTGCTGAAAAAGTTTGCTGACCCCTTACATTATGAAAACCATTCCTTAACTCAACCCTTTCTTAACATTATAAACCATGAGTGTAGGTTCACTCCTAGACGGTGTAAGCAAATACTACTTTTACATCTTTACCAAACAGTGTGCGTGTGATAGTTGTTTTTAAGGGGGAGAAATAGGTTAAAAATAGAAGAAATAAGAAATGGGTTGTCTTAGAAGAAGAAGAGAAGAGTTTGGATTTGATATCCCGCCTTTCACTCCCTTTCAGGAGTCTCAAAGCGGCTAACATTCTCCTTTCCCTTCCTCCCCCACAACAAACACTCTGTGAGGTGAGTGGGGCTGAGAGACTTCAAAGAAGTGTGACTGGCCCAAGGTCACCCAGCAGCTGCATGTGGAGGAGCAGAGACGCGAACCCGGTTCCCCAGATTACGAGACTACCGCTCTTAACTACTACAGCACACTTAGCTTCCAAGTTTAAACTGCAAAGGATGACACCCTGCTGATCTCACTAATATGAGCAAGGAAGGATAATAACTAAACAATATATTCATTCCTACATGTTTTGGTAAGGATTTGGCAAGAAACAATTACAATTCCCTCCATGTTTTCCAGAAAACCAGCTTGCGGTTCATAAACCTCAGCTGAACGCTACAGCCCGAATGCGGATGATTTTTCCATGCCAGAAACTTCTCTTGCTTTTCATTGCTAGCAGCAAAACAGAAAACAGACAACCTCACCAGCTACTAGGTTATCTTTCCTTGCCAGGGAATCTGCAGTCATGCAAGAATTTTTCTTGGCTCAAGAAGATATCATTGCAACCATTTATCTGCTTCTGAGCATTAACCTCGGAGTGTTCACCAAATTGCTACACTTTTTTTTTGTTTGCTGACACAGAAAAATAACACTTCCCAGCAGCACAACACCAGATGGTAATTGCATTCTAATAATAGAACAAAACCATGAGATTGCCCGCTATTTTGTTGTGCTTTTAACTGTCGTGACACCAGAAAGTCAGCCACCTGGTAAATACAGTAAGAGAGCTGGGATTTGGGGGGGGGGCATCTAGGCCTGCCAGTTTCGAAACAAGCAAGCAAGAGGCAGGGTGGAATTGAACACAGGAGCTGAAAGTGCTATTATCAGGGATATCGGGTCCTCCCTTAAAGAGTGAGATCTGGTGAGATCTGCAGTGAGATCTGGACAACCAACACCCTGTGTTGTGGGTGGGTACGATTGGTCAGCCACAACACCTGATTGGTAGGTCCTTCGCAGCTGGGTGCAATCTGGCCAATGGGACGCAGTCCAAACGGTTCGAGGGACCTATTTATGCCCATGCACGTGACCCAGAGCTTCCTCTTTCAGCGGGTGCATTTGGAACACCCATCCACCTCTCCCTACTTTTAGGGCTTTGCGCTTGACCTTGCTATGCCGTCGTGTGTCATCTGTCATTGGGACAGGGGCACGGCAGGAATTTTCCCCACTTGGCTGATTGGCTGTTGCCATTTGGGTTTTGCCTGCCGCGTAGCAAATCGCCATAACTTGTAAGGTTGCGGATAGGCACTGGTTCATATGATAGGGATGGGAGAACGCTCTTGCCACTCCTATGTGAAGGGTATTCCATTAAAGGAATCCAGGGACTCGGTGGTTTGGTCAACCCCTGAGAGGGGGTTGTGCCCGTGCCTGAGTCCAGGGGGACATTTGGGTGGCGGAGATAGCCTGTTCCCGGCTTTCCGCTTATCCAGGTGTTCACCCTTGGCTGACCTATGCTGGTGCCCTGGGTCAGTGCTACCTGCATGGCAGGGAGCTAGTTGAACCAAAGCCGATGCAACCAGTCACTTTCTAGAATCAATAAAATTGTGGCCTAAATTCTGCCAAAAACCGAAACCAAAATTTGAGTCAATTGTGAATTTATTTAGGGGGGAAGTTTCTGGGTCTGAACACACGAATTGAGGAGCTCTGGAAGATGCATGCATGCCCATTCCTTGTTCACGATGCATGTGTCAGGTGGCCATGAGTTCTGCTTTAGAGGGTAAAATCCTCTATGCGAAAGGCTTTTGGACTGAATCTTGTTTTCATAGACTCATAGAGCTGGAAGGGACCCTGAGGATCATCTTGTCCTGCAATGCAGGAATGTGCAACTGTCCCATACGGGGATCAAACCCGCAACCATGGCATTATCAGCACCATGCTCTAACCAACTGAGCTACCCAGGTAAGGGAGCTCAGGCACTCTGAGCTTGCCCACTAGCTCCTTAACACCCAGACAGCAGACTGAGCAGGCACACAGACCATCTGGTCATAGGAACACAAGGAGTTGCCTTGTATGGTGTCAGTCCTTTGGTCCATCTAGCCAAAATATTGTTCACACAGATTCGCTGCTGCTCTCCAGGATTTCAGGCTAGGGTGGCTCTTTGCTCTACCTGGAGATGCTGGGGATTGAACCCAGACTCTTCTGTGTATGCAAACCTCCACTACTGAGCTTTGGTGATGAGGCTTCCTCACTATGGATGGTATTTCAATTCACATTATGGTAATTATTTCTAAATTTGCACCTATCTATATAACTTAGCACTTTCAAATTCCATGCAAAGTTGCCTCCTCTGCATCCTCCCATTTGATGATTCACCCCTTCACATATTTTGGGTGATGCAGAGTGGCAGTTGTGCATTGCTGGTGGAGTGGGGGTGTCAAAACGGGTCCTGTGGAGGGAGGCTGAAGCACTGCATGATTCTAAGCCAGCCGTCCTCCACACACCCAGAATGGTTCTTAAACTACAACAGCCCTGGAGCTGGCATAGTTAAGTCCCTCCCACTGTGATCAGTGGTGGTGGTGGGGAAGTGATAGGATAACTCATTCCCACTTCCTGCCTTGGCCACAGCTTAGGAAGTGGTAGCAGAATCCTGTACGAATGCTCAACTTGGCTACAATCCTGTACATACTTACTCAAGAGTATATCTCCATTTAATTCAACTGGACTTCCTTCTAAGTGAACATGCTTAGAATAGCACTGTTATATAGTCATACCTCGGGTTAAATATACTTCGAGTTGAGTGTGTTCAAGTTGCGCTCCTCGGCAACCCGGAGGTAATGGAGCGAGTTACTTCTGGGTTTCGCCACTTGTGCAGACGCTCAAAATGACGTAACACGCATGCACAGAAGCAGTGAATAGCGACATGTGCGTGCGTGCGTGCGTGCGCAGACATGCTGTCGCTAGTTACGTTTACCTCTAGATGCGAATGGGGCTCCGGAATGGATCCCGTTCATATCTAGAGGTACCACTGTACTTGTTACAGGTATACCTGCAGATAGTGCTATTTTTCTAGAAAAATAGGTGCCAGAACTCACCACAAAAGTCTCCCTTGTTTTCTTATAATGGCAATGGCGTCCACCTGAGTGATATCAGGACTGAGGTCCACTGAGTTCTGACTGGAAAAAAGCCCTGCCTGCATATCATATTTTGCCTGTATTTTTTTAAAAAATGCCATAGAGATGGTATATGCCATGGGATGTTTATTCAAGCTGGTTCATCTGTTTTAGTTTTCCTCTCCCTGTGTTTTCACAGCAGTGGCTCATCTGGGCTTTTTGGACATTACAGGGAAGTGGCGGCCAACGATTCTAAGTTCTAGCGCAGCAAAATAATGATGTGTGGTGGGAATCTTCAGAACATAAGGAAAAGGGAAATGTGTATGAGGGGGGAGATTGATCTACTCTGCCTAGTGCACATCAAAAACAGCTGCTGCAATTAAAAAGTAATTAAGAGTGTACTAAAATAAATGGAAAGGCTTCCACATTTTTAATTTTTTTGAGAAAACATATGGGGTCCGCTGAATGACACAGAGCAGCAGGGAAGTTGAGTTACCCCATTTTTGAACGTGCATCTGTACATTTGTAAGACAAACAAGCTCCATTCATAATGTGCAGTCCTGCGTTAACTGCTGCTAATTTAAACATGCATCCTTGTCTGTGTGCATTACCACGACACCAAAGATAAACCCAACATTGTACCATATTTTATTCCCGAGGCCTGTCTGTAACTGAGAAGCCTAGTTCGCACAATAAGATTGGTCCAAGAAGAAAGCGGATTTTAACCAGATATGAGGCATCATTTCTCTGGCACTGACAGATTGGAGCTTACACGTTCTTCTCAGTGAATTGGGGGACAGGGGGAGATGATCTTAAGAGTTTTGATGGCCTCAGCCAAGATGGGAGTAAGCAAGGTGAGGTGTAGTTAAATCAGGAAGCGATAATGTTAAAAGGGCCTAGAGTTTGCTCAGGAAAATGAAGAAGCCTAATTGGGAAGCCTTACTAGAAACCCAGGAATATTGCATGCCTGACTCTAGTCTGCTTGCTGCACTTTAGCCAGTTCTGGCTCCAGGAGTTTGAGAATCCTCAGGCATAGCACACTGGGTGGGCCCACCAAAACTGGAAGGTGTAGGAACTGCAAGCTGAGAATTATCTCTGGCTGCATCTAATCTTCATGCCAAGTGGGGATGGTAGCACCATTAGGACAGTGGTTTAGGGCTTTGGCAAATGTCCAGTCATGTCAGGCTATGGATCTGTCCCTGGATTTGGTTGAGCTCCCTGCAGTTTGTTCCTTTGAACAGACCTGAACGGTGGTGCTCAGGCTGAATCACCTGGCCAGTTAATCATTTTAGTTGTCTAGACGTTGTCTTGAAGAGGAATCAGGAGGAAATGGGGTCTGGAGAGAATGTAGGAAGAGGAAAGTAGGCAGAAACAGAGAAATAAGGGATGGTCAGAGTTACTTCTTAACAAAGTCTATAGAACTACACCAGCTCTCTTGTAATTGTAAGGACAACAAGACAACAAGTACACACTATATGTTTCATGCACATTCTCTCCCCATCCCCAAATAATAATACAGTGGTACCTTGGTTGTCGAACATAATCCGTTCTGGAAGACCTTTCGACTTCCGAAATGTTTGACAACCAAGGCGCAAAGGGCAGTCAGCAAAGTCAGTTGAGAAAATTGAAAGAAATGCAGCAGAAGCCATTCGACTTCCGAAAAGCATTTGAAAATGAAATAAATTACTTCTGGTGTTCAAAAACTGAAACGTGCTGCTTCCGAGATGCTTGAAAACCAAGGTACCACTGTAATTGGAACTATAATTTGTTAAGCATGCTGGGAATTCTAGTTCTGTGAGTAGTAAGCTGCAGTTCCCAGGATTCTACGGGGTGTGCTCTTTAAATTGTGGTGTACATGCTTGCTCAGGACTCCAGTTCACAAGGACATTTCAGCATACATACCCTCCAAGTGTCCCTATTTTCCAGGGATGTCCCTGATTTAGATAAGTTGTCACAGTTTCTGATTTGATCCTTGAATGTCCCACTTTTCCTTAGAATATCCCTATTTTCATTGGAGTTATCCGACCCCCCAAGCCGTCTGAAGGCTATTCTGCATAGGGAAGTTTTTAAAAAATGTTTACTGTTTTATTCTGTTTTAATATATGTTGGAAGCTGCCCAGAGTGGCTGGGGCAACCCAGTAAGATGTGAGGGGTATAAATAGTAAAATTATCATTATGGAATGGGTCATCCCTATTTTCATTGGAGAAATGTTGAATAGTATGAGCCTTACATGCACTAAGCAGCCTGGAAACAAATTAAACAAAGGAACATTCCTGATCACAGTTTCCTTTCATATTTACATATTTGTTTCAGTTGAAATAGCCCATGAGCTTTTTGTAAAGACTCTGTCTCTTAAGGTTGTGTATAACATATGTAATAGAGTTATATTTTTCTTTGTATTTTGACATTTTGTATTTCATTTTTTTAAAAACACATATGTATATTCTGGGACACATGTTGCACTGTGGGTTAAACCACAGAGCCTAGGACTTGCCGATCAGAAGGTCGGCGGTTCAAATCTTTGCGACGGGGTGAGCTCCCGTTGCTCGGTCCCTGCTCCTGCCAACCTAGCAGTTCGAAAGCACGGCAAAGTGCAAGTAGATAAATAGGTACTGCTCCGGCAGGAAGGTGAACAGCGCTTCCGTGCGCTGCTCTGGTTCGCCAGAAGCGGCTTAGTCATGCTGGCCACATGAACTGGAAGCTGTACGCCGGCTCCCTCGGTCAATAAAGCGAGATGAGCGCCGCAACCCCAGAGTCGGCCACGACTGGACCTAATGGTCAGGGGTCCCTTTACCTTTACCTATGTATATTCTACTCCTGTTCATAGAACTCCAGTTCCCAGGGTTTTCTGCAGAAAGGAAATAATAATAATAATTTATACATACATACATACATACATACATACATACATACCCTGCCCATCTGGTTGGGTTTCACCAGCCGCTCTGGGCGGTTCCCAAAAGAATTAAAAGCACAATAAAACATCAAACATTAAAAACTTCCCTAGGGTGGACGCCACTACCGAGAAGGCCCTCTGCCTGGTTCCCTGTAACTTCACTTCTCACAGTGAGAGAACTGCCAGAAGGCCCTCAGAGCCAGACCTCAGTGTCCAGGCTGAACAATGGGGATGGAGATGTTCCTTCAGGTATACTGGGTCGAGGCTGTTTAGGGCTTTAAAGGTCAGCACCAACACTTTGAATTGTGCTTGGAAATGGGAGCCAAACCAATTTAAGCCAGCGTGCAGAAACAACAAAAGTATGTCTACTATTTTTGTTTTGTTATGTTACCCAACAAAATGTCGGTAGGAGGAAAAATCCCTTTCAGATTTATTGGCTTATGAACTTATTGTGTCCCTAATAAAGTGTTTTGCTGGGGAACAGATGGTTTGTTAGAGCCATTTTAGAGCAAGTGACTCTCAGGAGGCCAGGCAATTAGTCAGCAGATCATTAATTTTTTTGGCTCCTAAACTGCAGGAGGGAGCTGAAATCAAAGTAGCCATAACCAGAAACAAGAGCCAGTTAGTCTCTTGGTGTCAATAAAATAGCTTAAAGGGCAGGCATTTGCTCAGGGGAGCATCTTAAAAAGTGAGGAGAGGAATTGTTTAGATATATTCTGGAAGCAATGGGGGGGGGGAGAGAACCATTGGGAGGGAAATTGCTTTGCCTTAAGTTCTCTGTCAATGTTTTTTTAGAAGGGAAATAGTCTTGCACAGTGGACTGCCTTCTCAATCTTCTCCATGTCAGGATCTTTAACTAAGTCAGATGAAGAACCTGACTTGGTTAACGTTTTATTCTAGTCTGAGGCCTCTGCTGGAGTTCAAGAGGACTCATTTCCTCAACAGTCCAATACAAATGTAGAAGATTTTTCTGACTTTCCAATTAGCTTTATTTATTCTTCTTCCACAATTGTAAATGTAACCGTTTGTTCTTTTAAACATTGTGGATAAACTTATAAAGCCTTAGTGGGTGGTCGTTTATCAACTGTAGGTATATTAGATTTTAAAAATGGAAGTCATCTGGTTGATGTTGAAATTTCCATTTATCCAAGCGGGAACATTTTGTTTCTAGAGATAAACATTAACATCTTTTCTGCCACTTGATTTCTTTGTTAGGTTTTCCTTCTGTAAAGGATTTGAGATAATACAGTTTCAGTGAGGTGCACTGATTCTCATCTTGTGACCATGCTTGCTGACAGACATCTCCAGAGGATACAAATGTTTGGCGTACTCTGACTATCTGAGTAAGACCAAATTGTGTTTCTATGGCACAGGAGGAGAAAAGCTGGTGAGAGCAGGCACTCATGACACGTTTAAAAGCTTAAAGCTAATTAAGAAGGCTTAGGATCGGTTTTGATGGCATTAAAAATTATATCCAGGAAAATCCTCACTCTGTGTCTCTTGGAAAACATGAACTTTACATTACTTAAGCAGGTTAGTGCCTGATGAAAGGCTTAACAGCACACAAGGAGCTTATTTCAGGGTGGGAGGGGGGCATTGGAAAGACATGGGAAGGCTCCATGGAAAACAGATCAATATGGAAGTATATTCTCAGATAAGTGGAGCTCACTGGAGTAAAAAATAATAATCTTGTAAGACTACTGCATTCCTACTGTCTCAAGAGTTTGGATGAGTTTGTTGAACTGAGCATTAAGGCTGGCTTGCCTCCCTTGATGGAGAGGCACCCTAGCAATGTAACATTATTATTGCATTGCACTGCTCTGAAGACCTTCTAAGAAGTGTAAGGAGTGTGTTGAGGGACTGGACATATGGGGCACAACTGCTTTCTTTTAAAGGTTAATAACAACACTTGGAAAGACTGTACACCTCGAAGATAAGAGGCATTCCCACCTCTTCCTTCTCAGAGAGGGGCGAACTCCCACCTCCACCTCTTCACTTGCTTAAGGCCTGTTTGGGGTTATACCTGCAGCCACCTCCATCTCTAATGTTGCCACAGGTCCAACCATGTTCCTCCATACAACACCCATAGCAGAGTAGCTGGGTGTGGCTGTATGGGAGAACACATACCAGGTCAGTTTGAAAGCCCCCTGTCTCCACTGGATTATAAAACCAGAAGTGAACCGGGATAGGTGGGAGGGAATTGCCTCAGGTATGTTTGGGTGGGGTGGGGGGAGGGCGAAGTGGTAGGAGCAGGAAGGATGAAAGTACCCTTCAGTTCTGCCAGACCTCATGTTATCATGGCAATATGTGGTGGGTGTTAGGGAGTGCATTTGCTTAGATGACATGCATCATCCCTGAACAACTCCCTCATCCCTGAACAATGGTCCTGCTAGCTAGGGATGATGGGATTTGCAGTCCAAAACAGTTGGGACCCAGGTTTGAGAAACTCTATCATAGATGTTTGAGGGGGGGCTTTAGCCTTTTCTCCACTTTGGAAAATGAGAATATATTTCACTTCTTTTGTTCTTATGCAAACTTTTGCCCCTATACACAATGGGTGGTACTGAGCTACATTTTTCTCACAGTTGACCCATTAAAATGATTGGATGTAACTTAAGACATATTCATTAATTTCAACGGGCCTACTCTTGTGTAGGGACACGGGTGGCGCTGTGGGTTAACCCACAGAGCCTAGGACTTGCCGATCAGAAGGTCTGCGGTTCAAATCCCCGCGACAGGGTGAGCTCCCGTTGCTCAGTCCCTGCTCCTGCCAACCTAGCAGTTTGAAAGCACGTCAAAGTGCAAGTAGATAATTAGGTACTGCTCCGGCAGGAAGGTAAATAGCGTTTCCGTGCGCTGCTCTGGTTTGCCAGAAGTGGCTTAGTCATGCTGGCCACATGACCTGGAAGCTGTACGCCGGCTCCCTCGGCCAATAAAGCGAGATGAGCGTCGCAACCCCAGAGTCGGTCACGACTGGACCTAATGGTTGGGGTCCCTTTACTCTTGCGTAAAATGGAATACCACCCAATATGTCTGAGAAAAGAAACTATTGGCTTAACTATGGGTCATTGAAAAGAACATCTCTACAAAGCTGAGTGGGCTAAAAAAAGATGCTCTTTAGATCATTCTCTAGAGAATGACATTTTATCCCTAGAAGCATCCGTCAACAGCAAAAGTTGCATGCCTGGTAATCAGGATCCCACCCACACTGTGAAACATGAAGGGCTCAGAGGGTTGGGCGTCTTGGAAGGACAAGAGTCTGGACACTGGGAGAAGCTTTAAACCATCTCAGCCAATTGCACTGCCTTGTCAAGAAGGGACAACAAAAAGCTCAAAGAGAGGAATTAATTTGACATGCAAAAGTAAAACCAAACATGTTCCCAGCTGTAGCTGTCTGTCCATCCCTCCTCCTCATCCAGCATTGATGGACTCTGCAGATGCCTAACCTAGGAAGACGGAACGTTGATGAATCCTTGCTAATGCTACGTGGTAATTAGTGAGGTTGAATATTTCTGCAACACTTTCCTCCTGTAGGGAAGGGCTTGGAGTGATGAAGGTGCCGTTGGCAGATAAATTGTACCTGCCTGAGCCATCTGTCTTACAAATGATCCTGTATGTACAGCTATTATTTCAGTCAGACACCGACAGCTCCACAATTGTTCACAGCCTCAGTGAAGAATAGTAGCTGTCAAGAGGGTTGAGAGTGCTGCGGCTTTTAACAGACCTGTTTGCAGCTCGTCTCAGAGGCTGAGGGATGGCATGTGGGAAACAAATCAGACCTGCACGCAAGGCTGCAGACGGCGTATTTATTATGTTCTGCTTTGCTATGCAACAGTGTCACAGGAAAGGTTGCTGCGTCCTTTGGAATGAAAATGTTATGGAATGCAGTGGGGGAAAGTAATTTGCCCCCTCAAGGGTTAAGATGCTCACCGTTCCCAGACCCAGATCGTGCTAGGAAAAAGAACCCAGGGATCCCAAACCATTAATCTTGTATTGGTTGATGTTCAGTGGAAATATTTGGTACTAAAACCCTGTCAAACCATTGTGACCCTCATGATGTTGTTGGACTCCAATTCCCATCAGCTTCCATCAGCAGGGCCAATGTTCAGGATTGATGGGAGTTGGATGCCAACAATGATGGCCAGAGGCAGCTCATCCAAGCAGTAGTTGGGAGTGTTCATTTCACCAGACAGACAGACAGACCAAATGGACCAATCATGTTCTTAGGAGGAATTCAATAGTGACTCTGTCTTAATGAAGTGTGTTTCCACTTGCACAAATGGGAGACCCTTTTTTTTTTTGCTGATCCCCTCTGCCCACAAAGACCTCCCTTACCCAAAAAGCTGCTCCCAAGAGTTGTTGTTGTTGTTTAATTAATTAAATTTGTATACCATCCTATACCTGGAGTTGGGGGACCCCCTGGGACATGATGATTTTGCCGATGGAACAATAACAGGAGCGTGACATTGAATTCCTCCCTGTGTCTTTAATTCTCAAATTTAGCAGTACAATAGAAATGTGAGAATAATCGCAAGCTATTTGGGGAAGATGAAATGTAAATACTTGGGAGTAACACGATGTTTAGAAAAGGGGTACAAAAATTCAAAACATGGGGGGGGGGGAATTTGCCACATGCTTTTTGAAAAATCTCTCACCCCAGACAAAATTATTTCATATATATACCATTTTGGGAGTTCTTAAAGGCACCCCGCTAGCCAATTGGGGGGTGCAGGAGGAGGTGGTAGTTGCCCTGGCGGGACGCATTTTATTGGCTCCCACTAGCTCAACTGTTTTGTTGAATCTGGCCCAAATGATTAATAATGTGGAGAAAAGAAACTGGAATTGCTATTCATACTTCCTTAATACACACAGGAACAAGGAAATGTTGGATAAAGTGAACAGTTACTGGACCTAATGTTAAGAGGAAGCATTTTTCATGCACAATTAGCTTGTACAATTCATTGTCACGAATTTTGCAAGAGCTAAAGATAGAAGAGCCCTAAAAGCTCAGCTATGTCCGTAAGAACAGACCCATGAAAACTGCAGGAATAGTGCAAAATATCTTCTGGTTGACAGAAACTGGAAATACATTTGCTTTGCATAGGGCCCAGCTTTGTAGATTTCACATGTGATGGGCAACAGCAGGTGTGGAATACCTTTGGCTCTCTTTGTGTTGCTGAACTACAATTCCTGTCATCTTTGTAGATTCAGGTAGGTAGGCCGTGTTGGTCTGATGCAGTCAAAATAAATAAAAAAATTTAAAAATTGTCCAGTAGCACCTTAGAGACCAACTAAGTTTGTTCTGGGTATAAGCTTTCGTGTCTACATTAAAGCTTATACACAGAACAAACTTAGTTGGTCTCTAAGGTGCTACTGGACAATTTTTTAACCCTGTCATCTTTGGTTATTGGCTACACTTGCTGGGGCTAATGGGAGCTGTAGTTAAGCAATATCTGGAAGGCCAAAGCTCCTCCACACCTGGACTAAAGGAGAAAACATTGGTTTTCAAAGAGAACCACAATCCAATCCCTGTATAAGCCATACTGAGTATGTGCCACATGTCTAAAGGGCATTCTTAGCCCACTCTATGAAACAAGGGATGAACTAAATCCACCTACTAAAAAGTTGGCAACTTTGTTTCTGTGATACTGGAAGTGAGGTAAAATCGTTTCTGGGGGCAAGAACTGGAATGGCCTCCATTTTGTGTTCCTCAGAAAGCCCTCTTCTGAGACACTTCTTGGATTTGTGGGTGGGGACTGGCTGCCACCATAAAAATTGACTGCCTTCTTTTTCACCATTACAGCTGACAGCAGTTGGATGTCCACAAAGAAACACACACTTCTAGACAATGGCTGGATCGATCCTTCAGTAACTGCCATTATTTGACAGGTGCAGTGTTCAATGTACACAATACTCCTCACCAACAGAAGGTAGTGACTGAAACAGCCTTGCTTAAAATAAGGTTAGTGGGTTGCATGCAATGCTATTTTTAATCCCGTACTACTAGGAAACACATTTTTTAACATAATGGATTTTTTGAAGTACAATAATGTCTTCTAAAAAATCCCAAAGGTGCCCCATTTTGGGGAGGGGGGAAGAGGCAAGGGCATGAATCATGAGATTAACACTGATGTCCTGTGTGTGTCAAATTTATGACTGCTGATGTAAATTTGACTTGGGTCAAATATTTGCACCAGCTCTAGGTTGGAACAGCAATCTTTCTCCCTCCAGTTCACTTCAACCAACATGCTAAGCAGGATTGAAGATGCACAGGGAGGCACACTGCTTTGTAAATCCATGCTGGGAAGTAGCTGTTAGGATTGCACCCTTAGCAAGCTAACTTTAGCACCTATTTTATACATGGACACAACCGTCCTGGGTCTAGGTTACTGTACTTATGCTTCTCTTTTCTAGTTAGGACTGTATTACTGACTAGAACCCAAATCATCTCTCCGGAACAAGGCAACAATAGCAAGAAAAATGCTCAACATAGCGCACCATAGATCACCACCTTAGGGAGAAAGAAGACCAAGCACAGGAGAGTTAGTTTCTTGGCACACTCAGCTCTGTACATTCCTCAGAGCAGCTTGAGGGGCTCTTTCTGCAATCCAATTAAAAGCAGCTCACATCTAGACGGTGAAGAAACACGTACAGCACACACACCTGATAGATATTTATAAGACACAACAGTATTCAATTAGTTCAGGATCAGTTTCATTGGTCCCCTTCCATCTTGCCATATGGCCCACGATCAATAGGTGTCTGAATTAGCAAGCAAGATCACAAAGCAGCCAACGATATGGTTGGGAGTCAGCAAAAAGCAAGCTTGCTCTGTGTATCTCTAGAGACCACAAAAGCACAGCAATATTGAATAGTCTCTGCCTCTCTGCCCATTGAGTTTCTATCATGGAAGTTTGCAGCAATGCTAAAAATAGAGCGTTTCTGTGCGTGGAGCTGTTCCCCTCGATACATATATTTCAGTCTAATAAAAAGTGCCGGCCGTTTCATTGCTCCTTTTCCTCAGAATGAGATACTCCGATAACAGCCATTAAAATCAACCCTTGCAAATGAGCAGGTACAGGGGGTTCTTTTAAATGCAGCCTCCATTCTAGCAGGTGGCCAGAACCACTCTGAACCAAGTGATTACCTGTGAATAGAAGAGGTAATGCTGACAACTGCTCGCTGCAGGCAGTTATTCAAAAAGGAGAAACAGAAGTGAATGGAATGGAAATGCAGCATTTAAAGTGCTTCATAATAAATACCTTCGGAGCCCCGCTGCTGGCCTATTCTCCAAAAGCCTTCCTTTGAGCTTTGGGGTGGGCTTGGTCACAATGAATGCTAATGGGCAATCAGTTAAGCCCATCCTCCTTCACATTCCATGGTGAAAGGTGGCCTTGAAGCTGCTTTTCCAGGTCTGCAAGGCACAAGGGCAAGAAAGCCTGGGAAAAGTTTGTACGAAGCCAGTGGGAGAGTTACGAGCTGCCATGTAGATGCTGCTGCTGCTGTAGAACTTACGTTCCTATGAATCTAGCACTACTTGCCTGCTCAGGTCTGCTTACCTGTACACCTACATAAAAACCTGCTTGATTGGGCCAATGGCCCATCCAGTCCAGCATGCTGTTCTCACAGCAGCCAACTGGATGCCTGTGGGAAGCCTGGAAGCAGCGCCCAAACCTTCTCCACCTCCAGAAGTTTCCCACCACTGTGGCCATTTCCAGCAATGCCTCCCCTGGCCCCAGCTCCCTATGCACCCAAAATCTGTTCAAGAGGGTCCCCCAATTCTCTAGAGATTTTGAGAAGCGGTAGGGTGGAGGATGTGGGAGAGGAATAGCCAAAAACTGCTCCCATTTCTCTATTCAGCTGATGGCTGCTTTACAGCAGAAAAACATCAGCTGGATTCTACCCTCTATTCCTAGGCATACAGCAAAAGCCAGCATTTTCACAATACTTTTGTAATAGCTGGGGCGTCCCAAAATATAAAAGCAGAAAGTCATTGTTCATATACTTATTAAAACTTTTATTATGAAAACAAAATTGTCATTTTACAGTTATGTGAATCACACACAGAACAATACATACAATGAATTCTATTTTGCCAGATTATAGTTTTGTACAAGGCCAACATCTCATTCCAAGGGCCTAGACATTCCTATGCCCTGACGAAGAGAGAAGTCGCTATTTATTGAAGGGACAAACTGCAACTTGCATTCACAACATTCAGCAATGTAGTTGAGCACCGTAACCATTTAGAGCCATGGTGCTTTTTATTCTTCAAGAGGATGGATCGGTCCAGTAGCACTTCGTAATGTGCATGTAGCACATTGGTAAATATACCTTTTAGTAATGTGAATATTTACAGTACAGGTGTGACAAGAAGCCAAAACAATTCTGAATGATGTGATGCAAAAGATGACAGTCTTCAGCGATCAGCTTCTGCACACATTTCAGGCCACAAAACAAGTGTCACATTCTTTGCAGGCAATCTTATCTTTCTGGAATACATATGAAAATCAGTGGCCAACTTTGTGTAAATCATTTAGTTAAGGCATATATACAACAAGTATGAGCCATGAAATCTTTATTTTGAATGGCTGATTCCTTATGGATCTCTAGTATGCAATATTTTATTAGGCACTTCTGCCAGCAACAAAAGGAGGAAATAAGGGGTGGGGGGGAACATGGCTAAGTGTTCCAGTAACCACCATAAAGTAGTTGTGTAAATAAGCCCTTGCTGGTGTGGCCGAGGGGTGGAGGCAGGCGCCGCTGAGCTCCCAGTTCAAAATGTGCTTCCCACAGAGCTTTTAAGACTTGAGGCACCTTGAGACAGTCACTATTTTGGGGTGATAGTCGTCCACATACCAGCAAATTCCAGTTGCACAATTAAAGTTGATTTAGAGATATTGCACATCAAACCCACTTCCCAAAAGATAATTTTCTTCTTTTTTTTAGCAAAAAGGAAAGTGAAAGGAAAAAGTAGCAGAAAGTGTGGGATGCTACATCATCTAGCCTCCTTATAAACAAAAGCGAATGCTCAGTAAAACAGCTAACCAAGTCGAATCTGCCTGTAAATAAATCAGGATGAATGCTCAAAATGCAGGTCTACTGGAAGCACCCTTAAGTGTCACCTAAAAGGATTAAGAGCAAAAGAGGAGGTATGGAATAATAACAAAAATCCTTCTACAAGGTTAAATTTACAGCCATGCCTTCTCTCACCAAATAATCTAGGAGAACAGCATATTTTATTGAATGACGAAAACCAGGATTAGAAAAGAACCCTTTTATTGCAGAATGGTGTGGTGTCTTTTTCTCTATATCCCTAGGACTTTTGAGAAAGAATATCATATCAGCAAGAATTTACAATTTTGGCATGTTAAAGCACAACAAACTTAAGATCATTATTTAGTGAGCAAGTTCTGTTAACATTTTCACATTAATGCACATTTTGCTAGCCACAAAAATAGGCTGTTAAGACTGATCTCACTGATATAACAGTTTGAAGTTCAGTAACACATGGTTTTTATTCTTCGCAGACCTTTTAAAAAGTTGATAAAGAAACTATGGTTCTTGTTACTTTTTACAAATACATTCTTGAATATGAAACATTAACCTGAATTACGGTATACCTTGTGTACTCAAATATCTAATACTAGAATCGTATACTACCACTATTCTCAGGAGGACGTTTTTAACACTATGATGTTTATTACCTTCAGTACTAGATGTCAGCACATTTGCTTCTAGTTATCAAAAAAAAAAAAAAAGCCACCATGAAATTTAAATTTACTCAATAGCAAAAATACAAATTAAGATCTAATTTTTGATACATCAAAGTGATAAAATCACAAGGGGTTGCTTGGCAGTTTGAAAATTTGACAAGAAAAGTATCATTGAGCTGAAATGCAAAAAATGTGCAAAATAAATATAACATACAGAATAATGGTTCACAGTACAAGCAATGGAAAATCTGGAATTTAGCAGTAGTCCTCCGATCAGATATGGCCAACTGCAAATAGTATCCTCATTCACACTGTGTTACCTAACACTTCATTCATGTTCATTGTAAATTCATAATCTGCAACTGAAGTCCTTTTCAGCTATGGCCATACATTGGTGCTGGTTTGGATGATGCAGTTTAGAGAGCTGGAACTGCCTATGAATGATGTGACTACTTGTCCAGGGCACTCGGTGGTATGTGGGAAAGATCCCTACGATGAGTCCTGCCCACATAGCTGCAGTATTCACGCATAGCCCATTGCATGGGGCAGCATTACAGAAAGGTGGTATCCACATTGCTGTGTGTGAAGGGTACCACAGGCTGCCTTTGTGACGATCTCCAGTTTCATCCACTAACTTCAGCAAAACTGACATTGCAGCTGTATTTTAGCTTGTATTTCTCATTACTTATTATTATTTTTTTTATCCTGATACCCCTGCCTCGCCCAAGCCTATTAAAAACAGTAATGAAAAACTGGTTACAAAATTGCTTTGGAAAATGCTGTATACTTTAGTCTAATTCCAAAGGGCAAAATTCTACTGGATATTTCGCTGGCCCATTTAATTCCTGAGCAGTAGGTGCGTCAGGTGGAGCCAAGGGTTCAAAATGCACCTTGGATGAACAGTGAAGGCATTACATTTAACCACCTTATTCTGATTTGGAACATGTCTAACTGGCAGGCTTGTGCTGTTGTAACTCCTAAGGGGTGCGGGGTCCACAAAGCCACTTTTCTCTTACAATTTCAAACAAATCTAATGGGCAGTTAAGTCTAATTAAATGAATGTTATCTCTGTGTTGATTTAAAGGTTCGTCTGCATTAAAAGCTCCTTGTTTTGTTTTGCTGGTGTCTGTGCAAACAAAAATAAAATAAAAATGCAGAAATTTCGCTCTCCTATATCTACAAACCTTTTTTCTCATCTCTTGGGCTGCTTTACTTGAAAACTATTAGGTGTGTTCCAATCAGCATCAATAATGTGATAGCAGTGAAATAACATGAAATTCTGCTCACATATCACTTTGGATCTAAAAATTCAAAGCAGGGAGGAAAATCAGAGAAGAAAATGCAAAATTTATCAGAAATCCTGAAACATTTGCTGTAACTTATGGAGGCGGGGTTGTTCTGGAGAGTCATGGAAAGACCCTCACATTTTCTGCGCACAAATCTTCCTATGCCTAGCAAATATTTAGTGCTATCAGAGGAAAGGGTGTGGTTGGATCCACATGACTCAATCATCTCTTGAAGGGAAGTTAGGTAAGAATGGTCTGGTACTGATGCTGACAAAGCAGACAGAACTGACTTCATGTGCAATGGATGTGCTTATAGATCAAGTGTTGTAAGCTAACTGAGTAACTGCGAACCCTAAGTACTGGATGCTGAGCTCTAGTGCCAAGAACTCCATGCACAGCTCCAGTTCCCAAACTCAATCAAGAGGCTTTTGTGCATGTTGTTAGGTCAAATGGCAAAAGCTTCAAAACCAACAAAATTTGTGTGTGTGCAAGTGAGTATTCCACAAAATGCAAGGTTGATTTTAGTTACTCTAAAATTATGAGTCTCCTTGGGAACCACTCAATGCAAGGGCAGTTCAACCTTAGCTTCTCCTAGCCAAGGATGGCGAGGCTGCAGTGTTGGGAATAAATGTACCAAAGTTACTCAAAGCACTAAAATTGAAGCATGCTTAACATTAAGCAGAACTGCAGCTTCAGCAAGTGTAGTAAGTGTTCGTGGACACATTAAAATGCTGGAATGATTCCTGCATAATGTGGATTTGGAATGTTCTCTCTCTCTTTTTAAAAAATCTCATTTACAAAGGGAAAATTCTATTTTATAATTTGACTGCTAAATTCCAGACTAAATGCAGAGACATTTAGAAATTTAATCATCAGTTTCCTTAGCCTTAACATCTCAAGTGTGAATTCTCGGTGGTATTATACAGTCCAAAGAATAAATCAGAAGAGTAAAAAAGAAGTTATTTTGAAAATGTAGTGTTGACCACAAGTTGACCTCTCGAATCCAGATTTGCACTGTGGTGCTGGTGCTGGCACATGCAAAATATGAGTATTAATACTGGCAGAAATGAGAAGGCTGCTTTTTCATAGCAAATAATTCATTTCGTTTTGCTCAGTGATCAAAGGCATAAACTATGTAGCTCTAAAAATTGTTCGAAGAGATAATTGTAAACCAAATTCCTTGGATTTTATTTTCATTTGGTAATCTTCCCCGTAGGCAGTTTTATTTCTTCATTCTTAATACTGGGAAAAGTGTGATGTTGAAGATCAATGCAGTTCAGTATGTCCTTTGGTCCAATTTCCATGTTAACACCATCTCTTATTTTAAATAATAAAAAATATATATGGTAAAAGTGCAGAATGGCTTAGCAATACAAAAAGATAGGAATACAACTTATTTCCTACATAGTAACTGGAATAACTGGGCTTCAATGAACTGTAGAAAAAAGCAGACATGTGGTTGTATTTCCAGTAAAAAAATGATGAATCTAGCTTTTCAGTTCCTCTTGGAAAGATCTTTACAGTAGGCATTTTCAGCACTTGTGCTTCATGGCAAGCTGGAGGGAAAATGTGCGAGAGAGTGAGAGATGCATTAAGACTTATTTACAATTATGGCTGGACATTTATGAACTAGGCTTAGTTCCTGTGCTGCAGACAAAAAGGAAGCATGTATATATTGGCTGCAAATCCCAATAAAACTTTCTCCTGTTGAGTTTATATTGCTTGCTACATTCACAGACCATATAATCAATACAGAAGGAAGATACTTAGTTGTTTTCACTCACTTCAAGGTGAAGATGCTGAAACCCAACCATGATAAAAAGAAATACCTTAAAATTACTTTATTTAGACTAAATTAACAAATATCACATGCAATGTTAATGAGATTATCTAACTTCTAAAGAAAGCTTTGAAAGGAAATATAAGCATATTAAACACTTCCCCTCATCATTGCAAATACAGAACTAACGGTAGCTTGAGTGATCCCTCCAAAGCAGAATCAAACCACGGTTTACAATCTTAGTTTGGAGGGATAGCTCAAACCACTGTTCAGGGGACCTGATGTCACAACAAAGTGCGGCTTGATTTATACAAAAATGTAAGGAACTAAGACCCATCTACAAGGGAGGTGGAAACACACAAAGACTCTTGATTATGATCCTCTATATAGAGCATATAGTTTGAATAAGCTAGGGGGTGTTCTTAAATATGAACACCTTAAGTTGACAAAAAATAAAAATAAAAATCAGCCAAAACCCTCCCCCAATGTAAAACCCTAACCAGTACCCCAGCCCAAGAATCTGTTCAGCAGCCTCACCTTTTGTAGCTGGAGTCGGTTGGGACTAAATCAGATTAAAATCACCTTAACTTTCAAAGCATCTGGGTAGGCTTGTCTAAAGAAAATGTTTTTAGCAGATGCCAAAAAAGAGGTCAGTGAATTCACCTGCTCGATCTCAGTAGACAGGGAGTTCCAAAGTGTAGGCTCTGCCACACAAAACAATCAAGTGCTTACAAATTAGGTAGAGGTCTTATATGGCACCTGTAATAGTGCCAATTCCACCGACTGAAGCGGTCGAGTGGATGCATGTCAGGTAAGGCTGGTCCCAAGTTGTTAAGGGCTTTATATGCTGATAGTAATACCTTGAACTTGGCCCAGTAGCAAATTGGTAACCAGTGCAGACCTCTTGAGTTATCCTTATGAATACTGAACAAACCTGTGTCATAGGAAGCTAACAGAGCAACAGTCCATCTAGTTTATTGTTGGCAACAATGACTGGCAACAAATCTCTTGGGTTTCAATAAATGATTCCCCCCCCCCCACCAAATACTCAAGACATTTTAAAGTAGGTAACAAGAACACAGCTGCATCTTTCAATATCAGCTCTCATACTGGCACTTATATCTGGTTATTTTGGGATACACACAGAAAAGCCTTTTCATGTGGTGTGCTAGCAAGCATCTCTCCCCACATCTTATCCACTTAATACTGAAATTAACTTGACATGTAGCCACTTCCTGGACACCACCTCAGCCATCTAATGACAACATTTTAATAGTGATATCAGGAGCTGATGAAATGTCACAGCATTTGTGCTACATCTTTTAAGTGAGATCCTTGACTTGATTCTGAAATGTTCCTTAAAAATGAAGGTGCTGAAAGGCACACAGATATTTACTTAAATCTTCTTTCTTTCTTTCTTTCTTTCTTTCTTTCTTTCTTTCTTTCTTTCTTTCTTTTTTTACATTAATAGACGTCATCATTAGGATTTTTGCCAGTGCAGGATTATTTTACATTTCAGGCACGGCACAGATTAGTATTGGGAACAAAGCACATAAACCAGCAACTTGTATAAATAATTGACTTTGCAACAATGACTCTGTGAAGTCACTTCAAAGAGTTTAAAAGTAAACACAAACCAGATTAATTAGTTTGTTTCACTACTTTCAAAGTGGGAGAAAGCAACACAGGAATTCAGTATTGCTCATTAGTATTCAGTTCCGACTGTTGCAGAAAAACATAAATGCAGGATAAATAAATGAGGATTAAAGGAATAAGTTTCAAGATTTTCCTGTAGTTTCTAGGGGTGTGATACGATGCTTGAAATATTCATATATATCTTTTTAAAGAAAAGGAAGAAGAGTCATGTTCCAGGTTGTCTAGAGTTCTTGAATGTTGCATCACATACATGTCCTACAATTCCATATTTATTATGAAACAAAAAAGTGATGGTCAGTCCTTGTAGCATATAATAATAGAGGAGTGTGAGAGAAAGGCTGTGAATACAGGAGATACCAAGTCTTGAGAACATTATGAAGTGTGTTTAAGGGAAAGCAGAAGGCTTAGCAAAGAAGCCAATTATGTGAGGAAAGACAGAGGTTGCTAGTCTAGATCACAGGCAAGGTTAACAGATCAGGCTTGTTTGAAAAGAGATTTGCCCCAAGGACAGGAGGTGCTTGGGCTGAATGGATGCAGTCAGGGATGGTCTATATTTGCTTCCAACTCCATTTACAGAAGCATGTATGTATAGTCCAGATAGTCCTTGTTAGTGGAAGTTGCCAAGTGATAGCCATTCTGATAAAGATTCAAAGACCAAGACAGCCACTTTTGTTTTAATCATATTCTAAGAGAAGGCTTTCAGCCTTCACTGACGTGGTGTCTGGGGGTAATGGGAGCAGTTTGAAATTAACTTAAACATAAAAACATGCAGTGAAGTGAGCACCCATCTTCTATGGGTAAAAAGTATTTGTAGGCACAGTTAGAAATATAAGCTCCTTTTTATGATGAAAGATGTTAGGAATAGCCACAGTAATACCAAGGGCAGCACAAGACTTAAGTGTAAATGTATAATAGGGAAAATGCTACAATGCAATCCAAAGGATGTATTTTGCACTGCTGGTGGCAACATTCCGCTCCTGGTCCTGACTGTATCACAAAGCAAATTGGGAGATGGAAAATGCAAATCCTCGTATCCTTTTTGTCAAGTCTTGCTGCATAGTTTGATGCAACACTTTGCTTGCAATCTGTGGGACTTTCCCCCCCTTGTTAGATATGTGTTACTCTGCTCAGCTTTTCAAACCATGCCATCAGAATATTTAACCAGTACATTCTTTAAAAGGCCAACAAAAGACCATTTTTGTGAAGTGGATGAGGTCAGATGGAGATACTGTGTACTATGTTCTTTATTGCCCTTCATAGGAGCAGATCCTTCTATTCATTCCAGAATTTTTTAGAAGGTCAAACAGGTGATTTCAAAATTAGATGGTTGCTGGCTGATAAAGATAAGTTTGTTATTTATGAGGTTGCTTTGTATATGCTAGCAGTGAGAAGCTTGTCAGATGAAAACTGTTGGCTGTCTTGGCTATTTTTAAATCTAAAATATTTGGGAACTTTGTAAGTGTATGATTTGTTAATTTGCAGCTCTGAAAACTAGTATTTTTTAACTTACACTTGGATTGTTTGTGTTTGTTATTTATAATGAAAAATCTCACTGGCATTGACTTCTCTGGGTCTATTCAGAGTATGACATGGTAACCCCACTTACCCGGGAGTAAGCCATATTGAATTAAATAGTCATGGTTAGGACTGCAGCCTTAGTTGGATACCACCCATAGGGTGGGTGCCACTACTGAGAAGGCCCTACCTCAGATTTAGTTAAAGCACATAGTAGAACATTAGCCTTCACACCATATTCTCGGTTTCCTCAGAATCTTCCAAGAGAGTGTAAAAACTTTTTTGTATTCCAGCAAACATGTGTTTTATTGGGGCATATAATTTTTTATCTGATATTTTTGTATCTGTTGAACCCATCTCTGTTGTATTACATCATTTTATGGAATGTTGTGCTTTATTTGATTTACTTAATTGCTGTAAAACACCCCTGCCCCACCTCAATATGCAGGCACTAGAAGTGTGCACTGCATATTTTTCAAACCAACAAATGCCAGCGCTAACTTAACAGGTCAGAATGTGCCCCTTTGCCAGCATTTATCAACAAGGGTTTGGTACCTTTTGATGAGATTAAACAGTTGACAACAATATGTGAAAACAATCTTGCATATTAATATTAGGGGTTTCCTAGCAACCTGCTTCTCATAGAAGTTATTACCATATTAAGGATTTCTTGTCCTTTTCCTTAAGCTGTATTTTATTAATTTCATACCTTGTGTGCAGTTTCTGCAAACTGCTGAGCACTGTTCTTCATATCCTCTGTCTTTTCCTCTGCTCGACCTAACCTTTCACCACGCTCATTCAAAGCTTGACTTGCTTTCTGTACTGCACTGGTTACACTGTCTGCAGCCGAATGTAATATGCTATTTCCTAAAATAAAAATAATAAATTGTTAGAAACAAAAACGGAAAACTTACGTGAGAACTGCGAATGACATGATCAAATGTATCACAACATTTTCTAATATCAGAACTCTGATATAAAACTAACAAGGTTGGATCATAGGAAGACAGGAATTTATCTTCTATTGGGCCATTGCTCCAATTGGCTCAATATTGCCTGCACTAGGAGACCCACACTTGTTGGGCCCATGGACACATTTGGAAATCATAGGCACCACAGAATACCCAGCTGATGATGCTCAAAATCCTCTCCAAAATGGGCAAAACACCTACACATACACCAACACAAAATAAAAGACACACATGTACACAAATGAAAGCAAGCCACCCCCCCAAAAAAGGTAAATTGTCCCAAACCAAAACACACTCTTTCTCCTTTTCTCCCTGCCCACACGACATGTTAGGAGGGTTTGTCTACTGTCAGGGACTACAGGTCTACAATGACTAGCAATGACTCTCCTGTGCTTCATCCAGCACCATTTTTTAGCTCTACCTGGAAATGCCTTGGATTGAAACAGAGACTTTCTGCATTTCTTCAACCTATGAGACTCATGAGTGGAGTTCTACTCACAGAACAGAGCTTTGCCATCTTTTCCTGGAATAAATAGAGAAATCCTATACATGCCTGGATGAGAAGTCCAACTGAGTTGGATGGGACTTACTCCCAGGTACTTGGTGTAGGATTCTAGCCTAAGTCTCAAAAGAAAAAAATAAAACAAATGCTCATGTTCCCAAATACCTTTTTGATTTTTTAAAAAGCTGAAACAAACCTGATGAAAAATATCACTTT
This sequence comes from Podarcis melisellensis, assembly GCF_964234715.1. Taxonomy (NCBI): domain Eukaryota; kingdom Metazoa; phylum Chordata; class Lepidosauria; order Squamata; family Lacertidae; genus Podarcis; species Podarcis melisellensis. Next base: position 37,865,040 of record NC_138528.1, on the reverse strand, counting down.
ATGAAGCTGAGAACATGTTCTTTTTCTTCTCAGCTTACATTTTCCCCAAACCTGATGCCCTCCAAGTTTGTTTGGACTTCAACTTCCACAGCCTCTGCCCATTATATCCCACGGTGGAGAATAATTGGGGGTTGTGGCCTAAAATGTCTGGAGGTGTGATTGTTGCATGTGTGGTTTTCTGCCGGTGTTTGAGCTGTAGATTAGATACAGTGGTACCTCAGGTTACATATGCTTCAGGTTACAGACTCCGCTAACCCAGAAATATTATCTCGGGTTAAGAACTTTGCTTCAGTATGAGAACAGAAATCGTGCAGCAGCGGCACAGCGGCAGCAGGAGGCCCCATTAGCTAAAGTGGTGCTTCAGGTTAAGAACAGTTTCACGTTAAGAACAGACCTCCAGAATGAATTAAGTTCTTAACCCGAGGTACCACTGTACTTGACTTTCTGCTCTCAGGTCTGATATTCATTTGATGTGAATATTGACTGCTTTGCTTCAGCTGACAACTGGATAACTAAGTCAATTTTCAAAATGTGAGAACTCTATATATACTTTGGTAAACAATTGAATTTCTGATGTTATTTGGAATGCACCAGTAGCATAAAATATAGAATTCATACACAGGGATCAATGGCTTGATGTTCATACATTCCATACCTGTAGTGTTATAAAATATTGGTATTGAAAATATATTATTAAGTGTTTGCATTGCTTGTGGTCTAACAATGCAATGAATTTAGAAATTGTCCACACTTTTCTGAGAAAGGCCATGGTCTTGCAATGGAATTGATCAGCAAATATCTCTCTCTCTCTCTCTCTCTCTCTCTCTCTCTCTCTCTCTCTCTCTGTACTTTTAAAAGAAGAATCAATTGATTTTGTCAGCAGGAAACAATCATTATTATTATTATTTTCCCCCATCCCACTGCTTGTGTATGACTGTCTCAGCAAGTTGGTTCTGGATTACTGTTTCATTTGTAAATCAAACGCGTATGATCAGGAGTTTGGCACTACTATAAAATCAAGTTTGAGAACTGGTGTCTCATTTCAAAATGAGTACAATCTGCTATTAAACCAAAAGTCCACTCATTAGCAAATCTGTTTATTGCCTTGCAACTGATTCACACCCTATCAATTCACTTCCAAAGAGTAGGGAGGAAGTGTCCATTTCTTTGCTCCTACACTGTCCCAGATTGGAATTCTTATGGTTGTATTGTAAATAAAGTGGGCTATCAATCATTAAATTTATGTAGCAGAAATGGTATTTCAAAATGAAGTGTGGAAAGGGATGTTTCTTAGGGACTTTGAATTTTATAAGCATTTTTTGGAGTTGCAAAAAATATGGTCTCGGCAATGATTTCAGCAACCAAGAACTCCAAGTTTTTCAGTGCACAAAGCAGGAACAGAGTTTACCTGTGTAAAGACAGAACCGACCTGTCTCTTTGATTCCTGTGTTTTTAACAGCTGCATAGCAAGCAAAAATTCAAGAGATAGAGCTTTCTACCAAACAGCAAAGTGATGATGGTCTCTCTCCTGATTAAGCGGTTTAATCAATATTTGAAATCTTAGCTTACAGCTCTAGTAAATACCTAATTAACTGTAAGAGGGCTCACATATTCAGCTGGTCTCAAAATTCTGCCCATCTTTTATCAACTGATTGCATAACATGAATGATAGAATAAGCTTCACTTAAGGAAGTATAAGCCAGAGTATAAGCCTGATAGTTTCTGGTTTTATACTTCCTAAACACAGCACACTGGCAACTAAACGTAACAGACCACCACCACCACCTAATTAAAAGGAAAGGAAAGTATTAGGGGCTTAAATTATTTTCAATAGTCTTGCATAGCTCAAATCACAATATTAAGACATTGCAGTTACTCTGCTAATGGCTTAAGGCAGATGAGCAATCACATTTTAGGGGAAATGGTGTCAAATTCATAGGCAGTGTAGCATGTACTGATATGACATAGCTTACTTTGATGTAATGAAGTTTCGATCCAGCACAGATGATCAGGACAGATAGAGACATTTACATATAATTGAATTCAAATTTAGTCCTAAAAACATGGTGTTAGATTAAGAATGTACATTATATTGCTATTTGGTAAAGCAGAAGGGGTGGAAAGAGACCCACAGAGTTGTACAAATCAATCTTCTGTGTTGTGGTTATACTTAATGATGGGCCAAACTGTAACTTCAAACCATAGTTCTTAACTAAGAAGAAGATAAGTAGTTTTTAAAACAAAGATAAGCACTATAGATAAGAAAAAGCTGATCTGCATGAATCTACACAAGCATAATTAAAACTTCCTGTATTTGGCAAAGTCATTTTAATGTTTATGAATCATCAGATGTAACAGTCTATCACAGTAGGTTATTTGCTTTATAATGCAAATTGGATTAATCATTTCCTTGTGTACATATTTTTAAGTTCTTATACATGAATTTTAAAACTCTCACATTCTACTAGTACTAGGATATTATGAAACCTTCTGTTTTGTTTAATAAACAGCAACGCTGACCATGTTCACACATTACAATAAGCTACAGCTTATAAGCCATGGTTTATTTAACTAAAGTTAAAGTTGATCATCTAACATTAAGCCACGGTTTATAAACTTTTCTTAACGTTAACCATAGCTTAGTATTATGTGTGAACTTGGACCTCTCTCCTTAACTATGGTTAAGGATCTGCCACTGCTCCAAAGCTACTAGTGTAGAAGAGGTTAAAATTCAACAGTGAAGGAGAAAGAATCTGTTCTGTGATGTACAAACCATGCTTTGAGTGACTGTGTGTGAGATACCTTGGTTTTAATGATGGTTTATTAACTATAACTTAGCATTAACTATTGCTTAATGTTACATGCAAACGAGAACAATAAGGCACACAATCCATCAAGAGAATAGTTAAGCTCAGAAAGAGATATAAGACTTGGTGAAACAAGTGTACACTCTTCTGAAATGTGTTTTTTAAGGAAAATAAAGTGCTTGCTATATGCTATGGGCTCTTTTGCACATATGGTAAGCCTTAACAGCTTAATATTATAAGGGTGAAAGCGGCAACCCAGTGTACAGTTAGGCTGATTGATTCCCATTGACTTAAGAGGGATTTAAGCAGTATAGCTGTGTACAGGAGAGCAGCCAATGAGACATACATGAATTGAGAGATAAATGCTAACTGAGCTAAGTGGAATGGGGGAATTGTATGGCGTATTACATGAAATGTAAAATTAGCTTGACAAACACAAACCATACACTGCTTTTTAGCTGTTACAATTAACTAAACTTAAATGCTGACTATAAATTTTATTTTCACCCTAGCTATTCATTTATATATCTGGTAACATGCATCTAATAGTCGCTAACAGTCAGATAATGTCATTAACAGACAGAACTGTGAGTACAGACTGAAAGACAGCAAGGAGAAACATGAAAGGGTGTCATTAAATCTTAACTTATTTAATCAATGCGCCAAGTGTGTTTATGGTTTTTAAAGAAAAGTTTTTTGTTATTTACCCGATGCTGATTTTACCACATGCCTGTACCTTGTGTGTGGATCATATAAGACTAAGCTATCCTGAAGTAGTTTGGTTATTCCGAGGCTCCTATACAAAATTCCACAAAATCACATCTGTTAATATGGCAGGTGTAGAATTAGAACTGTTGACCAACTAGTGGTGATAAAACCAGACAGACTTAATCTATGTATACTGAAATGCATTATCTGGCAAGATAGGAAGGGCTAAGGTCTAACTAACAGCCAGGGTATATGCAGAAAAATGCCAGGCCATGTACCCACACTATGCAACTCCCACGCAAAATGGTCACTGTGTGTATTAATTTTGTTAAATAATGGTTTTGTTAAATAAGTAAGCAAATAAATTATGCATTTATAGGGACATATAATATGGCCTAATATGCAGTCCTATTATTTGATTAGTGGTGCTCAAGTAGAGCCATTTAAACACACACTGGCTGTATTCCTAATTCATTCTACCTCTATAATGTGGAATCAACTGACAAGTTTTCCACAGTGCCGCCATTCTCTCATTAATTCTGCACTAGGTATCAAATAGCCCAAGCCAAGTAGTACAAACAATAAAGGCTACAGGGAGGTTTCTCTTTTTCTCCACTGCACACATTTCAGAGACAATTTAAGAGCAGAGGTGCTTCAGTACTGCCTGCACTGAACAGTCATGTAGCACAGCAGCAATTCCCACAAAATTACGCACAACTGAAATCACACTGTAGCTGTCTCACCTTTCTGTCTTTGTTGCAGTGGAACTCAGGAGGGACTATGTCACAGGCAGTAACTCTTGGAAAGAGCTTCTACAATGCTGCGTCATGACATTTAGAGTATTAAACCATTAATTTAATTAACATTGCCCCTCAATAATGCAAAGAGAACATAGGACTTTCATTTATAAGCTTGTTTACCTTTGCAACAAACTTGTAAGGAAGGTAGATCATGGAAGGCAGGTTAATTCCTATTTTTTAGATTGGAGGTAGAAGCTGAATGACAAGTGATAGTGGCCACCTAACAGATCTGTACTTGAGCAGGCATTTAAACTCAGGTCTGAGTCCTACATGAGTCAACCAGACAACAAAGGCTCACTCAGCTGATCAGGTAGTTTAGAGAGGACCTGCAAAAAGTGCACACCTGCCTCTCACAATGAGCCTAAGCCTTGAAGACTGGGCTGGAGAGGATGAGAGCAACACACCCAACACATATGCCCAAGATGGCATTTCACTAGCTATGCCATATTTCTCTCATCAACAGGGACTGAAATAATGAAACAGATTTACAAACCATGTTTTCATAGTAATAATAATCACTAAAAGTTTCTTATGTTTATAAGTGGACATCTCAGTGGTGTCCATTTCCAGAAAGTAATTACTAATATTCTAAGCACCAAAGGTATTGCCTGGGCATTTTCGTGATGTGGTTAACAATTCAAATATTAGAATTCTGACTCCTAGATTATTTATTGTCAAAATAAAGACCTGGTCAACAAATAATCGGAATAAACTAATAGAAACCAATTATTCAGGACAGCTTTATCAGTAATAGCTCTGAAAAATTTGCAGTGTATGTGTCTCCCCCCCCTTCTCTTTCGTATGCTATGCATTTTTGTGTTTTTATATTGTAAACAGTCCTATGATCTTCAAAAGGACACAGTAAGAATGGTTCTGAGTTCAGGCTATTGCCAATAGCTATCTAAACTACAGTGAAAAAGATACTAAAGAGGACTGAATCAATGAAGAACAGAGACAAGAATAATAAGAGCTTTAAAACCTTTACTGAAGAAATCTGAATAAGGTTAAAGAAAGATGCAGCAATAGCACTGAAGGAATAAAATATGATAAAACACAAGGTTGAATGTATTCCTCACAGATGAAAGTTTTACAAGACTAAGTTGAATAAAAATTGAATAAAGTCCATATGAATAAATCCTAACAGATAGCTCCTTAATCAGAGAAATGGGTGTTTGTACCCACTTATGAAGGCAAACGAAGGACTGCACTCTGCATAGACCTGTGGTCATTAGATAAATGAAGACATTACTTCAACATTTCAATATTTTCGAAGTTTGTCTCCTCACCTTCCTGGAGAAAGAACATGTAACTTTTCTTATGAATAAAAACACACAAGTTCCCCATATCCAAAACCAATTAGGCAAAATAAATAAAGGAGGCCAACAAGTTGAAATGACAGACTGAACAGATGGGTGGGGCATAAAACAACAACAACAACCATATCATGAACCCAAATAATACCATCATCCAACCAAGACCTGCACTCTCATTTCATGCCAGTGCTTTAATATTTGCCCCGGTGATAAACTTCACAGAGCATTCCTGGTCAAAAATTCACGAGAGGTTGAAACACTATTTATTTTCTAACCTCTCACTTCGTGCTCATAGCATTTACACAGTAGAAACATTCATTCCAATATCCCTATTCAGACATCTACTGATGGGATGGATACTGATGGAGCCCACCTGGGAGGTGTGGGGAACTAAGTTCTGTTTAGTTCCGGCTTAAAAAAAGGTCCTGCTCAGAATTCTGGAAAATCAGAGTTCATGGGAAATCACAGGAGAAATCTCCACGAGTACAAAAGGCTTCCCCCATTGCAGACAGACGTCTTTGAAAACATGGAGGGCAACAGAGCCAGGACTAAGCCAGCATGCTTCTATCTGCTCTCCTGCCCACAGGTATTTGTTTAACCAGGAAAGGCAATGCCTGAATTGAGATAATGAAGGCACAGGTTACCAGATTAGCATGTACTGTATGTGCAGTCCTTGGCCCCATATTGTTTCTGAGATTTAGGGGTGTGGCCCTGCTCCTGTCTCCACCTGTTTTGGTTTCCAACGACTCCACACAAACATGTCCACAATATGGCAACTGATAGCACTTCTTAGCTCTAACAATGAGGCAACAGCTATATTTAGATTATTTGTTTTGGTTAAGTTAGTATGTGGAAGAAAACCAAAAACATGGTAAACTGCCTAACCACTTTCTAACAAGGTGCTTTTCTGTGCTACTGAGAAGAGCAATGAAGCTTATGAACTCTGACATGCAAAAATTTCAGCTTCTGACAAGGAAACTTCAGTGGGATGCGTTGCTTAGCATCTGCCAGAGCAAACTAAGTTGAAAATAACATACCCATTCCTTTGGGGAAATCACCTTGACCCTCATCAGCTAAGCTTCTCAAATGTCTGAATTAAAGTAGCAGTGCTATATGAACACTTTAACCTCCTTGAATATCAGAGGATAGGGTAGTTTTACAATGAACATGAAAGCAAATTTTGCTGAGAAACTGTTTCTGTATAGACAGCTCTCCTGTGAGATATTTTGCCCCTTTTGGCCAACAGTGGGGGATGACTCAGAACTTACAAAAACAAGGGATGTTAACACGGACATGAATATCTATATCTATATGTTTTAATGTATTTGTAGCCCTGCAGTGAAGCAGTGCAAAACAGGCTGTTTCAGGCAATACTTTGTAAAGGTCAGCAAATAATGAATTTTGGGGAATGCCTCTTCTACAAGTGATGTGGCAATTCAAGCAAGTGTCTAAAGCAGGAGACGTTTCCTCTAAAGACAGTATCCACTGTGACACATGCAGGCATTTATCATGCTGCACCAATATCGCACTGCCTTATTGGTACAGCAAGTTAGTGTAGATGAATACCAGCCAGGAAAACTGCCTATGCTGAATGCATAGGCAAAAATCCCTTTAAATAAGATGCCAGGCTACATTGAATCCTAGATGGCATTATATGCCTACTGAAACATTCAACCTCCTCATTTTTAACATGGTAGTTATCACTATCAAACACAAACATACTGCATTAGGTTACTTACAGTGGAAACAGCATGTTCCAGTGGAAGTAAACGTTAGGGCAGATTTTACGGGTCTTTATACCACTTCTCACCCAGTAAACCAATCCTAAGAGAGTTAATTCCCATGGCTTCATGTCACATTAAACTAGAACAAATTGGGAGGAGCTGCAGTAAGTCTCACTCTGCTTCTATCACATGAATGGAATGAGAACTTCAAGATCTGCTTTCAGTTTCTTTGCATGTTGGTCTGCCTGGATCAGAACACACCAAGACTCATGTAAGATTAGCAGAATAAAATTTCTGCTCTTTTTTAAAAATTAAAAAAACAAACAAACGTGTGTGTATGCACTTTTGAAAGTTCGAATGAATCTAAAATCCAAATGGATTTTTTTTTAAAAAAATGTGTTTTGTGAAACTACCAGCATCACCCTGTGGGCTATTTATAGGATGCTTTGCTAATCTAAGCCAATACTTACTTGGCTGGTGAAAAGCAAATGACTCATTAACTATCACAGTGGCAAAATATCCTCCAAGGAAATAGAATTGGATAATCCATTAGTATCTCCAGCCAGCTGTCCAGGATAAAAAGGTTACAGGAAGCAAAGGTAGGTGTGCTTTTTCAATTCTCAGAGTCTGAGCCAGTGAGTTCTTGCAATTTAGTAGGAAAACTGATGTTCTCCTGGGAGCAGGAAGCAGAGTGAGCAGCCTACTGCTGAATCCCAATTACCACCTCCCAGTTCTTTGCTCTCTCACTTTTCTACACGCCTTCCATTAAAAAACTTTGCAGTCCTAGTCTTTGCCTGCAGATGTCAGCAACTGTGTTCTTCAGGAGCTCACATGCTAGCTACCTTTACTGAAACAATCCAAGTGTAAATAGAAAATTGGGTCAAACTCCACGCAACTTCTGATTGGGATTTCTCTCTCTTTTTAATGAACAGCAGTCACAGGGTCCCTGATCTGAATCAAGGTCATGAAGCTGGAAGGTGGGTGCTAATCCACATTCTGTTTTCCACCCCCAAAACCACCTGTATTCAACAAGCAATTTGTTGCAACGTACGCTGAAGGAGAGAAAAAAAAGAACCAGTTCAGGGAAATAAATTTGCACTCCAGAACTGCCCAATGTGATTTATGTTGATCTGGCAACAGTTGTAAGTTATTCTGGAAAGGGACCTTCACTTATATCAAACGTTAGCTATTCTCAGAGTAGACCTACTGAAATTAATAGACATGGATAAGGTGCACTGATTTCAATGGATCTACTTTGAGTAGAGCTTTGTGGGATACAACACCTTGGGAATAAGCTTCATTGAACTAAATGGGATTTACATCTGCCTATAAACACTTAGGATTGTTGCTTTGGGTGCTTTCTAGGGAAATGTACATTTTGGAAACATCGGGGGATTTGTTATGTTCAGAAACTGAGGGCCCAAAGTAATAATTAAAAGTAGATATTTTACTGCAGAACAAGGACATCAGTTCAGAAAGAATTAAAGGCTCTTGACTTTCATTACAGACTGTAACAGTGGCATTTCCAAATTTGAGGGATTCATCGCAGAATATGCTGATAGAGTATTTTATATATAAAACCCTCTTCTACGAGAGAGGAAAATTACTAGCGATGCTGTGCCAGTTTTAATATCAGCTACAGTTCTTGGACCTTAGGGAAAGCTATGCAAAATAATGCTGAAATAGCAGCGCATAAAACTTTAAGTTACTGGCGAAAATATTGTTGAATGAGAACCTTTCTTACCATCTATGATTTAATGGCAGTCTCCTCAAATGAGCTATAACATCATTCTACAATAAATCAGCTTCTAAGAATATAGCACAGATATCAGCTTTCTTAGAACAGAAGTAATGTAAAATGACTGATTACACCATTTGACCTAAAGTTAGCCAGAACATTACAAAAATAACAATCAAGTAATCAACACTAGTGTCATGCTTTTAGCTTAAATAACCATGACTATAATAGTCCATAACTGCATTTTTTTCTTCAGAGACGTGCAAAAGCTTAATGATTTGCTCATTTCTGAGTTAAAAATTATGGCAGGAATGTACTCAGTTTGGAATAAGTAACCTGAAACTACTATGGGATGAAATACTGCAAATAATGAAAAAGCAGTACTTCAGTTTAGAGTCTGGTGTGATATATGTGGGCCTTGCTGCTAACTTTCCTGTCTTGCTGTATTCTCACCAACTACTTATATGGTGGATGTGCCAAGAGAAAAATATCTTGAACAGCAACCAGCAAAGGTATTGCTTTAACAGCAATCCATATCTACCTTGGGAATAATCACCAATGTTATCCAGTTTCACAGTGCCCTAAAATGTAAGTAGCAAGAGGGAAGCCACAATGTTGGTGTCAGAAATCCATGATGAGAGATATCCAACTACATCGTACTCAGGCTAGACCCACTGAAATCAATACTTAAGTGGATCTACTGGATAGCACTATTATTTGACATACTTCAAATAAGTTTTAATTTCTATTTTGCAGCAACTCCCTTAGCACAATTTCCAACATTTTAGGCAAAGTTCAAAACTAGGATGATTTTTTTTCTTGACAGCTAAGCAACCATCTACAACAATATGGGCAGATAACAATTTTGCTCTTTTATTTAATAATCAATGCTCCGTTGCAGAGGAAAAGTCACATTTTTAAAGGCTACTGCATTTCAAGCAGATATGCACCTTCTTCAACACCAAGCCTCAAGTCAAAAGGAGGAAGAAAATAGCTGCTTTACTACAGAAATTTCCTAAACCAGAAAATGTTGCTTTTGAGCACCAGACAATTGTAAGCAAAGTCTGTGAAATCTTATCTTGTTGGTGCCATGAGAGATGTCTTGGCAGGCCCTCCTGAGCCTGCAATGCTCACAACTTAATGGTCTATCTATTTAGGGATTTATATAGCACTTCAATTTGTCAAGTGCTTTATATCATAAGTCATAACATCCCTATTGCAGATAGTGAGTAGAGGCTGACAAACTGTGGCTTTGCCAGGGCCACTCAGTAAATCAATATGTGCACCGGGATGGTTTCCAAAGGTCTACACATCAGGTAATGGCTGATTAAATAAGAAGACTGCCTTCTCATTTCCTAATTTAAAAACAATCTAACTGCACATGCATACCATTTCTAGGCAAAATATGTGCAATCATACAATAAGGGACACTAAAAAAGCATTTGAGGAGCACATTGCTAAAATCAAGAAGGCTAACTGTGGCAAGCTCCCTTAGTAAAGGAGGGAGCAAGGTTACGTTACTGGGCCTGAATGGTTTAAATTTAAGACAATCCCTATCAGAAACAAATCTAAATTAAGAGATTCTGTGCCTGTGGAACTGTTTACTACAATTCAGCAACAAGGACTCTTATTGTTGTGGGTGTCCTATGACCATTTATTTCCTGAACTGGGGAAAAAATAAAGATGAGGGCATGATGGGAACAAAACTGTAAAGTACTATAAAGCTTAGTGGTTTTGCTAGTACAGTACTTAGTTATACTGATGCAATTAATAACTTTACTTATTTCCAATAAATCAAATTCTTTCTAAAAAAAACCCTATTTCTAGCCCCATTCAATGATCTCTTCCTTTCCCGAGTTAAATCTAACAAACCTCTAACCTCCCAGTTGCTTCTCTAGCCAGGCACCATTGGCCCTTTAAACTGTCAAATTCTACCTTTTTACTCTCTACCCATTCCTGATTTGTTGTTTTACCACTCTGCCATGATTGGCTACAGGGTCTCCAGGAGGATGACCCCCAGGTCTGTCCATCACATCACCTACTGGCTAGAGAAGCAGCTGGAACTCTGGGTGATAAGGGACTCAGCTATGTGCTAGAGGAGGATACTATAGAGAGCAGAAAAACTGAATGAATTCTGTCTTCTCAGTACAAGTTAAAGGGCAAATCCCTGTGCCTCAGCTTTCAACATAATTTCTGACATCAAAATACAAAAATAAAGCCAAAACCTCCCTACACATTCTACCACCCCTTTTATCACCCATTTATTACCATTCCCTCCCATTTCTTTATCAACTTTCCACTTAATCTAATGTAATATTATGGAAAAGAACAAAAGACCATGTTTAAGAAGTATGCATTGCAGTTCTGGAACTGATATTGCCCATATTATGTTACATGCCAAAAGCATTGCTAAGAGGAAATGAGGAGGCACAAAAGATCCTGCTCCAGAATGATGTCACTAAAGGCTAATTTCTCAACGTAGATGCCAATGCTACTTCCTCGTGTTTGAAGCTCCAGCGTGTATTTGTGCCCATGGCCTTTCACTTGAGCAAGGAAGAAGGCATGAAGGGCACTAGACCTCTGGTGGATCTAGTACTTGCTCTGGATAGTTGGCATCAAGTGAAACCCAGGAAGCCAATCATCAATCATCCTTTCCCTTTGCTTCCCACAATTCTAGAGATAAGCATTAAGAAGTTCTTTAACAAAGAACTTGAGTACAAAAATGACCATGAATAATAGGCTAACCATAGCAGTACCACCACCACCAAATATTCCTAATTTTTCTGGTCACATGGATTTAAAGAAGCATTTCCTACTGATAATACAGTGGTACCTCGGTTCTTGAATGTAATCCGTTCAAGTACTGAAACGTTCGAAAACTGAACACTGAAAGTGGAAGCCTCAAAACGGAAGCCACATTTCCTGTTCGACTTTGAAGGCATGTTCAAAAGCCGAGACATTTACTTCCGGGTTTTCGTGGTTCAAGTTCCAAAATGTTCGACTATGGAGGCATTTGAAAACCGAGGTACCACTGTACCTCCCCCCCCATTTTTTTAATTAGTTTTCCAATTTATAACAAACAAAAAACACCAAAAGCAAGCAAACAAACATTTATCCTTGCTATAATGATTCCACTTTTGTTAACATTGTTAAATGACTTCCTCGAAACCTCCTAGCTGAGTTTCCATATACTCCATTATAGCAGTTTTCCAAAACTATTTTCACATAAAATTTACTTAGTCAATTTACATCTTTCTTTACCACCATACCTTCAACAAGAAAAATTAAACTATATAATGCATTACCAAGTACGGAGGTACCTCTGGATGCGAACGGGATCCGTTCCAGAGCCCCATTTGCATCTTGAGCAGAACGCAACCTGCGTCTGCGCATGTCATTTTGAGCGTCTGTTACTTCCAGGTTGCCAAAACGCAACCTGAAAACGCTCAACCTAAAGCTACTTCAACCCGAGGTATGACTGTATGTCATTTTGGATCTCTGAAGTTCAGTTGATCTTAAATGACAAGCAGCTCTGGAGCAGTTTTCAATTGTGCTGCCAGATTCTCTTTGGTGACCAGGATATAGCAAATAAAAAGTAAACTTGGTGCAGAAGTTTATGGGTGGCATGTTCTTCTCCAGCTGCTTTAAAGACTTCAATGGCCAATTCAATCAGTTAACAGCTAGCAAATCTGACTACAAGGGATTTCATTGGAAACAACCAGAAGATATTGGAACACATCTATCACAAACCCTGGGAGAGTAACACACAGATTTTTGTTATCTGAAGCAACAACATGCACAGCTGCACTTGCATGCTCTGCTGACATCAATAAGGCTGGTACATAAACGAAGATGTTTTGGCATAATAAAGCAGTGCATAAATGAAAGTGGCTATTGTTCGACAACACCTATTCTAATTTAGCTCTTTAAGAAACACTGGCAAAATCAATGTTTGCTAAATGGGAAAGAACAAAATCAGCAGAGAAAGGAATTAAATTTTCAGCCTTTTAAATCAATATCTGGAAGAAGTAAGACACGAACTGGAGGCAGTATCCTCATGCACTAAAGCACCACAGATTAAAGCCAGGAAAGAAATAATTATATAGGAAATATTTCTTCCAAGGTAAATTGCAGTTTTGAAACAAGAGGTACTACATGCAAGTAGCTAGAAATCTGGGAAATCTAGGCTTAAGACCCATCAGATCAATTTATAAAAGCTTTTATTTGGTTCAGATTTTGATAATTTCATGTAAACGGCTATATTTACAACTATCACTGAAACCCAGATGGATTGCCTCAGCCACTGCAGATTTTTAGGCATAACACATTAGAAGAATTCATTAGTATAATGATCTGAAATGAGCTGAGCCACCCATTCAAATCAAAACACAAAGACTTACCTCCAATAATTTTAGACTGGCAATTAATAAATTCTGGCTTTTTGTCTGTAAGGTACCGCTGACAGGTATGATGGAGAATTTGAAAGAATGTACATTTTTCAGAGGCTGTGCTTGCTACCCATTGGTCAAAAGCATTTTCAAATAGTAAATCAAATTCTGGGGAATCCTAGAAGGAATAATATTAGAATTACAGGAGAAATGATATTTTAAAAAAACCCAAAGCAAATGTTAAAGAAAATGATGTACACTGATTTTATATAGCCCAACTTCTTGTAACTTTTGAAAATGTATGTCATGCATGCAATTCCATATTATAATGTAGAATATCATGACTAGAACTACTACAAAAGTCATCAAAATTGCTAAAGGAAATTCAGCAACAGATGTCATGAGGTTGTTTAACCTGGCTAACTCCACTCCCATTTAATACGAAGAGTCAAACACCAGTTCACACCTACAGTTAAGCCATATTTTGAAAAAAACAAACAAACCCCTGATTAAACCACAGTTTAACAATAAAATGGTATATAAATCGTATGGAATAAAAATAATGCTCACAAGTGCTTTGCTCTTTCCCTACTCTTGATTGCGATGTACAGTGGAACCTTGGGTTGTGAACGTTATCCGTGCGGGAGGCACGTTCTCAACTCACAGTGTCACGTCTGCACATACGCGGGTCACGATTTGGCGCTCCTGCACATGCACCGAAACCAGGAAGTAACCCGTTCCGGTACTCCCGGGTTTGGCGCGGTGCGCAACCCGAAAACACGTAACCTGAAGTGTCTGTAACCCGAGGTACTACTGTACAGGGGATGAAATGAGCCAGAGTCTGATTTAGAGTGTAAACCTGACTTTTCGTTTGTTTTCTCCAAACAAGCCATGAATGCTAAAGCCAAGAACGAACCTTAGCCAGAAGCAAACCAGGATTCCAGGATCACACTGGATCAATCTGGTTCTGAGATGGCCATTTGTCAAGCTACAGTAGCGTGATCCATTGGGCCAGTGCTGCTTTGAAGCAGCAGGTAGATGGTCCTATCTGTGCCTCTAGCATGCTATCAGCAGGATCATCACTCTCTAGTACGCATGGAGTCAAACATCATTTTGTCTCCCATGTACAGTGGTACCTTGGTTTGCATACGTCTTGGTTTGCATACGTTTTGGATTACAAACACGTCAAACCTGGAAGTGCGTGTCCCGGTTTGTAACCTTTTTTGGGATTACAAACAAATATTTTTTGGAGGCCACATTGGCGAAAGTGCACCTTGGGTTACAACCTTTTTTGGTTTACAAACGGACCTCCAGAACAGATTATGGTTGTAAACCAAGGTACCACTGTAGAAAGAAAAGAGACAGCAGGAAGAATGAGGGTTGAAAATGGTACACCTTGCTGAAATCTATAGTTTTTAATTATTTTGGACTGCTTCTAGCATTATTTACCATAAAGATATATGTTTAGTTAAGAGGACAAGTTTTCTTGCCTGGATATATGAATTAAATTCCCAATGCAACACTGGGGCAAAATAGTGGTTCAGATTATTACAAGAGGAAGTTAGCAGCAGCAGAGAACATGAAAGCCTACAAGGTAAGGATAAGTTCATTCACACACACTGGGATTCCAAACACTTCTTTTTCCTAAAATAGCAGAGGTGAACAAACAGAAAAGTGATGAAATCTAGAAAGGTTTACGAAGGAAATCAAAGCATTTGGAATCGATACCTAAGGTCCTAAACGGCTGCACTTAAAGAGCATCCAAGACAAGACATGGTTTTCTTTTTAAAAAAAATATCAAATGGGTGAATTTTTCTTTCGGAAAACAGGAAGAATAAAAGATATGAAGCATCACACAAACAGAATATCACTAAATGGGAACGAGTCACTACTCACCTTATGAGGGTCTATTCCGTTAACCTGGCGAAGTTGTTCAAGCGCCCACTGCGACCTTCGGACAAAAGATGTGGAACCTCCAAACTGTTTGACTTTTGTAATAGATGCTTGTGCAGGTTTCTTGTTCGTCACTGTACACATAACGCAAAGAAATCCATGTTTAAGCATACAGAAGGGTTTCTATCACTGCAAACAGGCTTGTTTACAGACCTGACAGTTTCCAATAAATCATGACAAGCGTGCCTCAACATATTTAAACCTAGATTCCTGTTCCTCACACCCCTGTTGCAAGAATGACCTCAACCTATTTTAAGGTAAAGGTAAAGGTACCCCTGCCCGTACGGGCCAGTCTTGCCAGACTCTGGGGTTGTGCGCCCATCTCACTCAAGAGGCGAGGGGGCCAGCGCTGTCCGAAGACACTTCCGGGTCACATGGCCAGCGTGACATCGCTGCTCTGGCGAGCCAGAGCTGCACACAGAAATGCCGTTTACCTTCCTGCTAGAAAGCGGTCCCTATTTATCTACTTGCACCCGAGGGTGCTTTCGAACTGCTAGGTTGGCAGGCACTGGGACCGAGCAACGGGAGCGCACCCCGCCGTGGGGATTCGAACCGCCGACCTTTCGATCGGCAAGCCCTAGGCGCTGAGGCTTTTACCCACAGCGTCACCCGCGTCCCAAAACCTATTTTAGGCAACTTCAAAATAAAGTAACCAGAGTCCTGGCCGCTGAACAGCAAGCAGTGTGGTTATTCTCCTACAAAAAGCCTAATCCTACTTCCAGCAGAGACTTCTTCAACCTGGTGCCCTCCCGATGTTTGGACTATAACTCCCATCACCCAAAGCCAGGGTACCAAACTACCTGCACTAGACTTGAGTTTGTGGGTGTATTGCAAGTACAAAATCCAGTTTGCTCATACTGCTCTGATGCATCAGAGAAGGCCCCAAGAACCTGATGCATTTACCATGACTGGATCCAAAGAGGTTTGAGACTGTTCACGAGTATTTTTGCACATGGAAGAGTATATTTCAAATGCGTACTTTTGTTTCTTCAGCAACAAACAGCTTTTCAAATAAGGAAGTATTGCTTTTGACACTTATACTGAAATGTATATTCATGCAAAAGGTGTGTGTGCATTATTTTAATTTTTTGTTGTTTCATTTCTCACAGGGAATAGCTTTGTCAAAAAGGAGTATAAACCTTTTAATGTCTTAAAGACAAGTAGTATATACAGCACTTACAGATAAGATTAAAGGCTCACAATTTTAATGACAATATAATGAATATACTGCTGCAGTTTCTTGTTCTTGTCCCATGTGATGTTTTATTTTGCAATTGCTGACTAATTCAATTCATCTTTGACCTTGAGATAGACATGGACCTGAGATTCCCACATCCCTCCTTTAGAGGTTGGATTTATTGCATGTCTCCCTGGCTATGTAGTCTGATTTTTATTCTGATTTATGGTGCAGTTTTTTAAAAAATAAAAAAAAACTTTTTTGGCTGGCTTTTATTGGTTGGTTTCCAATGAGTAATTCTGTTATTGCAAGGATTTCCATTTGTGTAAAGGAGTTTGCATTCTCTCTCCTCTCCCCATGGGTCTCCCAGGCCTTCTCTAAATCTGCTCCAGAGGGTTGGCGGGAACCCCAGAATGCATTTAGGGGGCATGCAGGGAGAGGAAAGAGGGGATTGTTCTGTTGCACAGCTAGAAATCCTTTTGCTAATGGAAATACTTTGATGGATACTTCCCATTGCTTGACCTTTTCTGCATGAAGCTGTTGTTTTTTTAAGCTGCCTTGTATAAATGAGGAATGGCAGTGCAGAAAACTGAGTCTACTTCTTTATGACTCAATAATCATGATCTGTTTTCTCCAGGAAAATCATGTATATTTTGAAGAACCCTTTACAAGCCATTTGCTTAATAAACATAAAACAAAACAATATGATAGTGACCTGGTCTATAGACATATTATGCGCCAGAAGAGTACTTGGGTATAATTTTATTTACATACACTTTCCTCACTGAATCTAAAATATTGTGCACCAATTTAATTTGTTTGTAGACTGGATTAGTACTTGCTTAAATCCTTTATTATCTATCCTACTAAATGTCATTAAATTGCTGGACTGTTTGAATGTCCATGCTTTTAGTACTGATATGAAACAGCTTGATTATTTAATGTTGCTGGACTTTCACTATAATCCTGTTACGGACTCGTTTTCTCGATATACAAATATTTCTCCCGTGCATGCAATAGCAATAGAAATACTGCAATTGACTTACTGTGCTTTTTGTTTTAATTATTATTTTTAGAACAACACGGTAAGAATATCAGTAGCATACTAAAATAATAGTCATACTTTAAAGTATGCTAGTTTTTAAATACACTCAAAATCCCAAGTCTCTATTCTTTGATCAAAGTATGCTTATCAAAGCAATTTAAATGCAGGTCAGTAATAAGGCACTGAGTAATCACCATTTTACTGCTCCAACATCAATCAGATAAGAGGGATTAGGTCTATATTAATTATTTGGTAGAACAAAAAAGTTTATGCATATTAGAAGCGGGCTTCAGATTGGTATCAGGTTATTAAAAAAATGTCTTTGCTGGTGCAGCTGAGTAGGAACTGAAGATTGCAATCTCACTAGACATTTTGTCCTTCTGATATGGTTATCAGATTACTTTGTTCCATTTAACAGATAGCTATCTTCGTCAGTTGTATTGCTTTCTATTTATCAAGAATAATTTATACAAAACTATATTGCTGGATATCTATTTCTGGAAGTAGATAGCCAGCAGTGAACAGCCAAGCGTAACTCCATATTTGGGATTACTGTATCTTCTAAATGAATTATTAAAGAAAAATGAAAACATGCTCAAGATTGAAATCAATCAGTAGGGGTGATCATATTCATTATTCAGTGGGTAGGACATCAAGAAATCAGGGTCCTACATGTTTGCATGTATTAGGAGAGAATATAAACTGCTTGAAGTGTACAATTCTGAAAGTTTCTTCCCAGAACACTTGTAACAGCTAGACATCATCAGCGGTTTAAGCACAAGGTTAGGTTTTACTAACACAAAAGTAATTGGATCTTCATACTGAGCAGAAGAAATATATTTTAGGCTGATTTAACACTGCCTGATTTGGGCAAGAAATGAGAAAAGACGCTTTCCCAAAGGCACTGGAGGAGCTTTTCACCGTTCTTAAGAAGTTCAATATATTGTCATGTTCAGAAACCATATCCCTAAAATCAGGATGAAAGAAAGTGTTCTTTGGATTATCTTCTCTGATGCTTAGTTGCTGCCCCAATGTATCTCAGGTGCGTAGCAAGCCTTGCTCAACTTATGAATCTGTCGTGAGATGGGCAGAAACTACACAGATAGGATTCAGCTAATAATACCCATCAGCAAAAGCCCTGTGAAAGGACTTCTGCTTGTGCAACAGAGATTTCCCTCCCTCTTCTCTACCCTGCACCTCCCACAAATTGGCTTAGGTGACGGGGACAGGTTCAGGAGAAGCCTTCCAGAATAGCAAGATTGGGGGAGGGGGGAGAGTAAGAGGAGAGATCATTCGACCTGGCAAATCAAAAAAGCTTGCGCTGACAGAACAATCGCCTGACAGACTTTATCCCCACAGCGAAGCCAATTAAAATAAACAAACACACCTAGAAGTGCTTCATATTCTTAATTTTATCTATAGGTTTCTTAATATATTTCTAAAGCTTTAGCAATGTATCATATACCAAATTTGATATTCTCACTTTTAAAATGAAGCACAAATTGTGGCTGATATCTAAATATACTTTCAATAAATTTATATAATTTTAATGAAATTAATACTAAATTTTACCTTGACAAAAGGTAAAGAGCCACTTTTGATGCCATCCAACAACTTGGATTTTTGACTTTTATTAGCAGCCTCCCTGTTACATATCACAAACTATTTTTCAGTTTGCGGAGTAGCTTGGGGCCTGCTGTCTGAGGCACACAAGTCAAAAGGCTTCGTTGCGAGTGGCAAACTAGCCCACGTGTTCTTTGGACCCAAGCCAATGCCGAGAAGTTCAAATACAAAGATGGTTGAAAATTAAACAGCCAGCAAAGTCAAACTGTAAAATTCTTTTGGTAATCAAAAATCTTTTGACAAACAGCTTGATTGCTTCTCTGGAAAAGCCATCTATATATTTATAAACTGCTGAAGGCATCAAAATGTGAACTGATTCATAGAATTAAGTGTTTGATGTCTCAGAGCTGTTGTAAGAAGGAAATAATTACTACACAATTGTTTACATTTTAGCTGCCAAAAGACTTTTCGGTTGAACTGTGAAATGAGGGAAACTTCCCCACTGGGGGTGAAACATCAAGACTGCAGTTATGTCTGTATTCCATTTTCCATGTGTACAAAGAAATCAGCCCACTACTTGGTTGCTTAAAGATAAAAGAAAGCTTTTACATCAGTTCATGCAAGTCATACACAGAAAGATTTCAAGTAGATTGTGCAACTTCTAAGTTGTATTATAATGCATTACTGTGACTAGGCCACCTGTATCTTGGAATGTCAGCAGCTGTAGTAAGAAATAGACACAGCAACTCCCTGTTGTCAGTTTCAGATTCAGTTTCTAGACAATGCAATCATAAGGATGGAGTCATGTGGTGAAGTAAGGCCTCTGATTAATGACTTCATTTATAAGCAAGCTCAAACAGAATATCCCCAAATATCTGTTAGATTAAAAAAAGCACGAAACCTTCTTTTCCATAGTTTATGTAAAAGGCACTGCTTGCAAACGCGATATTCACTGATCACTAGAGGGGGCACTTTCTGTAGTTCTACATCAGTTTCAGAAAAATACCATGCTATACAGTGGTACCTCGGTTTACAAACTTAATCTTTTCTTAAACCGAAACCATTCTTAAACCAAAGCATGCTTTCCCTAATGAGGCCTCCCACCGCTGATGCCCATCTACCATTTGGCTTCTGTTCTTAGACTGAGGTAAAGTTCACAAACCAGGACATTACTTCCGGTTTTGGAAACTGAATCGTTCGTAAACAGGGCTGTTCTTAAACCGAGGTACCACTGTAATAGGGAATCCTTTCTCTGAGCCTTTGATCTTGATGTGGCCAAACAGCACCATTCACAGACAAGGCAGGTACTGGAAGGTACGCCTGCATTTGCAGAAGCAACAAACAAACAAAAACTAATGGGGGGGGGACCTAACTCCAGAAACAGTCAAACGAGGACTGCGCATGCTTAGTGGCCATGGCCACCACTGGAGTGTGTGGGAGAGTACGAAACCATTGGGCAGGGGGAATAGAATGGAGCCTGGGACCAGAGTACTGCATGCTGCAGGTTCCACTTGTTCTGTCTGACAAAACTTGGAGCCAAATTAATCTTGATATTAGAATTTAATGATTCATGTCCCCAAATGTAGTGGGGCACAGATTATGAAGAGGCCATCTAATTTGGGGTTGGGTGGGAAGAAACTGAACTTTATCCATATGCCAAGTCCCCAAAGCAATTTGGTCAGATGACAGCCTAGGAAACTGAATTGCACAGGGTGGAAGGATTACCGTAACTTCCTTCTCATCAGTCCAAATTAGCATCCTTCATTGGTGTTTTTTGGACATTAATAATAATAATAATAATAATAATAGTAATAATAATAATAATAATAAATTTTATTTATATCCCGCCCTCCCCAGCCAAAGCCGGGCTCAGGGCGGCTAACAAAAATAAAACAGTACAAAGTACAGTATAAACAACACTCTAAAATCATTCATTGTAAAATTGATTCAAATCAAGCCACTGGCAACCATTGTGCCAGAGCTCCACGAAGATTGCCGAGGGAGGGAGTCAGGCTGTGCCCTGGCCAAAGGCCTGGTGGAACAGCTCTGTCTTGCAGGCCCTGCGGAAAGATGTCAAGTCCCGCAGGGCCCTAGTCTCTAGTGACAGAGCGTTCCACCAGATCGGAGCCACAGCCGAAAAAGCCCTGGCTCTAGTTGAGGCCAGCCTAACTTCTCTGTGGCCTGGGACCTTCAAGATGTTTTTATTTGAAGACCGTAAGTTTCTCTGTGGGGCATACCAGGAGAGGCGGTCCCGTAGGTACGAGGGTCCTAGGCCGTATAGGGCTTTAAAGGTTAAAACCAGCACCTTAAACCTGATCCTGTACTCCACCGGGAGCCAGTGCAGCTGGTATAGCACCGGGTGAATGTGGTCTCGCAGCGAAGACCCCGTAAGGAGTCTCGCTGCAGCATTCTGCACCCGCTGGAGTTTCTGGGTCAGTCTCAAGGGCAGCCCCACGTAGAGCGAGTTACAATAATCCAGTCTGGAGGTGACCGTCGCATGGATCACAGTGGCTAGGTCAGGGCGAGAGAGGTAGGGAGCCAACTGCTTAGCTTGGCGGAGATGAAAAAATGCCGCCTTTGTTATAGCTGCAATCTGCGCCTCCATGGAAAGGGAGGTGTCGAAGATTACACCCAAACTCTTAACGGATGGTGCTGGCACCCCCGCAAGAGATGGGAGTTGCCCCCCCGATCCCATATCGTCCCGTCCCAGCCACAGGACCTCTGTCTTCGAAGGATTTAGCTTCAACCGGCTCCCACGTAACTATCCAGCCACAGCTTCCAAACATCTGGTCAGTGTGTCTGGGGCCGAGTCAGGATGGCCATCCATCAACAGATAGAGTTGGGTGTCATCAGCATACTGATGGCAACCCAGCCCAAAACTCCGGACAAGCTGGGCGAGGGGGCGCATAAAGATGTTGAAAAGCATCGGGGAGAGTATTGCACCCTGAGGTACTCCACACACCAAGGAGTGGCGCGATGACAATTCCCCCCCAAGCGCCACCCTCTGTCCCTGACCAGAGAGAAATGAGCGCAGCCATTGAAGGACTGTGCCCTGAATCCCCACGTCGGCAAGGCGGTGGTCCAGGAGTTCGTGATCAACCATGTCGAAAGCTGCTGACAGATCTAGAAGGATCAGCAGCCCCGACCCGCCTCGATCCAGCTGTCTACGAAGATCATCTGTTAGGGCAACCAGAGCCATCTCGGTCCCATGACCCGCGCGGAAGCCGGACTGGAATGGATTAGTAGCTTGGCCCTTTAAATGTATTACTATAAGTTCATGGAATAGATATCATATCTGTACATGAATGTTGCTTTGCCTCTGAAGACACCTCCCTGTGGTACTTATTAATAACCCAACCTGCTTTTGTCATCTGACCACATTACTTGCATACTATGATGTGCAGCATAAATATGATAAATATGACTCTTTGCTTTCCCCTTGCACACTTTGTTTTTGCCACAGAAACTCAGAGGAGGATCAGTGCAACTGCAACCACCTGTTAGTTTAACAAACTAGTCCAAATTTGTTAATCAATGTCTGTGCCTGTTAGCAAATTTCAGAAACCATATGACAAATCTGTCATGCAGGGATGACAGAGGAGGATATTCAGCTAAGTTTTACTCAAGAGTAGATCAACTGAAATTAATGAACAGGACAAAGTTAGAAACATTAATTTAAATAAGTCTGTTCTGACCCCAACAGTGGTACCTCGAGTTAAGAACTTAATTTGTTCTGTTCTCATCCTGAAGCAAAGTTCTTAACCTAAGGTACTATTTCTGGGTTAGCAGAGTCTGGAACCTGAAGCGTCTGTAACCCGAGGTACCACTGTACCACCCAGAGACTTCTCTCTCTCTCTCTCTCTCTCTCTCTCTCTCTCTCTCTCTCTCTCTCTCTCTCTGTGTGTGTGTGTGTGTGTGTTGGTAATTTTTAAAACTTCAATTTTCTAAATGATAGTTACAATACTCCATTTTGCACCAGTACTTAAAAGCAACATAATTCCTCTTTGTTTGTTGTGCTGAGGAAAGAGGTTTACTTGTTTTTCACCAATATGCAACAGAAATCTTTAAAACAAAAATATGAGAACTAGCATGCCTTATGTATAGGTGAAACTCCCTGCAACAAAATGGGGCGACATTTTGAAATCTCAAAATTCTACTAGCTGTTTGATGCCAGTATTGACTATATCTGCTGAATTCAGATAATCTACCAACCTCAAAGAAGCACTTCTGTTATATTGTTGCTGACAGCAGTATCAAGGGATGATAAATCATGTGAATGGATGAGGAAGAGACAAATGCAATTGACCATTCAGATTTACCCGCAGAGGTTAGGAATATATTTCTGCTAGACAGTAGTTGAAAAGCAGATGAGTGGGGTTCTTCTGCTCCAGTGGAGGAGAGACACAACTTTCCAAATATTCTGAATTGTTCCCTCCCTGACAGATATATGATTGGAAAATCGGGGTATATTGCCCTGTTTGCAGTGTAAAATTGGGAGGCTCCACAATCTAAAGACTACAGAGTGAGCAATACCACAGCCTGGGTTCACCTCCAGCAAGAATCCTATAATGTATCCCTATTTCATTTATGTGTGCTTTGAAAGGGCCTACATCTAAGGGACCCGGGTGGTGCTGTGGATAAAACCTCAGCGCCTAGGACTTGCCGATCACATGGTCGGCGGTTCGAATCCCCGCAGCAGGGTGCGCTCCCGTCGTTCGGTCCCAGCGCCTGCCAACCTAGCAGTTCGAAAGCACCCCAGGGTGCAAGTAGATAAATAGGGACCGCTTACCAGCGGGAAGGTATGTCCGTGTGCTGCGCTGGCTCGCCAGATGCAGCTTGTCACGCTGGCCACGTGACCCGGAAGTGTCTGCGGACAGCGCTGGCTCCCGGCCTATAGAGTGAGATGAGCGTACAACCCTAGAGTCTGGCAAGACTGGCCCGTACGGGCAGGGGTACCTTTACCTTTACCTTTACCTCTAAGAAAACAAGTTGTGCTAATAATATCAGCCACATAATTAATAGCTTAACTGCCCCAATTCCATTCCCCCCCCCCCCGGGCCAACTGAAGTTTAAGGTTTGAATATCAGTTCCTAAATCTATATTAATTTTCTGTGTGATGATATTTATTAGAAACTGTCAAACCTATAAACTCAGTATCTTTCTTTTACAGATTTTGAACAGCCAGTAAAATTGTGAAGGGTTGGCGGGGGGGGGGGGTGCTGTCTCTTCGCCCACCCTGGTTTTCTGAGGTCTTAATAATGGGGGAAAACCATAATTTGCACGGACTTGAGGTATAAGAGAAATGTTTGTGAGCAATGCTGAAGATTTTCTTGCTGTAGCTGATTGGAGTAGGCAAAAAAAAAAATCTTTTTAGAAATGGGGAGGGAGTGCTTCACTAGTGTAATATTTTCAAATAAGAGATGGAAAGTCAGGGGAAGGAATTGAAATATCATAGGGAGGTGGGCTCTGGCTCTTTCAGACTCCCTACTTTAAAGGTTATTTACCTAGCATCTTAGTAGGTGTGGTTTAAGATCAGGATGCCATTCTGTTGCAGAGGTAGGACTAGACATTATGAAAAATGTCAAACAGAAGATGTGGCAAATATTTTTACTCATCATGCTTCATGAGGAGAAAATGCTGTTTTACGCTGTGGAAATGACAGCCAAGTGATCGCATAAGGAAGAAATAAATAATGAAGCCACCTTGTAACCAGTAACTTCCGAGTCCCACCCCAAAATTCCACACATTCCTAAAGTTCAACTCAGGCAAAACAGTTCAGCCATGCAAAAGAAGCAATGGATTTAAAATCCAACACATCCTCAGTCCCACAGCGAATGATAAAACCTACCCAAACTCTAGCACATACTGCAAAATGACTGAATTTAGCATCCACAAACGCCAGCCATCCCATACACAGAGCAGTGGCTGATATTTATTTAGGAGCAGAGTGAGAAGAGGTAAAGAAGAAAGAATGCAGTGCAGTTCCATGGAGTAGGTTGGAGAATAGAGGAAATTCCAGTCACAGATGTGACAACATATATAGAGAGCATTTGCCAAAACACCTTAGTATTTTTCTTTCCACATCCCTTCTCTACGGTACAGCTGAAAACAAACATCCCTGTTAATCTTTCTATGCCCTGACACTCCACATGTAGCTTTTCTGGTATCTATGTGTCACATTTTAATTCCCACATTCACAGCCTTCCAGATAAACGACATTAGAACAAATCTGTAATCTCCAAGACATGTTTCCATGCTGCATTCTCTGCAGCTGTTGCTCTGTTTTGGTGTCTCTGCCAGAGCTCTTTGCTTGTTTTCAGTGTTAGAAACTGAGAAACTGAAGCTAGGAGCTAAATGGCACCATGCACCTAGGTTGTGAGCGCAACAACGGAATGTCTAGGCGCACCTTTTTTATAACAAGAATACGAAGCTGAAAATGAATGAACTGCAGCTAAAATATTATGTCCATTTTTCACATGGTCTAGTCCTTCCCCTGCCCACCCCCCCTAATATTCTTAAGAGGGTCTCTTCTCCAGTCTTCAGAGAGTAGCTGGAAGAGGGGAGGCAGAAAAAGGTCGTCCTTTCCTTCCACTCTGCAGCTTTAATCAGAAATTTTAGGTGCACTACTGCGCCCAGAAACTGCTTGTGCTAATGAAATTCCCTGCCACAAAATGTGCCTAAAACAATGGGAGTTTTAAACCTTGGCTCGTTTCCATCAGCTAAACACATGGCATTTGGGTGTTTTCAAATGTAAAGGGCAAAACCAACATTCTCTCCAGTACCATAGTGGGGAACCAATGGTCCTTAAGAAGTCTCTGACCACTGGCCGTACTGGGCTGGGATGGATAGTACTTGTAATCCAATAACAATTGGAGGACCACAGGTTCCTCACCGCTGTTGTGCTATGTTTGTGAATTTAAACATAACCACATTCTCTAAAAGGAATATAGATATAGATTCGATTTATAATACTCTCAGAAAATTACAGTGCTTTTATGATCTATGATTTATGCCTATGGAAACACATGTCAAGCACAAGAGAGAATGTTCAAGTAATGCAATGCAGCCACCAAGGCAAGACATGTCAGCATTGGCCAAACACTCTAGTCACGTTCTCCAAATTATAATCAGAACTTCTCATTACAAGAGCAGGAGTAATGAATCAGGAGCTGTCACTGCACACAGATTAAAACAACTTAAGAGCCCTGCTGGATCAGACTACCTAACCCAGAAACCTACTTCCCACAGAAGCCAATCAGATGCCTCAGGGAAGCGAAGGAGGAGGGCTTGAAACATGTTTTGTTGTAAACTGGTATTTTGTGGTATGCGGCTTCTTCATATGGAGATTTCACATAACCATCATGATCAATAGCCAATTAGATACCCATCCCTCCATGATTCCCCTCCCCCTTTAAAGCTATCACCATTCAGATTAGTGACTTCCATAAGTTAATTATGTGCTCAGTGAGGTAGTACTCTCTCTCTCTCGCTCTCTCTCTCTTATCCAAAGTCTACAGAATTTGCCATTCTGAGACATGTCAGCTTTTATTTTTTTAAGAGAAGACAAAACATTTCCTCTCACAGCTGTGGAAAAGTTTGAGCAATGGTGGTCTGTACTATAGCACAGGTGTGGGAAGACCTAAGAGCTGGAAATTAATTTATTATATCTGGATCTACCAGTAGATCTCTGGGCAATCTGCAACAAGATGACAAACACACACGTGTGCTGAAGGACTGTGAGCTCAGTTGGTACTCAAAACAAACCCCTGAATTCATAATTCTTCCTTCTAATTGAATGGTTTTTCCATGAGGCTCTGGTTCCCTCAGGATCATGGGGCAGACAGGGGCAGGAGTCTCTTTCACAAGCCTGGGATATGCCCACCCCTGGTGTAGCAGACAGTGTCTCTTGAGCTGGGTGAGGGAAACAATTGTTCACATGTCCTCCAACACATCCTTCAATAATAAAGCTCACTCCTGTGACTTGGCCTAATCACTCTCTTTCATGGTGGATGGAGAGAGTAAAATAACCCACAGAACACAGGTAGTTGTCTTGTACCAATTCGGATCATTGGTCCATCTAGCTCAATTTTGTCAATAATGATTGGCAGCAGCTCTCTGGGGTTTTGGAGGAGGTCTTTCCAAGCCCTACTTAGAGACATCAATGATTTAATCTGAGACTTCTTGCTTGCAAAGCTCAACCCTCTCCCCCCCCCCCCCCCGTACTTTGCCACCATCCGTTTGGAGAAAGGACGAAACTGCATGTATAACAAAGTAAAGATCAGAAATCAGAAAGTAACCTTCATATAGTCAGGAAGTGAGCATTCTGTCTCCTTCCCTTCATCCATGCCACAGCTCTCCTCTTCACCTTCCTATTTTACTTCAATCCAAGCTACTGAAACAGGTTTCCGCATCTGTGTGTTTTCAGATTCTGGGATCGTTTTTATTTTACACAAAGAATCCTCAGCTGCGCTTACACTCATTAGACAACATGAGGTGATGCCATATCATAATTATATTTAAATGCAACAACTCCTGGGCAATATATTCAGCTCAATTTTAGAGTTTTTGTTGTTGTTGTTCAATCCTGAGATAAGCATGCTCAGGTTTGAGATATAAGGCTAGCCTGAGGTTAGAAAAACTAGGGGAGCTGGGAGGTATAAGGGAGTTTTGCTTCCAAACCAGCAATTAAACCAGATTCAAAAGTGTCATTAAATTTAAAAGAGCAAAAAACAGATGAAACAGCTGGAGCCTGGAGGGATTCTTCTTTCTTGGCAAACCAATGTTCTCTTCCTGAAGCACACAAAATGTCAGAGTAGGTATTTATCGCAGCAAATTATAAAATGGTAGTTAGTTACTTGTGGCACAGAGATACAATTCTCCAACAAGGTTAGCTCTTAGCTGCTATACAACAGTGGCAGCTCCTAATTTAAATTCCAGCTTTTACAATCTCTGGTCACGATTGTTACTGTATGTCTCCAAGTTTCACCAATCCCAGTAAGTATAGCCAAAGATCAGGGTAAATGGGAGCTATAGTCCAAAAACGTCTGGACAACCACAGATTAGCCACACTTGCTATAATTAATAATTGCACGTGTTTGCACTACGAATTATTGTGGTGTATTACAAATCAAGTCCAAGTATGAGACAGCATTATTCTAAAGTTGTACACATGCAGACCTTCATGCCTTAATATGGTGACCTAGTAAGTTAGAGGACAGAACTGTTGGTATTCAGGTGTGCCACAAAGACCTGTGACAAAGGTTGAACACCAGTAATGTTGGCAATTGTAGTGTCATACAATATGCACCATAAAGTCACTGTCTTTTGGTCATTTTCTCAATAATAGTTCTTCCCTACTTGTAAGGTTACAAACATGCTACTTTAATTCTTAGTGCCTGATGTCTCCATCAACAGCACAAATTTGCTTCCTTACTATTCTTCCCCTGCTGCTCCAATTGTATGAAGTAATATTATTTAATTGCTTGTCAAAATGTTTGGCATTATGTGCTGTTCAATCTTTTCTGCTACTAATCTACCACAGTTCCAAGACAATGACCTTGTTTTACCTTTTAGGCATAGCTGTCAACTTATAGATTTGAAAATAAGGGATCAGCAGCCTTGAAAATAAGAGACCAGCAGCCAAAATAAGGGACCTGCAGCCTCACCTGTTCCAGGCACTCCAGTCTTCCTGTCCTCCTGCAGTCTGGTCAAACTTATGCTGGTAGCTTCGAGAACACTGTCCAACCAACTTTGTAACCAAAGGTTCAACTGAATAAAATCTGAATCACATGCACCACAAGGCCTATGCAGCCTCAACTTAAGATGGCTCCCTGGCCTAGCTTTGCACTGCAAAGTTTGCAGCAGCACGTGCAACAAAATGGTGTCCAGCATTCAAAAAACCCCTCAGCTTGCATTAACTAGCCACACACAAGGCATGCAAGCTCCACCCCCAAGTCGTTCTTAGACTTCTTATTGGGTGAGCAACACAGCCAAGCAACACAGTTGGAGCCTCCCTCCTTCCTGGCCGGCAGGGAGGGAGGGAGAGGAGCTGCTTCCTTTGAAATTTAAGGGACATCATTTAAGGGACATTTAAGGGACATCATTTAAGGGACATCCATCAGTAAGGGACAGCAGCGGGACATGGCGCTGGAATAAGGGACTGTCCCTTCAAATAAGGGACACTTGACAGCTATGCCTTTTAGGAAAAGAAGCTCATAAATTAGAGAGAGCAACTAGAAAGTCGTCTTCTACTCGATAACATATGAAACTATACTAGGAGTGTAGCCCCCTCCATTACATGTTATTTGTGTGAAGAAGAACGCTGCTAGCAGAGGGACTCAGAAGCGGTGGCAGTTTCACCAATGATATACTGCTGAGTGAAATAGACATCGCGGTCTGCTCCTCATACTGGTCTTGGGCGATATACTGATATATCGCCCAGGCATACTCTACATTTGCCCTGCATCACAGAATCCAATTCCACTTAGGTATCAGCTAGTCCATGGGTAGGCAAACTAAGGCCCGGGGGCCAGATCTGGCCCAATCGCCTTCTAAATCTGGCCTGCAGACAGTCCGGGAATCAGCATGTTTTTACATGAGTAGAATGTGTGCTTTTATTTAAAATGCATCTCTGGGTTATTTGTGGGGCCTGCCTGGTGTTTTTACATGAGTAGAATGTGTCCTTTTATTTAAAATGCATCTCTGGGTTATTTGTGGGGCCTGCCTGGTGTTTTTACATGAGTAGAATGTGTCCTTTTATTTAAAATGCATCTCTGGGCTATTTGTGGTGCATAGGAATTCGTTCATTCCCCCCCCCAAAAAAAAAATATAGTCCGGCCCCCAACAAGGTATGAGGGACAGTGGACCAACCACCTGCCGAAAAATTGTGCTGACCCTGGTGGTCCCTCTCTCTAATGCTTGAGTTAATGAAGAAAAATGTGGAACTTTGTGCTTTTTCTTTTACTGGACATGGTGTGTATGCTCAAGAAGTGTTACTTCAGGTCAGTGCTTTTTTCCTGGAAAAATAGGTGCCAGTACTCACCATGAAGTTGTTACAGTAAGTGCCACACTTTTTAACAACAATAAAAAAGAGGTGCCAGTATTGTGTACCCATGAGTACCCCCTGGGAAAAAAGCACTTATTAGGGTGAAATTTGTTTTTTTAATGTCACAAATAGGATAGGTAAAGCTTAGTTATATTAACGCAGAAGCAAGAGATGGGCAATATGAAGCTGAAACTCAACATTTAAAATTCTGGTTTTGTTTTTTTAAATGAAATGCTTTAGAGCTGCATGGTATACATTTTACACAACAATAAAAACAAAATATAGCAATAAAAACCCCAAATATACTACTAAAGAATGCTATCAGCACCTTGACCATAAGGACACCTCAACCAGATTGAGCACAAAAAACATAGCCTACAACTGCAGAATAAAGTCAAACAACACTTGAGATCTAAGGTATCAGTAATAATTTAAGAGCTTCCTTTCAAAAAGGGAGAACAGATTCATCTTTAACCAAAACTGAACCATACCCTACTATTCACTGTAGTTTTAGCATGCAGTTGCTTGAAATGTTAGATTTTCAAGCGATTAAGTTTTTTTGTCCCCTGTTCTGCAACACACAGTTATTATACCTTTGCTTTAGGCTGTTTACATGAAAATGGATAATCATAAAAAATTGCTGATGCAGAAACATTTCCTTAAGGAAATGGTTTTAAATTTGCTTCTTTTTTAATGACCGGGGAGGGGGGGAAGTATTAACGATACGGATAAAATCTAAATTAAAAGAAAAAGGTTTCTGGCAAATCAAAACCCTGTGGGTCATGGTTAACACTAAAATCTGTGCATTGGTGCTAAGCCATTGTTTGGTTTAGCATTACATGAATGCTATGCTGTAGAAACGCTGGTTAGGATTTGTAGCTGAGGGTTTTTGCTAACTTGCATACTATAGATTTGTTAGAAAGCTGCCAAGAGCCCAAGATACTGTAGTTTTGTTGTCAGCAAAATCTTATGGACACATATCTATCTTTTGTCAAAGGGAAGTTGCCAGGAAAACGTCACCAGCTGAGGGGTGGGGAGTCATTCAAGATGTTCCCACACTGACACGCACTTCAGAGGCAGTGAGGCTGATATGTTAACTAATCTGCCCAAGGCACCACAGAACTTGATAATATCACTTTTGATGGCAATGCATGCATCACAGGCATAGTTTGCAAAGAGAAGGCTAGAAAACAGCTACATGTATGCACCAGGTTAGGTATTGTGGGTTAGTACGAATTATGGTGCTGGAGGAGACTCTTGAGAGTCCCATGGATTGCAAGAAGAACAAACCAATCCATTCTTAAGGAAATCAGCCCTGAGTGCTCACTGGAAGGACAGATCCTAAAGCTGAGGCTCCAATACTTTGGCCACCTCATGAGAAGAGAAGACTCCCTGGAAAAGACCCTGATGTTGGGAAAGATGGAGGGCACAAGGAGAAGGGGACGACAGAGGACGAGATGGTTGGACACTGTTCTCGAAGCTACAAACATGAGTCTGACCAAACTGCGGGAGGCAGTGGAAGACAGAAGAGCCTGGCGTGCTCTGGTCCATGGGGTCACGAAGAGTCGGACACGACTAAACGACAACAACAAACAAAAGAAAGCCTTCAGCCCTACTTGCTGCCTGCTTAATATTAATCTGCTCAATACACTGCCTAAAATCCTGGTGAGCTACTGCCAGCCACTGTGTAGACAATTCTGAATTAGATGGACTGTCAGTTGAATTCTGTATAAGGCAGCTTTCTAAGTGCCTATGACAGTGAGGGAGGTAGCAGAAAGAGAGAAGGAAAAACAAGGCATCTGGGTATCAGGCCTGTATGTTAAATGACAAATAAAATCAAGTCTCCCATACAAAACTATCACTAGAGGTTATTAACAGGTACTAAAAATTTACAAAAGGAAAAATGAGATAATGAAGATAGATGGGCGCCAATAATTCATTTCACAGGCTATATTATTATTATTTTTTCCATGATACATGCCAGAACAACAAGGTGCTTGTTTAAAACGAAATGTTTTGACATTACGCAACACTGATTGCAGAAGACACCAATTCAGTGAAAAGGTATGAAGAGTTCAGTGGTATAACAGGATTGAAAATAATGTAGGCAAGGCAAAGAGTGTTGAATATATTCATGCCAGTATACAAGCTATGGGATAACTTTATGGCAGAGTGCATTGCATTACTGGGAATGTCTAGGAGCACTATATTGCATGTAGCCTGTTACAAGCAGGGTAAGGGAAATTGCAGGGAAAGGTCTCAGAAGAAACTTAGGTAACTTCCTTTTGTGTGCGTACACACACACAGGGAGGGGGGGCAGGGAAACAGCAGCAGCAGCAGCAGCATCTCTATAGAAAGTTGGGCCACTTGCCTGTCTAGCACAGTGTAATGGCGTTATATTATAAATTCAGATTGCAGAACATATTTTGACACACATCTTTTTTTGAGAGAGAATTTATTTAGATATGAAATCTCCAAGGATGTAAATGAGACAGGTAAACAACTCTGCATTCCTTGAGCAACATAAGAAATCTCATGGGAGGCCGTTCTCCTTGACATCTTGCTTCTCATTTTGTTAACTTCCAAATGTGTTGGAATTTCAACACATATACGTCTGGAAAGATTTATCATGAAGAGGTTCCAAAACTTAAAATTTCACCATAACGAAGTGCACATGCCAAATCAATTTTAGTTCATTTGACAGCTCAACCTCCTTTTAGTAACTGAACTGGATATTAGGAAAGAAACTTGCTAATTCTATTTGTGCATCTTTGCATTCTGCTTTGAACAAATACAACTAACAGTACAGAACAACTACTGAGTAATGGCTTATCAGTTCATTCTTGTCCTTTGTGAAAACATTCTCATTTTCTGATAAAATGCCTTATTTGTGCCACATTCACTGTTTAAACCTTCGGTTAGATTCAATGAAATGTAGGGCACAATAACAGAATACTATACAGTGGTACCTCGGGTTAAGTACTTAATTCGTTCTGGAGGTTTGCTCTTAACCTGAAACTGTTCTTGACCTGAAGCACCACTTTAGCTAATGGGGCCTCCTGCTGCCACTGCTGCACAATTTCTGTTCTTATCTCGAATTAAGTTCTTTACCCAAGGTATTATTTCTGGGTTAGCGGAGTCTGTAACCTGAAGCATATGTAACCTGAGGTACCACTGTACTAAGACACCACAGTAGTTAAAAACTCTATGCAAGAGTAACCACAACCAGTGGTTCCTAACACCACCTCCACATTTATTCAGCAGAGGATTCTGTGTATTGTAGCAGTAAGAAGAATTAAATAGAAAGGAAAATATTAGTAAGTATGTGCTCCAGGTGGAAGCCGTTACTGCAGCTGGAAAAAAGCAAAATGGGGGGGGGGGGAGAGAATGATTTGGACAAACTAATAATTAACAACCATGAATAGTCAAAAATTGAGTAATTTCAGTTAGGCAGTATCTCCAATGAACATTGTCTTATGCAACTGAAGTTGTGTTGCTTGGGTAGAGACAAGTTTTAAAGAGGGGTTAAAAATGTCTGTATAATACGAACATAATTTTTGTACATTGCCATTTCATTTCAGTGTTGGGCATTATTCTCTTTTAGTTTTAAGCCGTTGAAATAGGTTAGTTTACTCTACATGCAATGTTAATCTATATCTATTGCTGCATGGATCCATTTTCTCTATTTACTGACGTCATGATTATTTTAAAGTGTTCTTAATGTGGCTTTGATTAGTCATGT
Source organism: Podarcis melisellensis (assembly GCF_964234715.1). Classification (NCBI taxonomy): domain Eukaryota; kingdom Metazoa; phylum Chordata; class Lepidosauria; order Squamata; family Lacertidae; genus Podarcis; species Podarcis melisellensis. Next base: position 37,831,038 of record NC_138528.1, on the reverse strand, counting down.
TTATTGTTCATTTGATAATTCTATGGAAAAGTGGCATGCAAATAAGAAGATAATGATGACTGTTGGCAGCACATGCTTTCATTTTATAATCTCTGACCAAATAGATTTTGCAGGTTTTTGATGCACTATGGAAGTATTATGACCAGATGCAACCATGTGATGAATGGTGCCTGTTAGGCAAGAATGGTTCTCTCTGTCACCTTTAATTCTCTGAAAGGGTTATCTTTTCCTCTATCGCCTCTGCACTTTAGCTGTTTCTGTAAAATGGAAGGCACCATAATGTTACCATAAAAAAACCATACACATACAAAGCTAATTTGGGAGCAGTGGGGAGGCAGTATTAATGAAAAAGAAAGTGAAATAAATGATGATTAAATGTCTTTGATACTTACTGTTTTAGCTACGGCTTTATTGTCATTGATTTGCAACAAAAGCTCTAAAAACGTTTGTTTGCATCAAACATCCAGTTACCTAAATCCTTTAAACTTATTATTTTTTGCTAAACAATTGTTTCCCATAACCAAACTTTTGGTCCATTTGGAGAGAAACAAACCATGTAACTCTGTTAATACTATGTTGGACCATGACTTGTTTTCTAGCAGTGCAACAACAACAGCAGCAGCAGCACAGGAAGAGGAAAGTGCCCATGATTAGTGATACCGATGTAAAAACATGTCGTGTGTCAACTTAAGGCTAACACGTTTTATTATGGCATAAGCTTTCATGGACTGGAGCCCAATTCCTGGCATGGCAACCCCTCTGAAAACTGACTTCAGTGTGAAGAACAGCACAATCCATATCCATTATGCACTTGGTGTTTGTTGGTTTGATTCCAATAGCCCCAATGACACAATTTTAATTACAGGAGACTAATCCACATAAGCTTAGCTGAACTGGTGTGTGCATTGGCTCAAAGCACCCATAGTCAATGCTTGAGAACTTCATTTGGGAATGAGGAAGCATGGGTGGTTTTCAACCAAGTTTTACTCATAAAACTGTCACTGAAATTAATGAGCTTAGATTCATTGATTTAAATGGGTCTACACTGAGTAAAATGTTGCTGGATTCTCTCCCTTTGTGGCTAATTTACACCAGGCACTAGGTGTGTGACTGAATATGAACGTCTGCTTTGTGTAACTAAATTTTCTCGAAACATAACAGGTTGGCCCTCAGACTTACCCTTCTGTGAACAGAAGGGCTCCTTATGCTTAGAGAGAACTTTGATCCAGCAGAGGGCAGAGGGCCAATTTTTACTTCCTCCTGCAGCTTCCCACACTGTTCTGGAGGGTCCCTCAATCTTCCTGAGCAACTTTTCAGGGGGCACAGTGGACTGGAAAAAGGAAGCAGCAGAAAACTGCAGTCCAACCTGTTGCATTTATTTATTACCCTTCTGGCTTGATGATATGCCAGGCATGATCATATTCAATCAAGAGAGCAAACCCCAAGACATATGTTCTTTTTAGAATCTGTAATAAAAAAGACACCACAAGACAAATGTAGTCATGTTTATTTTCCCTTCCAACTACCAGGGGTTTCCATTTTGCTCATGCAAGAAAAACACCAATTTGCTTAATTACTTTGATTAACAAGGGATTCTTTTGTAGTGTGGATCCTTGATTAAGGTAAGCAGTTGTGCACGTTTTAATTGAATAAATTCCCAAACACATGCGGCCTAGCAAACCATGCACGGTGATTTAATTATCAGGTAAGGAAAATCATTTCCCAACCTTATGGAAATTTGAAAGAGAGTTTACCCAATTGAGAAAATGCTTCAGTTTTTATAGGCAAGGACTCCTGGCCATAGCAAAAGTACAGACATATTATGTAATACAGACATATTAGGCTGTCAGTCAGGAGTGGGGAACCTTTGGCTCTCCAGATGTTGCAGAACTACAATGCCCATCATCCTTGGCCATGCTTCCTGGGGTAGAATGAGTTGTAGTTCAGCAGCATCTAGAGCAGTCTGTGGGAGGCAGTGGAAGGCAGAAGTGCCTAGCGTGCTCTGGCCCATGGGGTCACAAAGAGTCGGACACGACTAAACGACTAAACAACAACAAAGAGCAATCTTTCTCAACCTTGGGTCACCAGATGTGGTGGGCCTACAACTCCCATTATCCTTAGCTAGCCGGATCAGTGGTTGGGGATGATGGGAGTTGTAGTCCAACACCTGCGGAGTAAAGGTTGAGAAACGATGATCTAGATGGATAAAATGTCCCCACCACTGCTGTAAGTAATAAATGAGTATCTCAGAATATCACATCAATAGGAATGAATTCTCTCGTTAGCAGGAACCAAGTAATACTAAACCATAGCAAAAAGTCGCTTAAGAATTTCTTGCATATTTCAAGTGTTCAAAGAACTTTACTTTTGTGCCGAAGAGGGGCTGCAGGGCTGTGCGTTTAGCTCTGCCCCCAATGTACACTTCACCTCATTTCACATCAAGGATATTCAGGGATAAAGTGGGGAACCTTTTCTGTCCTGTGTCCCCCCCCCCGTAATATATTGCGAGATCAAGATTTTAAATCATACAGAAAACCCATACCACTGGCTCTTCATAAGTTATCCCTCAACTCTGGAGGCAGAGAGAAGCAGTGTAGTACTCAAGGGCACGGCTAAACATTAGTGGCCCCACAGCCATTTAGTACAAATGTTGCTCCTTTAGGCTGAGGAACACATGGATAGCATTGCAACTACTCTACAATACGTTATCACTACTGCTGCTACTAAAACTTATATACCACTCTGCAGAAAAAGTGCTGAAAGCAGTCGTTAAAGCAGACCCAATGTATGGTTCAAGGGCACCTGAAGCGAATCAAGTCTGAGATGTACGTTGCCTTCCTCACAGAAGAAAGGCAGGAGACTGATGTAAGAAAACAATGAAAACTAGTCCCCTACTACCTCACACAGTAAACAATTTCGTGACAGAGTGAGCAGGGCTTTGGAGTCCCTTCACTGCCATTAATCACGTGAGGGGAGGAACGCCTGAGGAGTACTACAGTACTGTGAAGCGTTAATTGAGCTCAAAAGAAACAAACAGTCCCAAACACCAGGAAAATCCAACAGCAATCCAGTAAAATGCAGTGGACTAAAAACACAGCAATAAGGCTTAAAATTCAGTCAAGGTATATGCCCTCTGGAAAAGAGAAGCTTTGGCCTGCCTGCAAAAAAACAGAAAGTGAGAGAAAAGTGTGGAAAAATTAACCTTTCATACAGCAGGTGGAGGGGGGGGGCTGAGGAACCAGCAGGACCATCTATAAAGATTTGAACCAAGAATTTCCTCGGTCACAGCTCAATATTCTTTGCTGCTTAAGTTATGTAACCTCTTGACTTGTGGAACATAATTCTTTAATTCAATCTTGTTTGTTTGTTCTGCTGATTTTAGCAAAGTGACAGTCATGGTTTAAAAAGGGTGGGATTTATCACTTTCATACCTTATGTGCTGCATATTTTCTAACATGCATTTCAGCGCATTTTCTAATATGGTGTCAAACAGCATTTTTATTTCCTTTGAAGCAGGAGGGTGGGAGTAGCTCCAATTCTTCTAGAGGACATTGCCCACTGAGTGAAGCATCCGTCTCCTCTGCCTCAGCTTTCTCTATTAGTAGCTTTCCTTATTTATCACCTAACTGGGGCCAGGAGAGGCCAATCTGAGCAGGTGGGGAAGGGAAGCGCAGGATTAGAGCAATTTATCACTGTTTGTCAGGGTTTGGCTGAACTGCACATTTGTATTACATGCCACGACTGTCTGCAGGGGTCAGACTCGGAACTCTTTCCTTTCCTATCTGAGCCCTGCAGCAATGGCATGACAATCTTCCAAGTCAAGATAAGAAGAATACAAGACAAGGAGCTTTGGCACAATTCCTTCCCCCCTCTAAATAGCCTCCCCTCCACTGCACTATTTCAACAGCCAAGCAACATCAATAACTAGTTGATACCCGAATGTTACAGTTTTCAGAACGCACTGTTTAAAAGGATAAGTACAATTTCAAGAGGTGCTATTAAACTCCTGCCCTAAAAACATTTGCCCCCAGGAGTTAAGACACTGCAGTACTGATGTAATGCCAGGTTTAAGGGAATAATAGGGAGTGCTGCATCCCATTCTAAGCACTTAAATGCTGGTGCAGCAAATAAGTTTCCAGGGGCTTTGAAACCTTTTAAGAACTCAACCCACTGTCAATATATAAAAGACACTAAGCAGAAGGGTCTCTGTGTTGGGACAATGCATGGCATGCTTAGGCTCCCAGCAAAAGTGGCCAAGAAGCCAGGGACCCATCTTGTCTGAATAACTGAATGACTGGGGGAAGGGGGAGGAATCACTGGCAGCACTTCAACACACTGAAAAGGATGTGGGGGTTGAAGCTGGGTGATCACACAAGGGGAGGGGGGGGGAATCATTGCCAAATGGCGGGCCAGATGCCCTGCAAGCCATTTTGACAGGCCACACCCCTGTCAATCACAGTTTTGCTAGTACAGTACTGTACCTACAATCAGGCACTGGTGATCAGCTGCATCTTTAACTGCCCTGCACAGATGAGATATAAAAGTCCACAAAATCACTTCCAAAATTAGGATGGCTGACATGAAAGCCAGGACTCCACATATTTGCAGCCACCCAAGCCAAAGAAAAATACAGTGCCATGTCATTCCCTTTGTGCTCAGAAATGGAAACTGCTTTTGCTCCTGAACTGAGAAGACAGTCACAGCTGCCCTGAACCGGGAAGAGTAAAAAGCCAGGGCATTTCTTCACCATTTTTAATTTATTTATATTCTGCTTTCCCTCCAAGGAGCACAAGGTGGCATGTATGGGGCTTCCTCTTTTATCTTCACAACAACTGTGATGTAGGCTAGGCTAAGACACAGTGTTTTGAATCATTTGGCATCACTGAGTTTTCCCTGTAGCTGAACTTTCCCTGTATTATTGCTGAAGTGACTAACCTGTGGCCCTCCAGATATTGCTAAACTACAATCCTATCAGCCCCAGCTAGCATGACCAGATGGCCAGGGATTGTGGGAATTGTAGTTCTGCAACATCTGGAGGGTACTGGTTGGCTATTTCAGGCAGGGCTCAATCACACACTCCCTGAGCAATGGCATGATAGTCAACACAAGCACATTTTTCATTAAATAGAATCAGATCAGTCAAGCTCTCCTTATTTCTCTCATCCCACTACCACGGGTTATTAAGAGAACGGGTTTTAAAACTACATTGTCAGAAGTAGCCTTTTTGGTCCTTATAATTTGTCAAGTTTTGTCTAGATTTAAGACATTTTAATTGGTTTTTGTTTTTTGTTTTTAAGAAACCCCCAACCCCCCCAGTGGTGGTTTTAGCATCCTCCGAGAGATAATGATCACCTTCAAGCTTTGGTGCTATTATTAACATTCACATAACAGGACACACATTAGGAAGAAAGGGAAGTCATTTGAGTTGACACTTTCACCCAGAGATGCAATAAATCTCTCTTAAATACTGTTGGGGATTTTACAAGAATGCCATAAAAAACCCCAGCAGCAGCAATTTCCAAACAATTCTGTTCTCTCCTGCTGTCCAATTCTAAAACATAATTTAAAGGCTTTTTTTCCAGCAAGAGGTGTGGAAATGCTTTCTTTCCTTTCCTCTTTCCAAGCAAATTATCAGGCAGAGCTATTTTTTAAAGTTTAAATAATGAATAATTATACGGCACTGGTTTTCACAGGATTTCAAACAGAAATAATGGCAATAATTGTTATGGTTTAACTAATGGGCACTTTAAATTTCTACTGCATGAATTATAAACAGAAGTTTTTATATTTATAATTCATTCCATTTAGAAAATGGGCAGATAAGCCGCAGGTCTTCAGGTGTTCAAAATCCTTTCCCCAGCCATAACATCAGCCATTAAACAAGCATGTCAGTGCTATGATTCAAACATGTTTGCCTGGATTTTCCTGGTGCCTGGTTATTCCACATTTGAGTAAATTATGCAACTTTTCATTTTCCCATTGTAGTCAATGCTTTCCATTTCACATGCATGGTACAACTCACTAGTACTGTACCACCACTTAGCACTTTATCTTGCACTCTGTTCTATCATGCAATTAAACTAATGGTGAGAAGATACAAACAGACAGAAGGAAGTACTACTTTTCACAGCATATAATTTATTGTACACACAGGTCTTACTATCCAAACACAATGCTTTCTCAGGAAATTGTTTGTTAGGCGAGTGTTCACATAATGAGTTTATGATTTCCACTGATTCCTATGGTGAAATTTCTAATGTGCTCCTGACCATAGAATTTTGACCCCAAAATTACAGAAAACCCTGGGAAGCCCTCTGAAACCTTGCAAAAGGCATGATTTCTGGTGAAATACATGCCATGGATCTGTGAAGCACAAAAATTAAGGGTTGTTTAAGGCTGCTTAATTGTTTACAGTCCTACATGCTGGTACAGCTGTTTGGATATCTGAATCTGTGGTGCGTGTGGTGAGGTTTGAGTACTAGTTCCTCATGTTTCAATAAGCAAATTTTTGTATGAGCATTTGGATAGCAGGACCTGCATGCATTTGCTACCCCAAGATGTAATGACAATACTAAGATACAAGGATAACTTTAAAAAAGGAATTGGACAAGCTTATGGTGGATACGGCTATCAAGTGCTACCAGTCACAAGGGCTATACACTACCACCAAGATCAAAGACTAGACGCCTCTGAATACCAGCTACAGGGAAACATGCACCCCTGGCGATCAGAGGTGCTGCTGGTAATCAATAGGATGGGTTCGTTAATTTATAGTTCTCCAGGTGCTGGTGAACTACAACTCCCTTCAACCCAGACCATTGGCCTTGCCGGCTGAAACTGATAGGAGTTAGAGTCCATCAACATTTGGATGGCCACAGGTTAGCCAACCCTGCTGTAGGATATCAAAATTGCATTACTCTGAATTAAGAAGTATTAAGAACATATTGGCATTCATTAATGTCTTCAGTTGGTTTGTTTAAATATAAGGTGCCATGCAACATCCAACCTGGATAGGAAGCTCACCACTGGGAGAAAAGTCCAAAACCCAAACAAAATAAATATGTAGGAGAAAAATAATAAAGAAAGCTAGGCAGCAATGGAAGCAAGTAACTTGACATTTTTAAAAATGTGCACAGTCATAAGAATTATAGACATTTATCTGACAAGAGTATTATTATTTTTACTTGCATATTGGAATTATCACAATAATTACTTCTGTGTTCATAAACATGTATTGTCTATGAACAGAGAAAGGTGTTACAAACAGTTCTTTCTTAAAAATCAAGAAAACCTAAAACAAAATGTGATTTATTACCACTGGATGCAGAATTATTGAAAGGGGTGCAATATAATCAGTGGTCTGGTTATGTCACAATAGTGTGTTCAAGCTAGAAAAGAGGATCACCTTCTGAAGTAACAAAAATCTAATGATGATTATGCTATAATCAGGTTTACTTTAGGCATTTGTTCCTCCAGTCAGGGTATTCACCCATGTGTTGTCCTGTTTACTATGATGAAATTCATTTCTGTTAAGTCCTGTCATCTTTTTGATGGCTTAATGTGGTGTAATTATCAGAAAGGGTAGATATGAGGCATCAATAATACAGTCCTGAAAGCATTTGCAATGAATACATGGGAAATGCTCTCCTTGCCTCCTTCCATTTAGGGGGATGAAAAACAGCAATGCATACAAGCTCTATCTACATCTTCCCGCACTCTCCATTTATTTTCAATGGTCTGCTCATTAGAGTCCTTAGGAAAGCAGTGAAAGAAATCACACTGACTATGCACAGCACTAGTCAGAGATAAGTATTCAGTGTTCTTGCAGGATCTAGTTTAGAGTCTTAGCAGGTTTGGGGCTTAAGCAGAAGGCTTCACAAGAACTAGGGTACGTCAGATGCAGGGAGACAGGTCTGAGAAAGGAGTCCGTAGCGAATGAAGTGTGTTTTACTTCCAAGTCTATAATTCTCAGTTAATATATTGACAGAAGCCAAATAAGAATTCCACTGACTTCACCATTAACTCTTCTGGAATAAATCATTTGAGGGACTGAAGCGTGTTTCTCATACAGTCTAGAAAGGATACATAAAGACAAACAGTTTCTTAAAATGAGATGCAATGGTGTCCTGGAACTGGATATCCTCAGAATAATAAAGTACCAGAAAGCAGAAGCACAGTTTCTATATTTAAACTATGCTTTCTTTTCCTCTCCATTTCTCTGTAGTGCTCTTTTAATGGCTCTGTGTGGAGCTGGAGGGCAACCATTTCAGAGATGGCCCTGAGGGAAGGCCACTTGCAAACTGTCCTTTGCCTTGTTACCACTCATTCCTAGTTAGTCTAAACTGGGTAGACAGTGAACTTCCAAATGACTATGACTTACCTATCCAGGAACAGGACACCTTCCAGTTCAGCTACACAGTCAAGCCATCTCCCCCACCTTACCAACCGTTACTTAAACAAGGGGTAGATAGCATGTGATCCTTCAGTTTTTACAATAGCCCCAGTCAACATGGCCAATAGTCAAGGATGATGGGAGCTATGGTCCTGTAGCATCTGTAGGATAAGGTCAGCTACCCTAAACACTACAGTATATGGATGTGGGGTCAAAATTGATATGGAGGCAGGCAATCCTACCGTCAAAGTGTCTGGCAAACAAGTCACAGTGGGCTTCCTAAAATTCTAAATCTCCATTCCCCAAATCAGCAAGGGGGTGGGGATGGGGATTGGAGCCATAAGTTCAAAGTTCACCAGGAACTTGAACGACCATGACAACGTGGTGATATCCCGTCCCCCAGCTCATCATGGAGTCCTGAGCCAGAATACTAGAGGCAGACTCATCATGCAAGTTGAATTACTCCAACACTACCCTCCAAAACTTTCTCCACCAGTTTGGTAAGAGAAGCTGCTGACAGCAGCATTGACAGTACATCACAGTAACCCTAGTTTCCTGTCTCCTGGGCCTGATACCAGGTGCAGGTCCTCAAAGTCAGCTCCAAGACAGAGAGGTTTCCTGTTAACGGAGATGGAAGTCCTGTGGACCACAGTCACACCCCACCCCACACCCTATGAGTATCTGGATGGGCACAGGGGGGTCAAATATGTCTCAGTAATAAACCCCAGATCTTTCCTTCCAACTATGATTCTATGAATCTATGATATGCCAATTTGGCATTAAACACCAAGACACATAGGCTGGTGGTCACAGCAGGCAAGCAACTAGTAACCCAACCACGGAAGGGGTGGGAGCAAGGAACAATGTATAAATAAGCCTTGCTCTCTCCTTCCATGGTGACTTATCACATCCGTGTGTATCCCCTACACATGTTCACTGAAACTGAGGTGGCATCACCAATGTCCAACCCTTGCCAAACAGCTGCTCCCATGCACATAATGTAAACAACAGACCCTCCCCCCGACAAAAAAATATTTACTGCAATCAGCCAATTATCCCAGAAGATATCTGACAGGTTAGAACAGTTTTGCTAAAAGCACACGATCCACACAGTCCCGACCACACAAAAGCACATGTGCTCCAACCTTGGCTCACACCCAGGAAAGGCCAACCTTCTGCCAATTAGACTCCCACTCTGAGGACATCTGGCAACTTTCTTCTGACAGACAATTCACTGCAAAGGCTCCCACCCTGTGTAGGAGAAACACATGCTTTATACCTACCCAACCATCATGGTTGAAACTGAAAGGGGATTCACAAGTCTGCTTTCCCCTTCCCACAGACTCCCTTTGGTGTCACCCGTGCCAAGGCAAGCCTGCTGCCCAAGGGTGCAGGCTTTTTATGCCCCCTGATGCAAGAGACTCTGCCAAGGGCAGCATATAAGAAGAGCCTGCTGGATCAGGCCAATGGCCCATCTAATCAAGACTTCTGTTCTCACAGTAGCCAACCAGATCCTTGTGTCCACAAGCAAGACCCATGAGCAGGAGCTGTCTTCCCTTCTGTGGCTTCCAGCAACTGATAAAAGTTGTTATCTTAGGCAGAGAAGAAGGAAGTGTCTCAGTTCTTCCAGCATTTACAGGGAACCTTAGATATCTCAGGTAACTGTGATTCCTGCACAGTAGGAGGTTGGACTACATGACTCTCTGGGTTACATCCAGCTTTAGAATTCCATTATTCTAGGATCAGCAGCCCAGGGAATGAACAAAAGCACTCGTGTGGCCAAGTCCTTGTTGGTTTCTGCTTTCTTCTCTGTGCAGCGAAGTGTTTGTCACGAGACAGGTTGTTTACATTCCACAGTAAATGCACTGTTGGGTTTCCCACGGGAATGGAGACTGGATGTGACGTACACTGGTTTCCTGTTTTTCACTGTTCTTGGCAGTTTCAGTTTGAGATTCTCTCCGTGCTTTAGAGGAGAGAGGATGCCTTTCTCTGCTCCGGCAGAGGCAAGATGTTTTTCTGTAACATATCAGCTTTGAAATGTAAATAAAGCAATATAGAGCATGTTGGCACGTATTTTTCATCATTCCGCTGTGCACTGGACACTGCTTATCATCAACATTTGGTTCCGGGCCCAGAAAAACGCAGTGTTTTGAGAATGGACTCCAGAAGTCGGGCTCCTGGCAAAGGAACAAAGGAGCAAAGAAACGGAGTGCCGGCAGAGGATCGGAACAGCGGCAGAGGGACGGATCGCACGGTATCTGCTCTGCGCGTCAAAATGATTGATGTGAGGTATGTGCTACTGCTCCGGGCAGCCTGCCAGCTTCTAATTAATGGCTTTATGGCTGGACTTTGAACTTTTATAGCCGGTTTTGCCGAGGCACAGGCAAATGGCTAAAAGCAACACTTTCCTATGCTGGGGGAAATCGAAAGTAACTTTTAGAAATGCTATTGGAGTAAAGCAGCTGCAGAGAGTAGTGACGCAGCGGAATTAAGGCAGCATAGACAAAGCACTTGAGAACTTTCGCTTATGAACTTGCCTTTGGAATGAGGTTTGAAGCAGCTGCAGATAAGCAAAGTAGCACAGGCTCACAAGCAGAGGCTGTTTTGAATTTGCCTTTGGATTGAAGCAGCTGTACACAGACGCAGCATGTATAAAGCAGCTTGATTTAAAGCAGCAGAGATGATGCAGGAGGCTAATGCCAGAGTCATGATGGCTAGCTGCACAAGGCTGGATGAGGCAAGTGGGGAATTTGATACCACTGATCAGCCAAATGCTCAACTCACAGTAGCCTGTGATACTGCCATGATTCAGAATGAAGCAGATCGCCGGGGTGCTGGCTGCATGGGAAAGGGGGAGTCTTCACAGACGTCATCCCATAGTGCAGTGGAACCACCAGATGGCGCCAAAGCTTTGAAGGCAGTGAAATGCTACTCGTGTGGACGTCTAGGCCATATGAAGAGGGAATGCAGAAATCCCAAGGCCAAGACAGAGCAGCGCAGCGAAAGCTCATCGCGTGGAAAAGGCCAGAGCAAAGGCAAAGGTCCGGTGTCCAGGACAACGCAGCACAAGGCAATGGTCTCACGCTTCACTCCAAAAGTTGCAGAGGTCCAGAAGACGTCTAGATCTTTCTTCGTTGTTGATTCAGCGGCGACCCATCACATGTGCAACGATAAGAGACTGTTCGTGTCTTTTACACCGCAGGAAGGTGCGATTCACCAGGCGGATGACCACACAATTCCCAGTAAAGGCTACGGAACTGTTGTTCTTCACAGTTTGGACTTATCGATACAGAATGTGCTTTATGTGCCGCATGCCAAACATAATCTGCTTCGCGTTGGACAGCTGAATGAGCGGAACATTGACGTTTCCTTTAAGAACAAGAAGTGCACCATCACAAAGAAAAACGATTATGTGTTGTATGCTGAATATGTTGATCGTTTGTTTGTTTTGTATTATGATGATGTTGTGCAGGATGACACTTGTTGCATTGCAGGTTCTAACAAAAGTTTGCATGCAGAATGTATTCACGATTTTCATCGAAAATTTGGTCATTTGCATTTTGAGGCAGTATCAAAAATGCCTGCCTTGGTTGAAGGTATGACTATTAAACCCTGTAGGTACCACATGAAGTGCAAGGCATGCGCAGCAAACAAGGTGAAAATGGCTGCGAAAGGTAAGGTGTCTAGTAGGCAAGCTACAGAACCATACCAAGTTATGCATGCTGATTTGGTTGGACCACTAGCGCCCTCTTTGGGTGGAAATAGGTACTTCATGGTTCTCATTGATGCATTTTCCAGGTATATTTATGTGTACAATCTCAAGCAGAAATCAGAGGCTTTTCCTAGGTTCAAGGAATTCTGTGCTTGGTTGGAAAATGTGCATGGTAAGAAGATAAAGACTCTTTTCAGTGATCGCGGAGGAGAATTCACTTCTCAGCAGTTTGAAGCTTTTCTGACTGAGAAAGGAATTCAACACGATTTGTCTAGTCCTCGCTCGCCATGGCAGAATGGACTTGCGGAACGAGCAAATCAGACATTGCTTCAAGGGTTAAAAACCTTGCTGCATGATGCCAACCTTCCAGAGAGTTATTGGGCCGAATCTCTCTCGTGTTTTGTTTACAGTTACAATCGCAGGTTATCATCAGCGATTGGTTGTACCCCCTATGAGAAGATGTTTGGCAAGAAGCCATACATCAAACACATGAAAATTTTTGGTTCTGACATGTGGGTTCACTCACCACAAAACTCCAAGTTAGACAAGCGTGGATTGCATGGTATCTTTCTAGGTCATCAGAAAGGGTCTTACAGAATAATGATGACTGACTCTAAGACAATTAAGCTCACAAGAAGTGTTGAGTACAATGCCAAGTGGGGGGAGAATGTGGGAATTTTCCAATGTTATCCTGATGACAGTGATGAGACTGAGGATAGTCAAAAGCAACCACAACAACCCACACCTACTGATGAAGGTTCTGATTCTGAATCTGAAACTGAATCGGGTGATTCAGAGGATTTCAAGAGTGCGAAAGCCTCTATGCGACCCTCTGAAAGCTCTGATCAAGAATTGGAGGAACCATTGTTCACAATAGGTCGTTTTTCTCCTAAGAAGGAAGAGGAGAATGTTGAAGACTTAAGGCTAATTCGTAGGTCACAGAGAGCCACAAAAGGCAGACCTCCAAAGAGATTTGCTGATGAGTTTGCTAAGATAGCAGTAACAGCTGTTAAAAGCTCCAAGAAGGTATTTGAACCTTCAAGTTTCCAAGAAATCCAGGATTTGGATTCAAAGGAAGCTGAGCCATGGTTAAATGCCATGAAGGCTGAGCTTGATTCCTTGGAAAGGAACAAAACATGGGAGCTAGTTCCAGTAGTTCCAGGAATGAAACTGCTTGGAAGCAAATGGGTCTTCAAAGCGAAGACTGATCAAAATGGCAAGATAGTCAGACACAAAGCCAGATTGGTAGCCAGAGGTTTTGCACAGGTACCAGGTGAAGACTATCACGAGACCTACTCACCCACAGTAAGGTATGAAAGCATTAGGCTTATGCTCAAGCTAGCTGCAGAAGAAAATCTACACATTAGTCACCATGATGTAAATACAGCTTTTCTGTACGGATCTCTAAATGAATCACTTTATATGCTTCCACCTGATGGCGTACAGGTAAAACAGGGATTTGTTTGTGCTCTGAAAAAGTCCCTTTATGGTCTCAAACAAAGTGCACGGTGTTGGAACACAAAACTCACTGAAGTATTGTTTTCTCTAGGTTTTCAGCAAGGGAAAGCTGATCCATGTGTATTTGTCAAAGAGGAGGGGCAAAAGAAACTGTATTGTTTGTTTTATGTTGATGATCTTTTATTCTTTTGGAAAGATGTCACAATGTACAATAACGCCCTAGCTCAACTGAAAGAACACTTTGACATGAAAGATCTTGGTGAGGTAAACAACTACCTATCTCTGGAAATAGAGAGAGATCAAGATGGTAACATTCTAGTACACCAGTCACGGAAAATTGCTGATGTGTTAAGCAAACTGAACCTGATGGATGCTAACCCTGTAGACACACCGATGACAACAGGTTATCAGGTAGAAGACACTGAAGAAGCATTTTCTGACACTACACTGTACAGAAGTGTGCTAGGCAAACTAAACTTCATTGCCAGATGTTCAAGACCTGACATTGCTGTTAGCTGTAATTTGCTAAGCAGACAAGTCAACAATCCTACTGTTAAGGATTGGAAAGCTCTGAAACGCATAGCGCGGTATTTGAAAGGCACTATGCATTACAGACTGAGATTTAACAATCAGAAGTCTGGTGGTCTTGAGATATTTGCAGATGCAAGTTTTGGAAGTGACACTACAGACAGGAAAAGTACGTCTGGAGTTTGCTATAAGTACAATCAGGGTCTATTTGATTGGTCATGCAAGAAGCAAACAACAGTTAGCTTAAGTACTTGTGAAGCTGAACTGAATGCACTGTCTTATTCACTTAAAGATTGTGAATGGTTGTTACAATTGTGCAAAGACATGAAAATTCCTGTCAAATGTCCAATCCAGGTTTACCAGGACAACAAAGCATGTTTGGCTTTGCTGAATTCTGAAGGTTGTAAGCAAAGCACGAAGCACTTGCAATTGAAGTTGCAACATGCTAGGGAACGTATTCAGAAGGGACTCGTAACGGTGTCCTATATGCCAGGTAATGAAATTCCTGCTGATGTATTGTCCAAGATTGTATCAAGGGATCAACACTGTACCTATGTGCAGAAGTTGGGTTTGTACTGATATTGTACGAACACACTGCCCAGAGATGTTCACAGAAAGGGGGAGGATGTTGGTTTCTGCTTTCTTTTCTGTGCAGCGAAGTGCTTGTCACGAGACAGGTTGTTTACATTCCACAGTAAATGCACTGTTGGGTTTCCCACGGGAATGGAGACTGGATGTGACGTACACTGGTTTCCTGTTTTTCACTGTTCTTGGCAGTTTCAGTTTGAGATTCTCTCCGTGCTTTAGAGGAGAGAGGATGCCTTTCTCTGCTCCGGCAGAGGCAAGATGTTTTTCTGTAACATATCAGCTTTGAAATGTAAATAAAGCAATATAGAGCATGTTGGCACGTATTTTTCATCATTCCGCTGTGCACTGGACACTGCTTATCATCAACAGTCCTCACTCCTTGGGCAGATCTTCTCTAGTCCCACCATGTTATAGCTATTCTTAAAATAACAGGTCTTCTATGTGGAAGTTCATGTCACAGTCTGTTAACAATAATTCTGAGTAACACTGAAGTTCTAACACCGGCTGTAAGAACAGTGTTGTGAAACTGCAAATCCCTCCAGAATGAACTTGATCTATATTACCTGACACGAGGGCTGGCAAGGAGGATAATTTTAGCTCAGAATCCACATTTCAAACAAAAAGAACATGTTCTCGGCTAGAATGGGATAACATACTTTTATGCAACAGAATATTTAACCTTTTACACCATACCAGATTTATAATCTATGACACTCACCATCCTAAGTGTTTTGGATGACAGAATTTGGATGCAATGGTAAACCATGGTTTTAGCAGTACAACAATGAGCCTTAGGCTTGTGTGCTCCCATTTACCTCTCTTCTGGTGAAGTCAGAACAAGGGGTATCAGAAATTTCTGTTTCTATTTTATATTATAGCTAAAGGTGGTCCAGAACAGGATTGGTAAGCTTGTGGCCCTCCAGATGTTGATGGACTACAACTCCCATCATCCCTGACCATCAGCCATGGTGGCTGGGGTTAATTAAGGATATGAAGTCCAACAACATCTAGATGGCTACAGGTTCTCCATTCCTAGTTTAGCAAGTCAGCCTAATGCAAAAGTGTGATTAATCTTAACTTTGGTTAGGTAAAACAAGCCCCATATCTATTCAGACTGGCAGCAGCTCTTCAAAGTCTCAGACAGAAGTATTTCTCATCACCTGAGTCCCTGATGGTGACAGGGATTGAAAAAGGTAAAGCAACAGGAAAACGAGTGAGCAAATACACTGGGTGGAATCCAACTGGTGCCTTTCTGTTCAAAAAGGGACTTCTGAGCCAATGGACACCAGTGCTAATAAAAGGAGGATATGAGGTTTTTTGTTGATTCACCTTCTTCCTGTGGCCCCCACACAACACCACCTTTCTTCTTGAGGGCTCCCAATTTTGTGGGGTCCATTTGGGGGTTGCAAAGGAGAGCGAGAATAATCTGGAAGGTACCAGTTTGGGGAAGGTAAAAGGGTACTTGTCATCTTTTCTACTATCCCTATTGAATAGGGAGCAATGAGGCCATACAGCAGTTCTATGATACAACATAAAAATTTTCAGTGACTAGATATGAGAGGTTGTTGAGAGCTGGGTTAAGAAACACTTGAAAAGGCTGGAGAGTTAAAAAAATATATAAAATAGCCACAAGAATTCAGTGTCCTTTTTCAGTACAAATCAGCCAAATGTTGGTCCAAATACATGGGATCACAGCAAAACAGACCCATTTGATTTTCAGTTGCTTGGATGATACTCCTCTCCCTCTTAACAGCATGGATGTTGAAATGATATCCTGGTTCACTCTTATACTGCTTGTTACAAATTCAGTCTCTCTCTCTCTCTCTCTCTCTCTCTCTCTCTCTCTCTCTCTCTCTCTCTCTTAGCTGGGTTCTAACGCTCCCTCTCCTACATGACACTAAAAGATCTTTCTTTATTCCTAGTAGTAAATATTTATCAGACATCTGGAGAGCAGAGCATGTTGAGGTTGAAATTAGCCAGATAATAGGTCACATTTTGGCATTTTTATCTTCATTTGCAAATAACTATTTTCTTTGATTTTGCCACAGACGCACACAACCACTGCACAGTTCTATATGCAAACATCTAACCTATTCCTTCCTTTTTAACTTTATGCAGTTTCCATATGGGATGGAACACACCCACACACCATATAGTAAGTCTAAGTTAATGTGTAAAAAACAGTTCACTGATCATGAGAAAATGAAGAATATATATTTTAAACACTCAAAGCACTCAGTATTATTATTTTTACAGGACAAGGTCAAACACATAAACAAAAGCTATTACGGATGTTAATACAAGATGCATATAGAACCTAGATTCTGTTTACGTAACAAGAATTTCAACCTTCTAGAGCCCTTTCAGAACAAAGCAAGTTGGTTCAATGTAACACAACATGAAAGTCCCAAAAGCCATAAAGGTGGGATTCAACTAAGTTTTACTCAGAATAGGCCCATTTAAATTCATGAACATGACCAAGTTAGGGCCATTCATTTCAATAGGTCTACTCGAAATAAAACTTACGCTGAATATCACCCTTTGCAGCTACTGTTAAGTTACCTAGTCCCAATCCATCAGCAGGCTATCCTGCTCTCTGCACAGCAGAACTGTGCTGAAGTGTGGGTTAACAATCTTTCAACAGCCTAGCCTGCTCAGCATTGTTTAAAAAAGATTATGTACACCCTGGTCCTGGAATGCGGGAAATGCTCTGTGTAGAATTAAGCTGAACAAAACAAAGGAACGGAAAGGCAATTGCAAAACAAGAGAGCATTGCAGAAGCAGAGGGAGTGTATTTATGCTGGAATACTATGTGAGTGCTTTTACACTGAATTGATACAGCACGAACATTCAGCTACTAAACCTTTTCTTCTTGCAAGGAAATGATGGGGAAGAGTATGAGACATAACACTGACAGCCATCTGACACTGTTTGGGTCCTTGGAGGGGGGAAAATGCAAGTTTCCCATATCTTCTGCTACATTTGTGAGAAAGATGCCTGAGTCCCTTGAGAAGTAAAACTGCTTATTTACCGGACAATAAGGAGTTCAGCTAGGAAAAGACTTGGAATTTACACTCTGCTCTTTTGGAATATTCAGCCTTTGAAAATTCACTCATCAATAGGTTTAACGTTTCCACAATGTTAGCTTTAGTAGGATTCATAGGCAATGTTTCGCCTTTCCTGAAGGAGCGTCTCCACCCCCATTGTTCTACCCGGACACTGAGGCCAGCGCCGAGGGCCTCCTAGCAGTTCCCTTACTGCAAGAAGCCAAGTTAGAGGGAACCAGGCAGAGGGCCTTCTCAGCAGTGGCACCCACCCTGTGGAATGCCCTCCCACCAGATGTCATGGAAATAAACAACTATCTGACTTTTAGAAGACATCTGAAGGCAGTCCTGTTTAGGGAAGCTTTTAATGTTTGATGGACTACTGTATTTTAATATTTTGATGGAAGCCGCCGGAGTGGCTGGGCAAGCCCAGCCAGATGGGCAGGGTATGTATGTATGTATGTATGTATGTATGTATGTATGTATGTATGAATAAATAAATAAATATTATTAATTTCCTGTTAAGCCTGGAGTCCAACTCCTGCTAATGTGGAAGGAGATGTGCACATCACTTCCATTGCACTTCCATTGTAACATGGGGAAGGAGGGCTGAAAAGTTTCTCTTGCAGGCTGGCCTGTAAACCTACAAACTGGGGACAAACAGCTTTTTCGCTCTATAAGACGCACTTAGTTTTTAGAGGAGGAAAACAAGAAAGCAATCCAAAGCCTCCTGAGCAAAGAGGGAGGAGCGCTCCGGCTACACTCAAGAGGCTTTGCGTGGCTATCGCTGAAGCCAGGAGAGCAAGAGGGATGGGTGCGCACCGATCCCTCTTACTCTTCTGGCTTCAGCGATAGCTGCGCAGCCTGGATTCACTCCCTAAGACACACACACATTTCCCCTTACTTTTTAGGAGGGGAAAAGTGTGTCTTATAGAGCAAAAAATACGGTAATTGGCTCAATAGTACCATTTTAGGTGAAACCTATGAGTGCTGGCTGCATTTTTAGTGGAGGACCCTGACATCTTTAACTCCATGGGTATTCAAATAAGCAAAAAATAAAATATATTTTCAGCTATTTTTAATTAAAGTCTTTTATGTGGTTTTATAATTATGTTCTTTTTTTAAAAAAAAATCAAAATAGAAATATTAGCATAACAACTCAAGTCTACATAGGCTATATGGAAGTAAACCTTAAATTAGACATATTTTATAGTCAAAGTTACCAGAAGTCATATTTTCAACCCAATTTTCCACTTTCTCATATTGAGGAATAAATATTTCTGTAAAATCCAAACTCTTCGTTTAAGTTTAGTTGGCAATATTTCCTAGATCCACAGCCCTCAAGGAAATGGTGTTCAATTTTAAAGTATGGTTTACTTATCTCAACAGTGTTTACATTTGCTTATCACCAGCATATTAAGTCACTCTGAATAGACCATACCAATACCCAATCTTAAAATTCTTTGCATTCCTGTAAGGTAGCTCGTCTGTGATTCTGGAATGGGCTTGCTCTCTGAAGTCTTAAGTGGTGCCTCTCGCCTGAACTGACTCAACTAACAATTTTTAAAAAATTATGACTAGCAGAATGCAATACCTGGGGATCGTGTGAGATCAGTTTGAATACACCCCCCCTCCACACACACAACCTTCTACTAAAGAGGTCAGGGTGAGTACCAGCACAATTCTAAACATGGCTACATCAGAAGTAAGTCCCACTGAATTCAGCTTGACATACTCTCAGGTAAGAAGCTACAGGACTGCAACCTATAAGTACGGTCACATGCCCATTCTTTTGAAGAAAGGGAAAAACAACAAGCTCCATCACATTCTCTAGCCACAAAATTGGAGCTGGCAAGGGAAACTGGGGATTGTTCCAGTCTTCACAATAGGGTGCAACGTGTGGTAAGAGTATTAATGGATCGGATTGTTCTTCCATTCATACCTACATGCGAATCTGTCACACATGCTCAAAGAAGTACAACTTTTGGCAGAGGTTACTGCACTATGGTCATGCTCCTGCCAATTTAGAAAGGTTTGGGGGAATGAGCAAGAACAGCAAATGCCACTATATTTATAATACTTATATTTACACAAAATGGCAGACAGTGAAGAAAGTGGTTTTGTGGCTTGAAGTCCTAATGCACAAATATAAAACGGCAAGATGGCTAGTTGTTACAAGTTACACAGGCTACTCAAACCCACATTGCTTAAATGGGCCAGATGGGCGGGGTATTATTACTACTGCTACTACTATAATACTTAAGCACAACAGTCCTTCCACATAGATAGATGGAGACTGAGAAACTGCCTAGGGAACCAGCAGAGTTGCAACAGAAGTCCATATGCAATGTGCGGAGGAGGAAAGAGTGCTCAGATGCAAATGACTGAAGTTTGGATATTGCAAGGTTGAAAGCCTTTGAGGCCCAGGAAATAAGGAATAAGGGAAATAAGGAAAGATAGAGATAGGAGGGAGAAACAAGATTTGTCCAGAGAAAGGAAGGACAGAGTAGTTTCCTGACTTTCACTGTAGGTTGCCATGGCCAAGTCTGGGGTTCCTAGCATTGGTTCAATTGATTTTGATACTCTGTCCTCAGCAAACTACACTGACAGCTTATAAATCACCTCCACTTTCTGAAAGGGCACCCAATGGTGTCAAGTGGGAACAGGAAGTGGCTTCAAATGAAGTTCAAAAATAGAAAAAGGTTTCCTTTTTGGATAACACTGACATGCATTTCCTACAAGGATCCTGACTAATCTGAAGAAATTACAAAACACTGCCTAAGAGGCAGAGAGAGGAGATGAGGAATCTAACGAAGGAAGTCAAGTTGTTTCTACAGCCATTCACAGGATCAGGGCCGTTTTGAAAAACAGAGGAGCATGGAGCATCCTCCTGAAGGAATAAAACTATTTCACATGTGGACTAATCCATGGGGCAGAAGCTGCTGGAGGAGATATCCAGTTATAGGAATGAAGCATCCTGGCAAGGCTTTAGCTCTAAGACACAAAGCGTGATTAATGTTAGTTCTGGACTGAAGGTATATTGAATTGCAATTAACATAAGCACTGAATTACTATCAGACATATCAATACAAACTTCCCACAAGGGGATCACAAGAGCTCTCTGGCAATTCAGAATTCACAGCCAGGTGACTGAGTTGTCTCTTGTGGGAAAAGATGTCGAAGCTTCCCAGGACGTGAACATTTTTAGACTAAATCCAATTATCAGTGGGAAAGGCTTGTTGAAGGAGTAAAGTTGTATGTTTGCATTAGATTCTTTGAGGGAAGCTATGACTGTTTAAAGTGGTATGATACTACTTTAAATGTATGGTGCAGTTGGGGCCTTAATCTGCCATTTGCCCAGTGTGTCAAGAGACTTTCTTAAGGGTAGTATCTATTTAAGCATTTTGCAAATAACTAATTTCATACAAATTGTAGTACTCCTAAACTGCACAGGTCTTGAAACACTCACTACAGCTTATCTTGAGATTTCTGCCAACTTCAACACCTTTCTAAAAGCAGAACAGCATACACTCAGGCCACACAGAACTGGAAGAAGAGGAACATGAATTCCACATTTTTGCATATTCTAACTTAGTTCAGAGAGAAGGGTCTGAACCTTACACATCCTACTGGTGACTGGGGCTGGGTGTGCTTTTAACAGTGTGTGCATGTGTGTGCACGCGCATGCGCACACACACACACACACACGTATGTGCAAATTCTTTGGTTGCATCAGAACATAATCACACACAACTGCCACGTCAATAGGATCTTCATACTGATGTGATTCATTTGCAAGGCTTCTAATTCTCTAACATTCTTTCTGCAGAACCCACAATTCTTGCTTTCGCCTACTGGAAATACATGCAACTGGGAAACCACTTATTTGTGTTATGGGGGCATGAAATCACAGAGTAGTCTCTCCCCCACCCCTTACTTCTACTGGATGCCTGGAGATTCTGGATTTATGGAGAGAAACACTCTCTCAAGAGGCATGTATAGGGAACGGCATCAGACTCTCTTCCCTATTCCTTCCATGGCTGGTCTAAGGGGAGTTCTGTTCTTGAAAAAGCAGCGCCAAAGCGCAAATGTTTAAACCTTTCCCCCAAGCATGCCTCCTGATCCTAGCTGCTCAACCGAGGAAACTGTATTTTTGGAGTGAATAATTTAGATCAGAAAATGAGCATTGTGGGGTTGGGGTGGGGAGAATGATTTAACAATTCCACTACTGTACTACCTCAGTGATTCAATTAGCACCCCACCCTCCAAATACAAATTTCCACTTAGTAGAGAAAAGTTAGAAACCTAGGATTACCGCCTGCTTCAAATTTCACATAAGCCACAAACTCTCTTGCCTTAGGCCTTCCCTATAATATAGGAATGAGATTTGCCTATCCCTACAAAAATATTGTTAAGGATTGGTGAGATAATATACATAAAGCACTCTGAACAATTCAAAAGCTCTATATAAAATGTAAACCTTTGTTATTATGATAATTTAAAGCCCTAAATGTGTAGTCCTGTCTTCCACAGATGGTCCTAACAAAATTGGCTATCTATGATAAACCTACCATGGAGGTAGATTTTTCTTCCCTGTGTTTCTCAAGTTCAACTATTTTTCATGAAGGAACAAAACTATGAGCATGCTTAAAAGGAGAATGGTGACAGTAGGACAAGGAGAGTTAATAATAATATTCCAAACTGTCATGCCTATCGCTGTGTCATTACATAAGACTATGGCCTATATACCTAGACCTTTCTTTCTAAAAATAAAATAATATATTTCAACCAACTCATTAGGAACAGGTAATAATAGAGAACTTCTGTTCATTATCTGCTAGACATTTCTCATTCTGAGCAATAATTACATGGTTTGGTTAAAAGAAAACTGCAACTGTTTTAGACAGAGCACAAATGAAATTAGGCATTTATAAAGTATATTACAGGCAGGGGTAAGGTGGTGTCAAATCAAGATGTCAAATTATTGGAACTGGAGCTTAGCCTTCTCTCAGAAAATGGCTCAAAAACCTGTTCCCTGTTCATGGAAAGAGGCAGAGGCAACCATAAAGGGAGTCTGCAAACATAGATGTATGATGCAGAAGGATGGTCTTTATTAGCAAGTGGTCTTCAAGAGATTCCAAAATAGTTCAAAATGTTTGCATTTAAGCCTTAGCAGATGGTCATGATGTGTTGAGTAGGGATGGGTGATGTGGGGTTTTCAACATTGCAATATATCACCGGCTAAACATTGTGATATATTGATATGAGGATGGAACTATGTAGAGGTGAAGATGCGCGTGACTGCTTTGCGTAGCAAATGTCAGAAAGCATGACTTCATAGGCTGTCAGGGACTGGACTGAACAGGAGGAATGGGAAATGAGCCCTTGGTCTGATCGGCTCCTCTCAGAAGAGGAGGAGGAATGGGAAGTTTCGCTCCCCCCTCCACCCCCAGTCTCCAGCAGCTTCAGCAGAGAGGGAGACAGGAATGATGTATAGCTGAATGAGGAAATCCCGAGTTACAAGATAGTGATGGTGGAGGAGGAGGGGGAAGTTAGAGAGCAGACAGCAAAGACCTCCCTGGAGAGTATGGGAGACCCTCCTAGTCCAAAGACGCATCCCTTTCAAGAACAGAGAATACAGAGGGATGTGACTCCTGTGACTTCCTGTAGGTTTCCAGGATGCTGCGGGAGACGGAAGAGGAGGGACTCAGAGTAGCCAACGTCTCCTATGCATGGAGACAAGGATCTTTTGTTTTGCAACCAGATGACTGAATAAAAAGCCATAAAATACAAACTCTTTGTTCTTCTTGCCTCTGAGGCTGGGGGCGGGCGGAGAGGATAATCCACACCTGACATAGGCAGTTAGTTCTCTTTAGCAAGATGCAGGCCTTTCCCCTTCTTCTCAAGTGGCTCGTGCTTTGGTACACAAGAGCTGTAAGATCAGCCTGAAATTTGTATATTTCATAATGGTATAATGTTAACTGAAAATATGCATTTCTGCAAGATTTAGAACTTTTTTGGTTAATGTAGTAGCTAATGTTTCTCAATGATTGAGGTTCAGAGCCTTTTTAGTTCTACCATCACAGTAGTCAATGTAACAGTAACTCCATTCCATACTTAACATACTCAAAAATAAAAATAAATTGAAATCTGCTCTGTTGAGCTTGAATACCCACCCCTAACCTCTATCGTCTATATCTCTATGGTTTTGCCAATGCATGCCATGCTGCTATGTTTTGGTTTGGTCTCAAATAATAATTTTATTAAATCTTTTTGTTTAAAGGATACAAGAAGGTAAATCTGAAGGGCACATTCAGTAAGATTGTGCAATACTTTTGCTACCAATCCCTTGTCACTATTTACTGTCAGTCTTTCACATACTTTTTGTGAATAAGATTATCTGGGGGGTTTTAGAAGTACATGGCAGGTACTGAAATACCTATTCTCAATCTCCTGGAAAACCCCTGAGGTGTTAACACACAGAGCTGACAATGAAAACACTGGAAAGACTAATCACTTAATTAGCATAGCATGCTGTGCAGTGCATGTCTACTCAGAAGTAAGTCCCATTCCCAAGTAAGTGTGCACAGGACTGCAGTGTAAATCTTATTTGTGGAATAGGGTAGTATCTTAACAGAAGACGAATTTTGTATGAATCAGAATATACCATCTGCTTTATTCAAAGCATTCTTACAATTTACAAAGTTCTCGTGTAATATGGAGAATTATTATGTTCTTCCACAATATTGCATCTTTACAATAAATGGGTTCAATTCTACAGCCCTCTGAAGGATTAGCTACAAAAATGAATGGAAGGTAGGCAGGCAA
The DNA here is from genome assembly GCF_964234715.1 of Podarcis melisellensis. Taxonomy (NCBI): domain Eukaryota; kingdom Metazoa; phylum Chordata; class Lepidosauria; order Squamata; family Lacertidae; genus Podarcis; species Podarcis melisellensis. Next base: position 37,806,488 of record NC_138528.1, on the reverse strand, counting down.
TTCTGTATGAAACTTGTACAGTACAACTATTTGTCATATTCTGAAATTATTACAAAGTGGGGAAGAAAGAAGAGGGCATGCTGAGAGGAGGACACAGGAGCCTGAGGCTTGTTTACATCGGAAGAAGGCCATTACACAGTTTGTCAGTTCACTATAGATAGATGATAGATAGATAGATAGATGATAGATAGATAGATAGATAGATAGATAGATAGATAGATATAGATAGATAGATAATTGACCACGTTAATAGACAACTATTACCCTGTAGATCTAATCTTACTGGAAATGAATTCTGTAAGACTTGGGTTTTGTAGCTTTTCTTCATTTTCAAGTACAGTGAAGCCATCTGGTCGACAGCTGCTTGGCTTTGAAAAGTTGTCATGTACATTACACTATCCTCAAAAATCATCAGGAGACAGTTATTTTCACACTTTGGGTCCTCTCAGATATTACAACACCACCCATAAAGTATTAGTCAGGCAAACTACAGAGAAAGCAGTCAGTCGCATCCTACATATAAGGAATTTTAGCCAGAAGATAAAGGGCACCATGTGGGGTTCTGTTCTCACATAACAGGACCTTGGAGAGTGTGTGTCTCCCCCCTGCCCACTGTGGCCTACCAAAAAAGCTATTTCAGAGGCCATTACCTGTATTAGAACAATTACACACACACACGGTATTCACTAGTACAGAGTATCATCAAGGCGTTACTGTTCATGGCAGCCATTTTGTGCTGGCACCCTCAGCACCTTTTTTTAAAATATGATGATGATGATGATGATGATGATGAAGAAGAGGAAGAGGAGGAGGAGGAGGAGTTTGGATTTGATATCCATCTTTATCACTACCCAAAGGAGTCTCAAAGCGGCTAACAATCTCCTTTCCCTTCCTCCCTCACAACAAACACTCTGTGAGGTGAGTGAGGCTGAGAGACTTCAAAGAAGTGTGACTAGCCCAAGGACACCCAGCAGATGCATGTGGAGGAGCAGAGACACGAACCCGGTTCACCAAATTGGGAGTCCACTGCTCTTAACCACTACACCACACTGGCTCTCCAGTGAGTGCTAGCACCCCACTTTTTAACAGAAAGAGCAGTCTCTCTCTCTCTCTCTCTCTCTCTCTCTCTCTCTCTCTCTCTCTCTGTGTGTGTGTGTGTGTGTGTGTGTGTTTTGTTCCTCCTTCCCTCTCTTAGGATCCCATCCACCAGTTTAAGGAACTGTTCCAGCCTTTTTTCCTGCCTCCCTTTTCTCTTTCTCTCCCTCTCTGCTTCCTCCTCTGCTTTTCATCCCTGCCCTCCAGGCTTACACATGGAGGAGTGGGCAGGAAAGCTCCTCTGACTGGACTACCAATACATACAGCTCCAGCTCAGAAACAAGCTGTGCCTCACAGCCTGACAGGGGAGGGAAAGTGTGTCAAAAGATTTTGATTGTAATTTTGATTATAAGCAATTTTTTTGCCTGACATGCTGACTCCAGAACCTAACCCTTGCATAAGACGTGATTCCACTATAATGAAATTAATTTCTTGATGGAAATTATAATTACTTTTAATGATGATAGGTTAGTGTGAACAATTTACTGAACGGTTTCTGCTTTTCTCTTATACTGGAGCACCAGCTGGCCTGCAGTTTTTTGTATGAATTTTAAATGATTTTTCTAAAAAGAAAGAAAGAAAGAAGGCAATTAATAGTACAAATCAAATTTTTAAAAGTAGTTGTGAAAGTAAGATGCCAGCTACAAGTAATAATCTTGGGATAATGGAATATTTGAAAGTAGATGGTAAAGCAGATGGTAAATCAACAATAGTTGACTGGTCAACTGACTGGCATTCTGTCCCAGAAGAAACCCTCCACATTGGAAGACAGTGAGAGTTGCTGTAATGGAAAGGAAAATGGATACATATACGCGTATGTACAAAAAAGCACTTAAGCTCACATATGGGCTTATCTGGATCAGAGCCCTCCATTTCAACCATTTTACTTGTGCAAATCACATTCGTGTAAAATAAATGACTTTTCCCCATGCAGTCCACCATGATGACGTCATGCTTTTAGAAGCAATAATTTTAAAATAGCTGAAGTTAACTTTAGCTGATATACACATTAGAGGGTTCATTAGCTACAAAACCACCACCACCACCTCCTCATTTCAAATGGACACAAGAGCTTATATACAATGCAATTTTATCTTTACCGATGCTGCCTTTTATGATTTCACTTAAGGGCTAATTGGCAATACACAATGTATAATCTAGTTGCACATCTAAAACGGCTTTCATCATGATCAAACATTTACCACAAATTGTGAACTCATGGGTGAGGTCCTCCTGAAACAAAAGCAGCAATAGGCTAAGAGTATGCAACACCTTTTCTTTAATTAGAACAAAATATCGTATTTTAATGCTTTGAAAGAAAATCACACCATCAAGTGCCACACAGGTCATCAGCCAAACCACAAGGAAATTACTGTTATGGTTATCCATTCCATGTAAAGCTTTATAGTATGGCAATAAATGAAGTCTAAAAGTCATCAGAAATTCTGAAAGTTTGCTAATGTCAACACAGCTGCCTTCTCAGTTTGAGTGCATCCACTGAGAAAAACTGGAAATAAATAAAGTGTGTGTATGTGTGAACCACTTTCTATTATTTAGAAACCCATGGCAATTGGGGAGTAGGAGACTACATTTCACAGTAAGAAGGAAAAAATTAAGGATTCTTTTAATTTCCAAAACTGTTTTCTGAGAAAATTAAAAATAGGCATACCAGAGCAGTGAGCACATACCCTGCTGCTAATCAGCTGCTAGAATGGAGACAGTGATGACAGAAGCTATTTTGGCACCCGATATCAAGTTTGACTGACATGCCTCCAAGCAGCAGTCAGTCTCTTCCAGCTGTTCCTGAATCTGCAAGTGCTGGACGAAAGACTACTCACAGCTATTGCTACGCTACCCATGACAAGACTGGAATCAATTAACAGGCTAGAACACAGCCCACTGGGTTTCTTACCTGTAAGTTATCCCACAGTGACTTAACTTTTTTAAAAGTTCTCTGATGATATTTATGAGTAATGCCCCCCACTCAGGGTAGGAAGGCAGATTTAAAGAAATTAAAAGACTGCCCACACTGTGCTCAACTCCTCCCTGTAAGTCCCCAAGCTGAAAAGTTGAGGAGAATTCTGGAAATAGATCTATAAGAATCTCAGAACAACTAAGAAATAATAACAATAAATGGCTAAGAAGAAACTGTTAGTTCTCTCTGACATTCCAGGTTATTCAGGGTCAAATGATAAGAGAGAGACGGAGAGCCATGATCCGATTTCCTGCGTCTTTAATTTTTATCACATAGAGATCATGGTGAACCCTGATATGGATCTCTGGGCAAGATTCAAATCCCAGCACAAAGGGCTTCTGATAGTGCAGTAGGGCTTTTCAACCCCCCCACTCCCCCCACCAGTACCTCCCAAAATTGGTTTGTAAGATCAGGAGACTTCTATCTAAAAAAACCAAAGAGAAGTACAAAAATACTATATTAACAACAACAACAACAAAATCCAATAAAATCAGGTGCAAGGGTGGAGTTGCATTTTGACATATCAACAAGTGTTGGTGCAATTTGCATCACACCCCACAAGCCAACACCTCTTTACTGATGAACCTCTTTGCTTTCTCCAAAAGCAGGTTCTGGCATTTGAAACAGAAGCATAGAATTTACAAGCTACATGAATTCACAGGTAGGAGCCCCAGCCTTCCATTCTTTCAAATATGATACAATACAATACAATATGATAATCATTATTGTCATTGTCCCATACTGAACAACGAAATTGAAAAATCTACATCAGACATTCAAAAACCAACAAGCCTGCTATCCCAATTATCCCAGCCTGGTTAGCCCCTAAAAACTCTAATATCCCATAATTAAATACCATATACTCAGACAGAGACTACCTTAAAGGTAAAGGGACCCCTGACCATTAGGTCCAGTCGACCAACTCTGGGGTTGCGGCGCTCATCTCGCTTTATTGGCTGAGGGAGCCGGCGTACAGCTTCTGGGTTATGTGGCCAGCATGACTAAGCTGCTTCTGGCGAACCAGAGCAGCACACGGAAATGCCGTTTACCTTCCCGCCGGAGCGGTACCTATTTATCTACTTGCACTTTGACGTGCTTTCGAACTGCTAGGTTGGCAGGAAGACTACCTTACGCTGCATTTAAAACCAAAATAGCATTTGGATAGAAACTGTTTCTCAGGCAGCTAGTCCTAGTCTTTATAACCCTGTACCTTCTTCCAGAAGGCAGAAGCTGAAAGAGATCATTTCCGGGGTGCGCACTATCCAAATAGCTGGCTGGGACCCCTCTCTTCTAGAAGGAAGGACAAGGGAAGCATTCTACTCTGCATTTTCATAGGGGAACTCATCCACTCCCAGTATCTTTTACATGTAGTCAATTCCACTGGGAGTGAAGGTAAGAGGGGAATCATTTTGCCTTTAATTGTTTGAACCAGAAGACAACAGATTGTAAGGGTTTTCCAGAAGCCCTGAGCTTTTGAAAGGTGAAATATAAAATTTATTAAATAAGAGCAATGGATTTAAACCAGTGGATCAACTAGCAAGTTAAGACCCAGTCTGACACAGCAGGTTGAGGTGTGCACTCGTCAATAATTCCTGTCGTTTGCACTTGTGGACTGCAAATACACAACATGACATTTGGACCTAAATGTCAGCTCAGCTTTACACTCTAAATTCTCAATACTGCTAGCCTACAATTACAGGACTATATTCTTGAGTTCTTTGCAGTCTAACAAGCGTTGCCTGTTCTCTGCAGTATGCTTTTCAACAGCAGAATAAGGATGAGAGAAAAGTGGATCCCACAAGCTAAAGGAGTGCAATAATCAACTGAACAAACTTCCAAAGCTCCTTCATAGCTCAGTATATACGTAGTTATCTCTAAGAACTGTTAAAATTGGCTTTGACCTGGAAAAACAGCCTTCTTTTTCTATCTTCTTTTAAAAAAGTTATTATTTCATCTATGTTACCCAATTATAACATAGCTAAATTTGAATTATTAGTATTGGCCAACTACGATGCGGCATATGTGCTGTGACCCTACTTTTGCAAAGAAAATGTCTGAAACGGTAGGTAAGCCAATTTTTCAGCAAAGCTTAAAATTTAAAGTTGCAAATTAAAGCTAATTTGTGGATAGTTAACAAATCTACTTCATTTTTAAGCATACAGTCATTTTAATTACCCTTAGATTTCTATTTGGCTACTAAAGGAAGCAGGACATAGCTATTCAAAGATGTGAATTTGGAAGACCTCTGTAAGAGCTCCTCTCCAGAGAACTTCAAGTCTGGAGTAAATTGACCTCAAAAGACAGAGCAAGGTGACCCAATAGCAGAAGAGAGGACA